>NW_022196903.1:12182633-12236359 GCF_008632895.1 Mastomys coucha
CAGCCATTTCCATTTCTTCTGCCTTCTCTTGCTTCACTGAAAGGGAGAGCCAACAAGCAAACTGGTTTGTGGCTTTAGGCTTTATATTTCTGCCATACCTGCCACATGAACTTCTCACATTAAGAACCCCACTCTTCCCCTTGAGAAGATATATTACTGTTTCTATGTCTAAGCATGGCCTCTTTTCTCCCACCTTTGTCTTTGCCAGTTCAGCTTCCTATCTGTGGGTATGGAATATTGTGGCTTAATTTCTCCATCTTTGATGTCCACCAACTTCTTACTTCCATGTACATTGGGGCTTTGTGGACATCATTCCAAGCACATTGATATGCAACCAACCTAATGGTGCTCGGTACAGGAAGCCCTAATCTTGACTAACTGACAAGATTTAAATTGAGGAGACATCTTCTGCTGATTAGCTCCCACACCCACAATTATCCAACTGGGGTGTCAAGCAAGGTTTAACATCTCCACTGATTCTGGTCTCAGGAGAAATCTGGGAGGAAATGCAATCGCTTTTAATAACTGCTGCCTTCTGAACATGCAGACTCCCCAGCTGCACAATTTCCAGCCATTCAAGCTCCCTTCAAAATTAACCTTTCCAGCGAAAATATAATTTCACACAAAATGAACCACCAAGTGATTTTCAGCATAATTTATTCAAATTGCTGAACTCAGAATGGCAGAGCAATCTACAGTCCGAACAGACCCATGAATCAAGAAATAAAAAAGTTTATGTACCCAACTGTCTCCTGGCAAATATGGGACTAATTTTAAACATTCCCAGAATTCTTTGTGGATGCTACACTCCAGCACCTGCTTCTCATTAAAATTCAATTGATCTGAATTTTTTGCAAATAAGATTTGATTGCTTTCCATATCATAAAACAGCATAGGCTATATTGCTCTGAATCACCTATTGTGCAACATATGTGTCCAGCTCGTCTGCATTACTTCAGTTTACGGCTGAGACCCACAGTTAGCCTTTTCGTTCACTGAGACCCACAGTCAGCCTTTTCCTTAAGTTTGTAACCAGATTCCACAGACTTCCTATTCCAGGCTTCCTGCTGGATTCAGAGGTTTGGTTGAGCTGAATGGACTGACTCACTACAGGTCTTTTAGCTTTAAGAAGAAACACAATCCGTTGATTAAAAATGTGGCGTGCATCCTGTTACAAATTGCACTACAGTTTCACACATTCTAAATATGATAGCTGAATCCTGTATTCCAGAAGTTAATGACTTTTTAAAAATACATTTTTAAGTATTTATCAAAGTTGAAGATGGCAGAGCCGTGGAATAGAGCATATTAATTCTTTTGCTCCAGGCAGGTATTAAGCACTTCTAAAGTCTCATAGAGAGTCCTAGTGAGGCGATGTGTTATTCCTTTCCCACTGTTCCGAGAACATATCTGTCCTTCAGTCTCATGTGACCACCCCCTGTTGGCATCAGTAAATCACGTCAGTCCTCTACACTTCTCCTCCATGGCTCTTTTATAGGTGAGACAAGCTAATAAGTGGCAATTTGCTGGCTGAGGCTCCTCGAAGTTTAAAAAAAAAAAAAAAAAAAAAAAAAAAAAACAGGGCTGGTGTCTATGCATTTTCTGTCAGGCTGATAACAGTGTTAGAACATCATATGTTTAATCAACGTGGATCCCACGTTTAAGTAGAATTGCTCTGTAAGAAATTCATTTTCCTAGCTAATTCCATAGCCAACTGACAGAATGGACTGAGGCAGAACTGCAGTGGCTTGGTTACCTATCAATACCCATCTGCAATTTTTTTCAGTCAAAAATGACTCCTTCTAAACATTATAATTTGAAGGTAACTAAAGTACACTGATACGTGGACAATAAAACAAACTGGTATGCACAGAGCAAGTAGCCAGACATTGGTAACAGGCCTTTTCATGCTGGCATGAAATGGTAATGATTACGTGGAATGATTTGTCTTTTTCCCAGCCAAGTTAGTATCATGAGATAAGCAGTTATGGTACAGTATTTTTTTTAATTTGATTGTTTTAACAATCTTGCATTAACAGAGACTTGATGTGGCAGAGTAGAATGATATCTGAGTGTGGTTCCCCACTCTCAGAGGAGAAGGGTAGACAGGGGAGGGACTGTGAAAGGGGGAGAATAGGAGGAAGAAGGGTCAGCTATTGGGATGCAAAACGAATAAATAAATGAAAAATTTTCAAAAAAATATCTTGGGTGAGAAATGCAACTACTGAAAGCACAGAGAAAAGTCTGGTTTTGAAATTGTAATACAATTACGTCATTTCCTCTTCCTTTCCTCTCTTCAATCCTTTCATATACTCCTAGAATGTTCATGTTTTAAATTTGACATCTAACTATGCCACTTATTACTGTAAGAAAGGTTTACAGCCAGAGGAGCAGAAAGAGAAAGACACAGGTAAGATGCACCTCATCTTATTGTTTTGAATAAGTGTCGTCAAACTTCTGACTATAAATAAGATCATTGCACTTCTAGGAAAGCAGGACAGGCAAGCAGAACCTTCATCCTGTGCTTGTGTTCTGTGCCTATTCCTTCATTTGGAGGCAGCTTTCAACTGCATGATTGCCTGTTTCCACTTGCAGAAGTGGTCTTGCATTGGCAATGGAAGCCTGTCTTGAATAGTAGGGAGCACAGGAACAGGTGTAGGCCCTAAGGATCCATTAATTACTGTCAGCATCAGGAGCTGTCTACTACCAAATCACAGGGCTGAGCAATGGGAGGAGCGTTTTAATTTAGAGGGTTGAACATAGCTTAGGGGAGAAAAGGAAGAGTCTCAGCTTCAGTTGAACAAAACAGAAAATGTATATCAGGTTATGGGTGGCTGTTTTCAGGGAGACAAAAGCCAAGGCCCAGGACTGTGTGAGGCTCTTCAGATAACAGGAAGAAGGTGGGTCAGAACACAGAAAAAGATGCATGAGTTTAAAAAGATTCAGCATTCCACTGACACAGGAAGAGAATGCTTTCTGGGGTTTATCTAGTAAACACTTGTCCAAATGGTAAAATTTCTACGTTAAGGAAAAAAAATTAAAAACCCACAAATCTATTTTGAAGCAATTTAAGGAATACTTAAAACGAGGTGCCATCCATATGCCAAGAGTAACTAGCTTTTTAAAGTCACCATAGATGACCTGAGCCTTGCTTTTCACATAGAAATAATGTCCATACAGTCCCTAATTGTTTAATCAGAAAGATAGTGTGTACGAATAATCATATTATATGTTGTTGGACATTGCTGTCCCTGTGTTCCACCCGCAAGGTTTCTCATGTAGAGAGCTGGTCTCTAGAACGGCAATGTTGAAAGACGCATGGGACTTTAAGAGGTTGGGACTAATGGGAAGACCATAGTACAGTGGATGTACAAAAATTCTTTTAGACCATTTTGGTAATTCTCACTGAGAGGATTTGTTATCAAACCTGAGTTTGGACTCATCCAGATATCACTGCTATCCACTGAACATATGGCAAACTGTTTCAACACATACTTCTACTCCTGATGTCTGCCATTTGCCATGAGATACCTACAGACCTCAGTCCAATGCAGACATCATTCTCTCCAGTTTCTAAGACTGTGAATAAACCTCTTTTCTGATGAAAATTGCTGCTGTGTGTTTTTTGATACAGTAATAGCAAGTTTATTGATGCAGCTATATCCCTTTGGACAGAATAGAAAACTACTTCAGTGAAAAGTATTGTGAAGCAGATAGATGAGCTAAGACAAGCATGAGTCAAGATGAACACAGAGAAAAATTATAAAATCTGAAGAGTGAATAAGGTTAAAGACTATAAAACAGAGTAACTAGAATTCAAAGAAGAAGAGGGTGTGAGAGGCAGATAGGGAAGGGGGGAATGAAAATACTTTCATTATTTGTGAATGACTGAAGAAATATTCATTCACAAAATTATGTTCTATGTAAATTTTCCTTAGATTTAATTTAAAAAGTACACATTCTTGGAGAATAAAACTTGTAATTTTGTTGATAAAGCTTTTCAAGTCTAGGTTGCCCAATAGGATGGGACTTCTGGCTCAGTGCATGACTCTAAAATTCAATTCACCCTACAGCTTTGCATGCTTACCTCATTTGCCTCATTCCAGCTTAGTCTGGTTCTAGATTGATGCCCAGAGGATAAAGTCTCCTACCTTGAGCCAGTCCCATTCAATATCTTCTAACGCCATATCTTCATGGTAATTGTATGAAATAACAAAGAATTCTGGCTTTCAGAGAGTGTAAAGGGACATACTTTTTCAAATGTCATACATCCTTCAATATTAAAATTTTCCTAATACTGAAATATTAAAGCAGCTGGTCTGCCTGCTTAAAAACCCTCCTTTCTTAGATGGAAATTGATGCTATCTCTAGTGTCTCACCATTGCTTTTACTTTACTGAGAGTGGATATTGAAGCTCACCAACACAGAAAACAGGTTGCTGTCTCCTCTGCTCACATCACTGTGTGCCTGTTCCCTTCCAACTCATGCATTCCTAAAGCCAAAATATTTTAAGAAGCGAATTTGAGCCGGGCGGTGGTGGCGCATGCCTTTGATCCCAGCACTTGGGAGGCAGAGGCAGGTGGATTTCTGAGTTCGAGGGCAGCCTGGTCTACAGAGTGAGTTCCAGGACAGCCCGGGCTACACAGAGAAACCCTGTCTCGAAAAACAAAAAAAAAACAAAAACAAGAAGCGAATTTGAAAAAGTGTTTCTTCATTTTATTGAAAAGATTTTAATCATCTGCAGTGGTTTGAGATATGTGGTATTGGTGATGAGACTCTCATCAGTGACTGAAGAACACATGGGCACATAGAGTGTAGGTGGCTGCAAATGAAGACCAATTTGCCAGCATAATGAAAATGGACACTAAAAAATGTCACTGTTGCCGGGCGGTGGTGGCACATGCTTTTAATCCCAGCACATGGGAGGCAGAGGCAGGTGGATTTCTGAGTTTGAGGCCAGCCTGGTCTACAGAGTAAGTTCCAGGACAGCCAGAGCTATACAGAGAAACCCTGTCTCAAAAAAAAAAAAATGTCACTGTCCACTAGAACATTGAAGAACTGTGGACCAAGCACAGCAGTTACTGCCATTAGAATTATTTGGTTTCCTGTTTGGCTGTTTTGTAAAGGGTAGAATGGTACTAGCTAACACTTAGATAAATAGCAGTTGGCACTTTCCTAATCCCAAGCTCAAAATGCTCCAAAATCAAAAAAAAAAAATTGAACATCCACTTGATGCTATGATATGGAAATTTACATATCATGGAACATTATTTTGTGCACAGATTATTTAAGAGATTATATTAAATTCTCTTCCTTTCATTGCATACAGTATATATGAAACTTGCAGTTAAGCTTGCAAAGATCCATTCCCAAGGAATATCATTATGTATATATGATTTTCAACATTTGAAATATGAAATTATCCAAAATTTGATAGTAAGGATATTCAACCTATAATCTAGTAAGGCAACACTCAATAGAGAAAGGGATACAGAGAGAGAGAGAGAGAGAGAGAGAGAGAGAGAGAGAGAGAGAGAGAGAGAGAGAGAGAATAACTTTCTAGGACACTGTGGCAACAATCACTTTGAAGTATGTTGAAAGACACACAGAAGAAGAATGGAAAGCAAAGATGCATCCAGAGCATGGAGAAGGTGGTAACTTTTTCAGTGGGCTCTGAATTGATAAGAAAAGTTTTTATTCATGTCTTTAATGCAGCCAAGATAGTTATAGACTTCTACATTGTGTTAAGACTCTTTGCTAACTGTTTTCCTCCAAGTGTACTTTGAAGACTAGACAATCTATGCAGAGTAACTAGAATAGCAGGTATAGGGAAACAATGTTGCTAAGTAAAATCCTCTAACATTACCTGATTCTGGGTTGTATTGATGATGTCTCTATCTTCTAGTAGTGAGATTCAGATAGCCTCATCTGCAGAGAAAGTTTCCCTAAGAAGAAAAGTATTTGTTTATATTTCCTATACATAAAACCTAACAGTTCAAACCCTTTTTATCCTTCTCAGTACAGACATTACTAAGGAAGTTGTAATTCACTAATCCTTAAAGAGTGAGACCAGGATGAAATTTTACTTAAAACAAACAAACAAACAACCAAACAAAAACAACAAGAACAAACCCCTGCTGCCTCTCCCCTCCCCATGCCTGCCACTCCACCCTCTCCCACTTATTGGCCCTGGCATTCCCCTACACTGGGGCACAGAACCTTCACAGGGCCGAGGTCCTCTCCTCCTATTGATGATCAAATTTGCAGTCCTCTACTATACTCATGGTTCCAGAATAATCAGAACCACCATGTGTAGTCCTTGGTTGGTGGTTGAGACCCTGGGACCTGTAAGCTTTTTATGCACTGAAAAAATAGCAAAGTTATGGATATGTAAAAAACTATGAAGGGTTCTCTCTCCCCTTTGTTGGGTACTTCAGCATCCCAGTTGGGCCCTGGGAGTCTCTTACTTTCCTGGCCTCTGGGACTTTCTGTTAGCTACCCCCAGTTCCCCATCTCCATTGTTACATGCCTCTGTTCAATTTCCGAACCCTCTGTGCATCTCCCTGTCTTCTCCCACACCTGATCCTGCCCCCACTTTTTTCCTCTCTTCCTCCTCTCTTCCTTCCAAGTCCCTCTCACCTCCGATGATTATTTTGTTCTCCCTTCTAAGAAGGACTGGAACATCCATACTTTGGTCTTCCTTCTTCAACTTCATAAACTTCATATGGTCTGTAAGTTGTATTGGGAGTACTCACAACTTTTTTCCTAATATGCACTTATCAGAGAGTACATACTATGTGTGTTCTTTTGTGACTGTGTTACCTCACTCAGGATGATATTTTCTAGTTCTATCCATTTGCCTGCAAATTTCATGAAGTCATTGTTTTTAATGGCTGAGTAATACTCCATTGTGTAAATGTGCCACATTTTCTGTATCCATGCCTCTGTTATGGGCCATCTGGGTTGCTTCTAGCTTCTAGATATTATAAATAAGGCTGCTATGAACATAGTGAAACATGTGTTCTTGTTAAGGCAGAGTCCTCAGTTGAGGGATAGGGTCACCCACCTTTCTCAAAATTTTAACCTAGAATTGCTCCTGTCTAAAGAAAATGCAGGGACAAAAGGTAGAGCAGAGACTGAAGGAAAGGCCATCCAGAGACCACCCCACCTGGGAATCCATTCCATGTGCAGCTACCAAACCCAGTCACTGTTGCTGATGCCAAGAAGTGATTGCTAACAGGAGCCTGATATGGATGTCTCCTGAGAAGCTCTGCCAGAGCCCCACTGATACAGATGCAGATGCTTGCAACCAAACATCGGACTGAGCATGGGGAACCCAATGGAGGAGTTAGGGGAAGGACTGAAGGAACTGAAGGGGTTTGCAACCCCCACAGACAGAACAACAATGTCAATCAGCCAGAACCTCCAGAGCTCCTAGGGACTAAACCACCAACCAAAGAGTACATATGGAGCAACCCAAGGCTTCAGCTGCGTAGTAGCAGAAGATAGCCTTATCTAGCATCAATGGGAGTCAAGGCCCTTGGTCCTATGAAGGCTTGATGCCCCAGCATTGGGGAATGCTAGGGCAGTGAGGCAGGAGTGGATGGGTAGAAGAGCACCCTCATAAAAGCAAGGGGAAGGGAGGGTCATAGGGGTGTTCCAGAGGGGAAACCGGGAAAAGGGATAACATTTGAAAAGTAAATAAATAAAATAACTAATAAAAATTAAAAGAAACAGCAATGAAGGGTTTTGGGACCAGTGTTGTTCAATTGTAGTATTTGTGATATGAAAATTATGAAGAGAAGCTGGATAAATTTATTGGGACCAGACTTTTGAAAGCCTCGTGTGCTATATGATGTTTTTAAAATGACAACTATAAGGAAGGGACCTAAATAAATATTTTTGACTAAGAGTACAATGATTATATTTTTATATTAAGTATATATCAGGGATATATAGTGGGGTAGCGGAGAGCTACTGTGTGGTTAAGACATGATGTCATACTGATTAATCTGAACTCATGATAAAAGTTCATTTCATTCCACACAGACTAAGACTCACAGTGATTTCAGGTTTTTCAAATGAAGAGTACATTAAATAGTAAATTAAAAAATTAGATATCGATTTTTGGTAAATTGAAGGGCTAATTTTTTAAAAAAAATATAAAAATAATCAAACACAGTGATTAAGGGAAAAGACACCATTGAGAAGTAGAAATAGAGACATTATAATCCAGAAAGGCTTGGACAGATGCTCTACAAACTATGAGACCACACATGCCAGCCCACACTAGTATACACAACAAAAATTTTGATTACAATAGATTTAGAAAATAAGACATTCTGTGATAAAACCAAATTGAAGCATGCCTATTTAAAAATCTAGCCCTATAAAAGAGGTTATAAGGAAAATTCCAGTCTAACGTGGTTAACTTCAACCAAGAAAACAGAAATGAATAATTCCAGACAAGCAAATCACAAGAGGGAAACACACACACATACACCAAATCAGTAAAATCCAGAAATCAGCAAATACTGCTCATTGATATCTCTCAATATCAGATCACATTCCACACTAAAAACACAAAGACTAATAGAAGAAATGGGAAAACAGGATAGCTCTTTTAACTGCTTTGAAGAAATACACCTTAACATCAAGGATAGATGTCACCTCAGGGTAAAAGGTTATAAAAAGTTATTTTAGGCAAGTAGAACTGAGAAGCAAGGTGTAGCAATTTTAATATCTTATGAAAATAGATTTCCAACAAAAACCAATCAGAAGATATAGGGAAGGACAGTACATATTTATCAAAGGAAAAATATCCATCAAGAGAATTTCCCAATTCTTAACATCTATGTTCAAACACAAGGTAACCCCAATTCATAAAAAAAACACTACTATAGCTTAAATCACATATTGACCCTCATAACACTGATAGTAGGAGACTTCAGTATTTAATTCTTGATTCTTGAAAATAGACATGTCATCCACCAAAAACTAAACAAAGAGATGCTGGAAATACCCAAAGAAATAAATGAAATGAGCCTAACAGATATCTACAGAACACTTCACTTAAACCAAAAGAGAATATACTTAGTCTTGACACCTAATAGACATTTCTCCAAAATTGACCTCATATTTGAAAACAAGTGAGTTTCAACAGATTATTTTAAAAAAAGAGAATGAAATAACACCCTGAGTCCTATCTCAATCGCCACAGATTAAACAACTGGGAAATAAGTAAAACAGCTGACAAACTCATTGAAAAGAAACAACTCTTTACAGAATGAAAATGCATCAGAAATTAAGAAAGAGATTAAAAACTATCTAAAATTGAATACAAACCAAAACACAACATACCCAAACTTACGAGACACAATGAAGGCATTTCTAATAGGCAAGTTCAGAGCACTGAGTGCTTACACAAAATAAATAAATAAATAAATAAATAAATAAATAAATAAATAAAGGAGCTCTCATACTAGTAATGCAATGGCTATATTTATAGGATTAACTTAATAATTAAAATTTATAGATCCTAGGACAAAAAAGTGAAGAGAGAGAGAGTGAGAGAGAGCACTCAAATGGAAATAAACAAATTCAAGGGTAAAACGAATAAAGTACAAACAATAAAAAGAATCAGAGAAAGTGTTTCAGCAAATCAATAAGATTGGCAAAATCTTATATAAATTAACAAAAAGGTTAAGAGAAAATAGTCAAATTAAAAGAAAATTACATGAAAAGGGGAATATAACAACAGACACCAAGAATATTCATAGAATCTCAAGGACACACTTAAAAATCCTGTACTCAACCAAATAGAAAATTTTCTTGACTCATACCATTAACCAAAATTAAATCAAGATCAGATAAGCAATTTAAACAGACCCATAATAAAATCCCTACTGAAATAGTAGATGTCATTAAAAATCTTCCATCCATCTATTGATCGAATTAGCGATCCTCTACTATACACATGCTGCCAGAACAATCAGACCCACCATATGCAGTCCTTGGTTGGTGGTTGAGACCCTGGGATCTCTGAGGGTACTAGTTAGTTCATATTGTTGTTCATCCTAAGGGGCTGCAAACCCCTCAGCTCCATAGGTCCTTTCCCTAACTCTTTCATTGGGGACCATGTACTCAGTTCAATGGATGGCTATGAGAATCTACATCTGTATTAGTCATGTTCTGTCAGAGCCTCTCAGGAGATAGCTATATTTAGGCTGGCTTGTCCTTCCTTCAGTCTCTGCCCCAGTGTAGGGGAATGTCAGGGCCAATAAGTGGGAGAGGGTGGGGTGGCAGGCATGGGGAGGGGGAGGCAACAGGGGTTTGTTCTTGTTGTTTTTGTTTGTTTGTTTGTTTGTTTTTTGGAGGGGAAACTAGGAATGGAGAAATTTACATGTAAATAAAGAAAATATCTAAAAACAAAATCTTCCATCCACACAAACAAAAAAATCCCAGATACAGATGATTTTAGCACAGAATTCTACCAGAGTTTTGATGAAGAATGAATATCAATAAATACTCCTCTAATCATTTAACAAAATAGAAACAGAATGAGCGTTAAAAGAAGTCATAATTAACCTGATACCCAAACCACATAAAGGCCCAGTGAAGAATTACAGAACATTTCCCCTCACACACATAGAAGCAAAAATTCTAAATAAAATACTTACAAACATAATCCAAGAACACATCAAAAAGATCATCTACCAGAATCAATGAAGTTTCATCTCAGAGATGCAGTTATGGTTTAAGATGTATACATCAATAAATGTAATTCACCATATAAGCAAACTGAAAGACAAAAAAAGACACATAATGATCGCATTTGATGCAGAAAAGGCCTGTGACATAGTCTAACATGCCTTCATGATAAAAGTCCTTGAGAGGTTTTTTTATTTAGCTACTTTGCTGAAATTGTTTATCAGAAGTTCTTCGGTAGAATATTTAGGGTCACTTATGTAAACACATACCTCAACGTAATAAAAGCAGATAATAAACAGCAATATTATAGCCAACATGAACTTAAATAGAGAGGAACTCAAAGCCAGTCGCTAAAATCAAGACAAGGTTGTCCACTCTCTCTATATATTTATTGAATATCATACTTAAAATCTTTTTAAAATTACCTTTAATTTTTTTAGATCTAGTTGTTACCTCTCTTCTAGTCTGCCCTCTGACAGTTGCTCATCCCATTCCTTCTCCCCCATCTCCCAGAGGATGCTCCTTGCACTCTGCCAGGTCTCACTACTCCCTAGGGCCTCAAGTCTCTTGAGGGTTAGGTGCATCTTTTCTTACTGAAGCCACTGAAGGACATCAGTGAAACAAATCCAAAGGTAAAGCAAATTGGAAAGGAAGAAGTCAAGGTATCTTTATTTGTAGATGGTAGGATAACTTACATAAGTGACCCTAAATATTCTACTGAAGAACTTCTGATAAACAATTTCAGCAAAGTAGCTAAATAAAAAAAAAATGAGGAATATCAGTAGCCCTCCTATATACAAGTAACAAATGAACTGAGAATAAAATCAGGGAAACACCTTTAACAATAGCCTCAAATAACATAAACAATGTTGGGGTAACTCTACCCAAGCAAGTGAAAGACTTCTAAGATAAAATTGTCAAGTCTTTGAAGAAATAAATTAAATAAGATACCAGAAGCTGGAGAGATCTCTCACACTCATGGGTTAGTAGGATTAACAGTAAATATGTCCATTTCACTAAAAGTAATCTACAGATTCAATTCAATCCCTATCAAAACTCCAACACACAGATCTTGAAAGGACAATTCTCACTTTCATTCGGAAAACAAAACAAAACAAAACAAAAATACAACAAAAAAAACCCAAGATAGTTAAAATAATCCTGAACAATAAATGAACTGCAGGAGGCCTCACTATTCTTCATTTCAAATGGTGTTACAGAGATATACTGGTAAAAATTGCATGGTATTATATGAAAATAAGCACACTGACCAATGGAATTGAATTAAAGACTCAAATGTAAATCCACATACCTAAAGACACTTGATTTATAATAAAGCCAGAAAAACCCACTGAAAAAAAGAGAACATCTTCAACAAATGGTGCTGGTCTCACCAAAGGGCTGGGTATGAGTGAAACCAAATAGGTCAGTACTTATCATCCTGTACAAAACTCAATTCCAAATCAAATGGAACAAAGGTCTCAGTTTGAAGCCAGATAAACCAAAAATGAAAGAAGATAGAGTTATGAGTAGCCTTGAAATCATTGGTACAGGAAAGGACTTTCTGAACAGGTCCTTAGATCAACAATTAATAAATGGGACCTCATGAAATTGAAAAGGTTCTTTACAGCAAAGAACACCATCATTCAGACAAAGCGGCAGCCCTATAGAATGGGAATTTTTTTCTACCAACTACACAACTTTAGAGGGCTAATATCAGAAGTAGATAAAGAACTCAAAAAACTAGATATTGAGAAATAAATATCCAAATTAAAATATGAGACACAGATCAAAACAGAATTCTCAATAGAGGAAACTCAGATGTCTGCTAAGCACTTAAGGAAATGTCCAATATCCTTAGTCATCAGGAAAATGCATATCAAAACCACTTTGAGATTTTATCATCTACCTGTCAGAATTGTTGAGGTAAGTGTAACAAGTGTCAGCTTATGCTGGTGGGGATATAGAGCAAGAAAACACTCCTCCATTGCTGGTGGGAGTGCAAACTTGGACAGCCACTATGGAAGCCAATGAGGCAATTCATCAGGAGAGTGAAAATTGATCAACCTCCAGATCCAACTACAATGCTTTGGCATTAACACTACGGATGCTTCATCTTACCAGGTAAACACTTACTCAACCATGTTCTTTCCTGCTTTATTAATAATAACCAGAAACTGAAAACAATCTAGATGTCCCTCAACTGACACAAGATGTCACCAAAGAAAATGTAGTATATTTACATGATAAAATATTATTCACCAATTAAAAAAATTGAAATCATGAAATTCCCAGGTGAATGCTGAGTGAGGTAAGCAGGACTCAGAAAGACAAATACGGTATATATTCACTTATATGTGGATAGTAGCTGTTAAGTCAATGATAGCCAAGCTACAAACCATAGGACTATTAAGGGTAAGCATAGGGTAAATTATTAAGAGACAGATGGACCTCCCTAGGGAAAGGAATTGGAATCTGTAATTATAGATGTGGATGGGGAGACTAAAGCAGGGAGACGTTCAAGTGGGAGTTAAAATGGAGAGGAGGGTGAAAGAAGGGACCCATGAGAGACAACAAAATTTAATAGTCATTTGACGGTTAGTATGAAATCCTAGTACTGTAGACACTTTCTAAATTATACACATATATGTAGCCACCTGCAGCTAAGCAAACCGGGTTCCTGGAAGAGAGGCAGGGGGAAAATAGGGGAATCGGACTGTGAGAGAAACAACCAGACCAAGCCAAAAGGTTCCATCAAGTCCAATGTGCATTTCAGAGTTTGAGAATATATAGGCTGAGAGACCCATCCCCCAGTAAGCTAGGATCTTGTGGCCTAATTAGAATCTTGTTGTTCTGTCTGGAAGGCAGGTGAAGCAGCTCAGCAGGGCGTGGCTTCTAGCAGGAACTTCAGGAGAGGCAGAGAAGTGGCAGGACAAAAGGGCTTTCTTTATCTCAGGAAACTCCACCCTAAGCAGGCTAGCTGCTCAGTGGCAAGGACCAGGACTGTTTCAGCCTGTTGAGGCTGGGGGAGGTCACATGTATATGCAGACTCTCAAAATGAAATTGCCAAATAATTGGGGAAACAGAGCCCAAACTGGCTATCTTTTGTCACCAAATAAAGCTTCCTATGTTGGTATTGGGTTATGTTTAACTGAATTGTCAGATATAGGGGTTCATTGGGAACCACAAACAACCCTAGCTATTGCCAAGTCTATATGTTGCTCTTTATAAACTGACAGCAAGACTCCAGTGTTGAATCCAACAACTACACAACTCATCAAGCATGAAGAAGTCCAGCTGGTGCCTATATAGTGCCACCACCCCATTGTGCTAGTGTCTTTGATACAGGAAGGTACTCTGCATGATACCAAAGAAGAAATACAAATACCAACCCAGCCACCATCATTTTGATGTATAATGATACCCTGCCTGAAAGATATTCTACTGCAATTGTGAAACGATGCTTATGAGAGTAACCAATAAATATCTAATTTGACTTAAGGCCTACTGCTTCTGCTAGATACCATTCCCCACTCTGCTTGTGTGACTTAGTCCTGGAGATTAGATAGCACAGGGACCTAGGGTACAAACAAGTACTACTAATCTAAAAATAAAATATGTAGCAATAATATGACTCCTAATGACATTCTCTATACTTGTGGATTAGTGCCTTAATTAGTCACCATCACAGAATCTTCTTCCTGCAGCAAATGGGAACAAATCTAGAAACCTACACCAGATACTATGCAGAAAGTGAGAGACCGACCTTGGGATACTTAACCTTAAATGAAATGTCTTCATCAAATCCTTCTCTTCAAGTTTCAGGGAATTTGCAGAAGAGGAGATGAAATGAGTGTGAAAGCTAAAGAATGTGAAGGAATCCAATAAAACAGGGCCTTCTACATCTACAGAATTGGTCCACATATGAGCTAAGAGAGACTGAGATAGCAGGAACACGCCCTACCTGGGTCTGCACCAGATGGGGTTCTAGAGCTGAAAGCAGAACTGCACATATGCCCTCATCCATAATCCAGAATCTATCTTCAATTGATAACCATTTGAGCTGCTTCACCTGCCTTCCGGACAGAAACCAAATGTAGGTACCTGTAAGGGAGTTTTACTGATGAAACAAACTACCTTAAAGTTACTTCTGCATACTCAGCCGTAAATGACCAAAAGAGAAGGAACTCCATAGCATCTTTTGGGGCTTCCTTATCTCATAATATGGTGTCAGAGCTTTTCCTTTAAAAGAATCTTATATCTTATATCTAATTTTTATTTTAATAATAATTTAATTTAAAATTTTCCTATAATTTTACCCTACAGGTTCCATATATATATATATATATATATATAAAATATGGCTTCTAGTTCAGTGTTTTTATGGGATTCTGGAACTCATGAAGTAGTGACTCTATGAATCTATATGTTTCTTATATCTTTTCTTGGGCTCTTTTACTTCTGTTTGTTTGGGTTTGGGGGGGGTTATTCTGATGTGTTTGATTTTATTTTATCTTATTTAAATTTCCTATTATCCCTTAGAGACTTGGGTTGTGAATTTACCTTATTATAGAGTGATTGCCTAGAAAGAATAAGAGTTTAGATTAAATCCAAATTAAACATCACACACACACACACATGTGAGAGGAAGAAAGAGAGAGATAGTGAGACAGAGAGAGACAAAGGAGAGACACATACTAAGACAGAGCAAACAGACAAATAGAGAGAGATAGAGACAAACAGATAGATACATGAGAAATGGGTACATTGGGACAGACAAACACAGAAAGATGAGAGAGGTAGCTTGCTAGAAATGGAAAGAGATATCTAAGACACTGAAGGTAAAGACATGTTTGACCTAGAACAAAATGTATTGAATTTATTGAATGAATAGTATTATTTTTATAATACTATTATATTTTAATTATATTATAATATAATTATATTATATTATATAATGAATAGTATTATATTATAATACTATTATATTTTAATTATATTATAATTATTTTCATCACTGTGTGATAGGATAGTTAAAAGAAAGCTAGATTACATAGAAACTTGTAATAAATAAAAAGTGAATGGAAACATAAAGTAGGCATGGCATGCTCTTCCAAGATGTTCTGAGCATTTCAGCACAAGAAGGACAATAATTGAATCAGAAGCATTTTGGGACCTGACACAAGTAAACTATTAGGATTAAAGAGAAGTGGCAATATGTGTATGGTAAAAGAAAAGAAGGTAGAAGTATTAAAGATAACACATGATTTAAAAAAAAAAAAGGGAATTCTGGGTGTTTAGGCCAAAAGCCAAGAACAAAAAGAGTGGATCCTGTCTGAGGACAATACAAAACAAAGGAAGGCTGTTTCACAGTATGGGGATTTGTAGTTCATTCTTAAGTATACACAGAGAAGTATGGGGATGATGGGAAATTTAAATTTCTATTCTTTATGTATTTCCTATGATGATACCCCCATGTTTGAGGTGACATTCCTAGAAAGCAATGCATGCACACAAATGCAGTTAAGGGCAAAGACAACGAAGGAGATAGAATAAGAAATATAGGCATCTTTAAAGAGAGGAAAGATTTCTTAATGTGGGTGAAGTAGAAAATCTTGTATCAGTGGGTTTTTTTTTCTGTTGGATCTGTGATTTTCTGTAATTAACAGCAGCCTGGGTATAATATCACCAAAGGCAGAGAACTGCACACACTTGTTTTAACTGCTATTTTAGAAGTTATCCTTTGTTTATCAATGAGATAACCTTTGGGGTCCCTGAAGATAAGTCAAAGATAAAGAATGAAGTTAACAAAGATAACTGTGACCTTGGGAAATACAGAAGAGTAGAATCAGAGGATTAAACCTGTTGGACTGTTATGTTCAGTAACTACCATCACCACATTTGTCCCCTGCAGCCCTACATGTATCACTATGGGATAATGTGAATAAGTAAGGAGATTATTGGATACTCCAGGTTTTTAGAAGGTCTAGACTTTTTAAAGTCAGCAGAAAATTCAATATTATTTTAATGTTAGTTTTACTATTTTTTCACTATTTCTGGAAAGGATCCCATGCCTAAATACATTCTGTGTCTTCTTCCAAGTCTACAATTTGCAAGACTGCAGTTGAAATTCTTCATTTGTTCTTGAAATCCTGAACTTACCTTCTACTTCAACGCTTTCTTGTTTTTATTATGGCACAAATATATTCCTCTCATCAAATAATATGAAGGGAATGTCTAGGAGAAAGCATTTACCTAAAATAATGAAACCTAGCAATTGATAATGGGAGCACATGCAAATATTTTCAAATTGATAAATAACAAATGTTTTTAGTGTTGAAGTCAGTTAGTTTATCACATTTTTGTTAAGTATGCTTCCATAATTTATTCTAAAATATGTTGTTCTACTAGCCTTCATTTTATTTTTATACTGTCAGTTTGTTTTTAAAAATCTGCTATGGGTGATTTCTCATCTGCTTCTGTCTGTTATCTATATGACATCTACATGTCATCTACATGACAGACCCCATGATCTTGTCTTTTAAAAGAAACTGTATATCTCTTAGATCCTATGGTGTCATTGCTTCTCCTTGAAGTTATTTCAATTTTTGTTATTTTATATTTCAAAGCCATTTTTTCAAAGAATAAAAATTGTATTGTTGAACACTCCTGGAAATGGAATCTTTTATCATTATTTACTGACTGACTTTACTTCTAACAATGTCTGTTCCCCTAAAGTCCACTTTAGGGCTAATAACATAAATGGATAACAACTTTTTGATTTCTATTAAGATGATTTAATTCATCTTAATCTTTTGGTTATCTTCTAATTTTAGAATAAACCTTTTTATGTTTATTTGTAAGTGATGAATTTTTAAAAAATAGTTCTATTGTGTTCTACTCTTTAAGAATAGACTTTTTACTTGATCTTTTTTTCTACTTGACATTTTTCTTCTTTGATTTAAAATTTTGGCATAGTATTTGTATTAGTCTTTGAATACTAATTCAGTCTCCATAGATTCCATAAATCTCATTCTGTGGGAACTTCTGAACAACCTTCACTCTAATGCAATGTGGCCACTTCACCAGCTATCCAGTGCCTTCCTCCTCTTTAACATCTTCTCATGGAACAAATGTGACCTACTAAACACACTCTGTTCTGTTACGTTTTAGCATGTTTTCTGTATTACTTAGTGCGTGTGTGTTTGTTAAATTCTCAACATTTATTCAGTTCTAGTTTATATTTCTTTTATTCTTTCGCTTCATTTGTAAATATTTATTACTTGTCACCAATAGCTTATATCAATATTTATTTCCATTTTTACTTTTGTGGTTTCCTCTATTCTTTTTTTTTAAACATTTTTCTAAGTCATTGTGAAAGTGTCAAGCTCTTTGGTAATAATCTTCACCTTGAATTTATTTCTCTAAAACTTTACTATAAGTAAAAACTTTACTAAAATTTACTATACAATTTTATAGTTTACATGTAACAATCCAGTTGTGTGCAAAGTTTGCTAGTAACATTCCTTCAAAAGCTCTCCAAAGATAATTTGTGGCAATTTGTTTTGGTACATTCTTTATAATACAAAGCTATATTTGAAAAAGTTGATGTTTCTGAATTTTTACTCATCCCAGAAGTCTTGAGGTACATTTACCTGTAGCAATTGTTAATGTATGAGTTTGAAATTTGGGATGATATACGTAATATAAGTTAAGTATCTAATTCTATGTCATTTGAAATCAGAAATTATAATAGTATCTACTTAACATTCTCTTGGGATTTAAATCTAGCAAGTAAATCTTTTATCTGTATTTTTTCTATTTATCTTTACTTCATTTGTACAATATATCCCTTCTGTTACCTTCTTTTTAATATTGGTGTTTATAAGTGTGATTCATATTCATACATATATATGAGGAGGTGTGTGCTCATGCATGCGGTGGTTAGAACTCAACCTCATGTGCTTTTCTTCAAGGGTCATGGTTCTTTTGAGAGACCTAATTTCTCACTAGGGTATGAGGCTTGCTAATTAAGTTAGGTTTTCTGGTCTGTGGTCCTTAGGGATGTGACTGTTTCTGCATCCCCATCACTGAAATTACAAGTGTGGCTTTTTACAGGGATTCTAAGGATTAAATTTAAACACTTATACTTAATACAGCAAACACTTTACAAACTGAACTATCTCTCTTTGGCTCTGTTTTTAATTTTCAGACATTCCACTGATTGTCTAGCATAGCAATACAATATGTATGTGTGTGTGTGTGTGTGTGTGTGTGTGTGTGTCTAAGTCTGACTTCCTGCCTTACAGAGACTCAATCATTCCTTACATTCTGACCTTTTCTTTTGTATCATTCAAGTCCAACCCCTAAGCCCCTGATTATTAGTATACACTCTATAGCATTTACAGGCTTTTGTATTAGCACTACTTCTAAGAATTTTGTTTGTTCTGTTGAAAATGCAGGTTGGCTTGATGGCACATGACATTGCTCCCTTATCCTTAAAAGTCCTCTACTTATACTTCATTTTCTCATTAACAAACACAACCTTAAAAATATGTTACAATCTTCTATCATTTAAATCAGAGACCTGTGGCATTCAAGTTAAGTATATATAATTCAAGGCCTGCTTCCATAAGGAGGCTTCAGAGGCACATGCCATATTTGCTCACTTACGCATTTTCATGACTGATTTATGCTCCTAAAGCACCGTTGAGAAGTTCTTATGTAGATCATTCAACCCGTGGGGATAAAATTATTTGCTTCCTGCATTTTACAGGAGAATTTGTTTAATTCCTTATTGAAATTGTCAGCAACTAGCATCATTGAAAAAGATCTCAAACTTAATAAAGAGGCATTATACTAAGGAACCTAGAAATTCATTTACTTAATGTATATGAACATTCAATAAAAACTTTGAATATCACTGCAGCAAATTGGAACTCCTTTGATGGCATCTTGTATGTATTTAAAGGTTTGAGAAGCAGATTTATCATAGGGATATACTTAACAAATGCCTTTCATAGGGAGGAGGACGATGGTGATGCTGATAGCTTGAATTCCCATAATTTTCTAATGCGTAACAGAAATAAGAACAGATATCATTTTAGAGAGTTAAATGTACTTGTCAAGTCATTTTGGAATGTGGTAAATCACCTTAATTGGGTACGTTTTGCCTCCAGGAATCTTAACTGCTTATGTTCTCTGACACGTTTTCTGATAAAACTCATTGCCATAGATTAAAGCTGGGAATGTTACTCACTTCCTATCATGATAGATTTATTACAAGGGAATATATATACTATTTGTGCAGTTTCCCATGTTCTTTCACACCTTAAAATAGAAACAATACAATATTCTAGTGCTAGCTCTTCAATACCCATTTTATGAGTACACATGTCTTATTGTACTTATCCTCATAAGAAAAAAAAGATAATATCTATCTTAAAATAAAACTACATGCATTCTTTTAAAATACTCCTGATAGAATGTGAAAATATATACTGCCAAAGTCAAATAAATGCCAGTGGCAATAATAGTAAGGTCATAAGGGGAAAAGGAGAAGTAGGTCAGAAAATATTAGTTCGGTGATTGGGAACACAGCACTTGATAAGATAAGCCAGAATGAATGAATGAATGAATGAATGAATGAATGAATGAATGAATGAATGATGTTTTCCAGATAGAAAAATGTTGCAAGTCAAACAAATTTTTGCAAAGTGTCTGCAGTGGAGATACAGTGTTTTTGATGTAAAGGGCAGTTGTCATTAGCTGGATCACATGAGTTACATGTCGCCGAGAAAGAAGGGATGAGCACAATATAACGGCAGCTAGAGTGGGGAGCCTGGGCATCAGGTTCTCCGTGGAACAACCTTGTTCATGACTAGTCATGATCTTTGAAAAATGTATGTGAACAGTTTGACAGAGCCGCATGTGAAAGTGGAGAGATAACTAGAATATCTGGGTGCCATACATGTCTAAGGGAGAGCTGTGCAGGGACAAAACACCAAGCTGTAAACTCTCTGGAAACCAGGCACTAGTGCTGAGGAAGTAAAAGTAGTGATTCACCGACATGGAAGTAGGCAGCATAGTCCTTGGGCTCCATGCATCTAATTGGTGTTCTTATGACAAACATGCATGGGAGGTAGAAGCATGCACAATGCTGTTGAATGTGTTACAAAACCTCATAATGGGCAGAACTTTATCACATGTTTACTTTGCTGTGTACACTTCTTTTATTGAGGTGGTTTTTCCTAAATAAAGGTTATTTACTAAATTGGTTCCACACATAGGCACAAAGACTGTCCTAAAGGGGAAAGAACCACATTGGAAAGTACTCTGTTGTAACAAGAAAGATTCTGTTCTAAACAGATTTTGGAAACTCAGAGACTGCTAGGAATGTGCTTTGAATGTATGTGCTCTGTCCCAACATAAATAGATTTTTCAACATTAACAGAAGTATCTCAGAAGGAGCACTTTGCAAAATGTAAAATGCAAGCTCAAAGTGAGTATTGTGAAGTATGTTAATTGTTAAGAATGCTGTTTGCAAGTGGCATTACAGAAAACAAACTATTTTTCTGGGCATCTCTGTAATAGGCCTGAGACCTGAGTGCTATAGACAGAAAGGAGCAAGTTTTCTTAAGGATCATTATTTGAAGATGTGCATTTTAGACCCCAACTCACCTGCATCTGTTGACAAACTTTCCTACAAGTGCTCTTGACATCTCCTCCCACAGTGGTAATAAATGTTTGAAATACAATACCTTTCCTTCTCCTATTTTGTGATTTAGCACTCTTATAACATATCTTACTATAGAAGTTATTATTTGCATAAACAACATAAGACTATAGATAAGTATTTGCAAGGAGTGGTTAGTAGATAACATCAAAATGATTCCATGCAGAGTATCTGTGAAAGTCTGGCAAGCTGCATATGGAAGGGACTCTCAGAAGTGCTGACAATACTACCGTGGCAGATTAGCTTAAAAGAAAACACATATGGTTCCATTTTGTGCCTTTTTGCTCAGTAAATGTGTTTAGAGGCATGAGCTTGCAACCTGCTGGGTGGATCCTATTTTATCCATATGTGAGTCACAGAGTTAAGGAAACAGATAAAATGTTATTCAGTTACTTTAAAAAATTCCAGATGAAAAACATGAGCAAAACCACATATTTCTCTATTTCTCATACCTGTTCTGGCACAAAAATGACTTTATTTCCTCTTCAATAAACTGCTTATTAGCAATCTTGAGCCCAGATCCCTGTGACCTTTGATCCTTTTTAAGACCCGTGCCCTCCCACTGACATTTCTAAATTAGGAAGAACATTTTGTATGAAGAAAAAGACAATGACATCAATTATATTTTCAGACTCTACAGTCTCCCCATCAGCACATATCATTTCTTACTATGTTTAAAAACAAGTAACCCATTCTGACTTTTCACTATAGCCACTGTCCTTCATAAACTTGTTAACAATGTTGTCTACTGTCTCTTTTTCCTTCCTATCCAAATTATCCTTCTGAAATTCTTTCATCTGGCTTTCCACTTAAATGGTTTTGAAAAATAACTTCAAAGAAGGAGCTCAGTGGGTAAGACACATACTGTATAAGCATGAGTAATTGAGTTAGATTCTCCAGAACCTACATATGATGTGGACATGCCAATGTACTCATCTATAAACCCCACCTAGGTTGAGGTGGGAAGTGGGAGGGTGCAAGAGCATCCCTGGAAGCTTGGAGACCAAGTAACCTGCTAGACTAGTTACAAAAACAGAGCCTTAAATGAGATGTACTATGGCATGTAAATAGCAACATCACTATGCACACACATATGCACACACACACACACACACACACACACACACACACACACCCCAAGAGAGAGAAGGAGAGGGAGACATGCACAAACCCTCTAACTTTGGTCTAATCATTGATGGCTTCCTCTCTCTTTCTCTCTCTCTCTTTCTCTCTCTCTCTCTCTCTCTCTTTCTCTCTCTCTTTCTCTCTCTCTCTCTCTCTCAGATTTTTTATATGAGTGTTTTTCATGTATGTGTGCATATATGCCATGTGTATGCAGTGTCCTAGAGGCCAGAAGAGAGGAGTTCAATCACATGGATCTAGAATTACAGATAGTTGTGAGTCACAATGTGGGTGCAAAGAATTGATTTTGGTTCCTCTGCAAAAGCAGCAAATGTCTTTAATCACTGAGCCTCTTCTCAGTTTCCCATGTTTATATTTCACTCAAAATGGTTTATTACTCCTTTGTTTTTATATTTTCTTAATATTTGTGACATCAAAATTTCTAATGTTCTTTTCACTTGCAGCATTTTAGATACTCTGTTGCTTGCATCTCCACCTATTTTGGAATTGTAAAACTTTTAGGAGGCATCTACTTATCCTACAGATATTTCCAAAGGCCCATATGCTTTCAATTGTTATCTAGAGGAACGTCATTTATATCATACTTACCCTAGGCTTTCTATTTGAGCTACAGAACAATTTGGTCCCTTCCATGTCTCAGAAGAAATATTAAATCCAAAAGCGACCCATATATCATGGTCTATCTGCCTATCTATATTCATGGAATAAAATTCTTTTCCTATGTTTCATTCAGAAGCTTCGGGATGTACCTAGACATGCTCTGTCTAAAGAATCTATGCCTTGTTCAGTTTGTCACTTTTATAGCTATAGAATCCATTCATTTTTCTTCATCCTTGCTATTACTGCCCAGTGAGGATGTTTCACCTATTTTAGCTCAGACAAGTCTTTCAATTCTTGCCTATCTTTCTCAACACATGTCATCTCTTGTCATGAATTAGAACTAGTGGGGAAAGCACATAATAAGACTCATTGCCAGCAATTTTTGTTGAACTCAATCACCTACAATATTCACAGCTATTTCCCAAACTGTACATTTTCTTTTTAAAATTGTAAAAGGATAAATTATTGCCTTGTTACATTCATTTGATCTTTATTAATTATATGACAATGTAAATTTCTCATCACAGTTGTGACCTTCACCATTTACTCTTCTCCTTTGTCCCGTCTCATTTTGCAATGCTCACCAACTTCATTATGTGTAGTTATATGCTAGAATGAAATCCCTTGTCACTTTTCTTTGGGGTTGCTTAGTCTTTCTGATTTCTCAAACTTGACAATTTCTCTGTCTTATACACCCATACTTATTCCTCAGAACATGGCTCAAATAACACATGCAGGAGTTTTTGAGTCCTCCAGAAAGATTTTCAAACACAAGAACTAGTATTAGTATTGGAGCTCAATGGTCCTTTTATTGTGTTGTCTCCATTATACACATAGTCCTCTGCCTAAATGGACTTCCTTCTTCCTCTTGCATAATCTTGAGGAATCAGTGTAGCCTACTCTACACCTACAATTTAGGTCAGCAACCTTTTTTATACACGGCCAGTATAGTTCACATTTCTTCACAGTATTCATTAATTATATTACTGTGTGCTTTCCTGTTGTTCATCTATACATATTCTTATATCACAAATTGACAGAGAAGTGCTACTATTCTTTATTCTGTTTTTCACCCAAGTCTAGTCCTGTTCTTGGTGTATATTAGAAGCTCAGTTAATTGAGAGCAGGTAGAATGAATACTGGGAAATTGAATGTCACAGATATTAAGAAATTATCAAAGCAAGAGAGTAAAATCCTAGGTTCCTTCCACTGATGTGATTTTCTACAACCCAGACGTCTTGCAGAGACCTTTTATATCTCTCTGCTTATGCTATAAAAGTGTATACTAAAGAGGAAGGAACTAGAATGTAATCAATTTTTTTTTGGTCATATACTTTAGATGATTGTGGTCATTCTTTTGCAAAGTGAAATATCTGGTCATGACCACTTGAATATTTCCTGATCTTGTTCTCCTTTCCTTTGACATCCTAACCCCAAATGTCTAACCTAGCCAGGTCACAAACACCATCAGTCTCCTGATTCTTGCTTTGATGTTTCAATCTCAGGCCTTGGAAGCTGCTGCCAAGAACCAAGTGTTCACACTTCCATTGCTTTCTTGACTTGGGGACAATTAGCCATTCTTGGTTTACAACATTCAAATATTTATTCCAAGGCTTTAGATTTTGTTTTATCTCAGACTAGGCCTTACTACAAGTTCAAGTTGGTTGTCTTCCTCTGACCTCATCAAACATAACTTATACTCTTTGAAAAATAGTCTTGTGAAACAATTGTATTTGTATAAATAAAAAATTATGAGATGACTGAAAATTGAGAGATCAAAATAAACATTTAGAATCAAATTGACATGATTTTATAAACTCCCATTAGGTTTTGAAGCACAACTTTAGGAAACAGATACTCTATTTTCTATAGTAGACTTTATGGCATATGAAATCAACCAATTTGTTGTAAAACTGTATTGGTATTGTGGCAGAAAATATTATCTTGATAGTAAATATTTGGCTGCTTATATTGGTGTGGCCTGAGTATACTTTGGGATGATTTTACTGCTGCATTAAAGATCTTAGATAATTTGATATAGAGCAGGTGGAAATTGAATATTTAATGTTTTGTATCCAGGTTTGTAAGCCAAGGTGAAGTCAAATAAAGTCTACAAAGTAGCAAGGACACATAAAATGTAAAGTTCAAACTAATCATGATAAATAAGATGGCATCATTAGAAGAGGGAAGAAGGACTAAGCATCTCAACTCCTATAACTGACCTCAGAAATGAGAGGCTGTTAGAGCTACAGAGGGAATCTCAGAAGATGTATATTGTTTTTATCAATAAATCATTCAGTAGATACTATTGCTCAGGTACAGTTTCTCCTGGAAGTTTCTGTGACTCTGATGTTATATGCATTTTTACTTACAATGTCAAAGGAGCTTTGGCATATTCATTATAAAATTTTTATAAATAATTGAATCCATACTTAGCATAAAATTATGACTTTTACTGTCATATAGTTTTAATATAATCATATACTATAGTCATATGCTATAATAAAGAGAGTTGACATCTGCCACTGCTCAAAGTCCTTAATTAAACTCAGCATATCATGTGTCTATTGCATGCCTCTGCCCCTAATGCATTCAAGAGAAGGAATTTTCTTAATAAAAAAATATTTCCAGTTAAATATCTACCTCACTATATTGTATTTGACTTGATTTTTATCTGTGGGGCAAATAAATTTCCCCACTGAATTCTCCAAAATCTCTATAAATCTCTATTTTAAAATATGCTTAAAGCTTCAGTAGATTACTTATAACTGCTTTTTAAGATAGATATATAATATGCACATGGACATGAAAAATATCAACATGTATATACAAAATATATATGTACTTATTAATATTGAAGTTTAGAAAAAGTCCATTACAATGTAGCAAGATGAAGGCCTTGTACATAATAATTTCACCTAAAGTTAATTATATTAATAAACTAGAAGGTAGTTTTTGAGCTGTACTCACAAAATTGTCAAGGATATAAGGCTTTTTGTAGTGGTAATGCAAGTATTCCTTGTAATTAACAGAACTGAGGCTCTTTCAGAGAAGAAATGAAAATTTCAAAGGACTTTATATACAACCAAATCCTGAAAAAACTGGAGAATGTCTACAGTTCCTATGAATACAGAGCCTGACACTTTGTCAAAACTTTCTTTTAGAATAATAAAGTCTCCATAGTGTACAGTAAAAAAAATAAATAAATCATTGCATTGCTATTTCTTCTGGTAGTAGGAAAGGGGAGAGGAATTGAGAGAGTTAATAGAAAATTAATAATAAAAAAGAAAGGGCAAAAGTGATGTCAATAATGTGTTAGATGAGATATCGGGTCATAGACATTTATATAGTCAAGAGAGTAGAAGAGAGGGAGGGTTGATCACAGTCTATAAATACCATGCAAGTATCTGTATAGATGAAACATGATGATTCAAAGCATCGGAAGCAAAAGGACAAGAGGCACTGATCTGAAGCTAAAGAAGAGAATGTTCAGCCTCATATTATATTAAGAAATGCTCTTCAGCAGTGAGAGGATGTGGCACTGGAAATAAAAATCAAGGACAATACATAAAGTTTAGAGAAGGCTTGAAAATGATGTATCTTTAGCACAGAGAGTAAATCAGAAATGATGAAGGGAGAACAGAAAATAGGACCAGAAGAGGCACAGGTCTGGGTGCATTAACAACTTGCCATCATTCTTGCTATTATGTGTAGTTCTCCAGAAAATCTCATTTAAAAATTTACAACAAAACTTGGAAGGCAGTCAAAACGAGTGGGAGAAAAAGTCAGTACCTAGTGTATATACTTCATTAGTAGATCACTTGCTTAGAACACTAGACTTTGACCTCAAGAGACAAGCCAAACAAACTGCATTCATCAATACTGTCACAAACTTTCCTACTACACTTTGGCATTTAGCAGTTCACTAAATCAGCAATGTAGTTACTTTTGATAAAGAAAATGCAAGGAAAGCTGATGGCTGGGGTTGATGAAAACTGAGCCACTTACACTTTTTATTCCAATAGAAAGTTCCTTGGGTGGCATGCTTTTATATATCTCCTCTTACGATGCAGTTTCAGAGCATCTTCTAAATAAATATTTATAATTACTTCACAAAAGAAAATCTGCTTCAAATAGATATGAGAGGTCAATGGAAGGAGGTAACAGGGAGGAAGAGGGAATAGGGAAGAGGAACAAGGAGGAGGAGGAAGGAGGAGATCAGAGGAGAGAGAAGAGAGATTGGCTGAGGGGGCCAATCTCTAAGATATGCCAGAGACCTTGGATTGGGAAAGGCCCCAGAGGGTCTATGGGGCTGACTCTAGTTGAGATTCCTTGCAGTGGGGGATATGGATCCTGAAGTGGCTACTTCCTGTAGCCAGGCAGGATTCCCTGTGGAAGATAAAGAGATCAATCTACTCATAAAACATTTGACCCAAATATGCACTGCCTACAAAATGTACAGGGTCTAAGATAGAGCAGAGACTGAGGGAATGGCCAATCAATGACTGCTTCAAATTGAAACCCACCCCATGGGCAAGAACCATGACACTATTAATGATCCTCTGTTATGCTTGCATGCAGACAGGTACCTAGCATAACTGTCCTCTGAGAGCTCCACCCAGAAGACAATAGAAAGAGATGCAGAGATTCACACCTAAGCATTACATGGAGCTCAGAAGTCTTACGGACTAGTTGAGAGTGAGATTGAGAGACCCGATGAGGACAGAGACTCCACGGGAAGATCAACAGGGTCAACTAACCTTGACACTTGGGGCCTCCCAGAGGCTGAATCACCAACCACAGAGAAAACATGGGCTAGACCTAGGCCCCTTACACATATGCAGCAGATGAACAGCTTGGTCTTCATTCAAGTCCCCCTCGAACTGCAGCAGGGGCTGTCCCTGAGCCTGTTGGCCTGCCTGCCTGTGGATCCCTAACCCCTAAATGAACAACCTTGTCTAGCCTCAGTGGGAGTGGATGTTCCTAGTCTAGCAGCAACTTAATGTGAGAGTGGGTTAGGGGTCAGGTACTGGAAGTGACACCCAGAAAGGGGTTCCCTGTCTCAAAAGAGAAAGAGAAAGTGAAATTGGGGTGGGGAAGACTTTTGTGAGGGGATTCTGGAGGAGAGGAAGGGCTGATATTAGGCTGAAAAGTGAATAAATAGATTTAGAATAAAAGAAAGAAAATTCGATGGATGGCTGTGAGCCTCTACATCTGTGTCAGTCAGATACTGTCAGAGCCTCTCAGGAGATAGCTATATTTAGGCTGGCTGCAGGGTCCCCAGTGAAGGAATTAGAGAAAAGACCAATGGAGCTGAGGGGTTTGTAGCCCCTTAGGATGAACAACAACATGAACTAACTAGTACCCTCGGAGCTCCCAGGGTCTCAACCACCAACCAAGGACTGCACATAGAGGGGTTTGATTGTTCAAGCAGCATGTGTATGGTAGAGGATTGCAAAATCGATCATCAATAGGAGGAGAGGACCTCGGCCCTGTGAAGGTTCTGTGCCCCAGTGTAGGGGAATGCCAGGGCCAGAAAGTGGGAGAGGGCGGGGTGGCAGGCATGGGGAGGGGGGAGGCAACAGGGGTTTGTTTTTGTTTGTTCTTTTGTTTTTTGGAGGGGAAACTGGGAATGGAGAAATTCGCATATAAATAAAGAAAAAAAAAAAGAAAGAAAATTTGTTTTTATCCCTCTGCCAATGTTTCTACCTGAGAATAAAGAAAATCCTTCCTTTAAAAATTCCAGTAATTTACCCAAATTTTAGCCCTCTAATTAAGCAATGAATAAACAATGCATTATTTACTATCGCAGAATATAGAACTCAAATTTAAAGTTTGTTTGCTTCCTCCATTTGTCCTCTCAAATGGTTCTCCTATATCTTGGGACTTTCAGTGTTCACAGTAGTTTCTGAAGTCGAAGGCAAACTGCTTTCTTCACACAAGTTGTGGTAAAAGTGAGAGGACAAAGGAGTTGGTGACTACAAATGTCTCCTGATTTTAAACTAGATCTTGTTGGGTACATACTTCACAAATTCACTCTACACAAATAAAAGAGGAAATAATAAAAATATAGGGAAATCCTTAGATATCTCTGGGTAGTGGGTAGTGCATAGATTGAAGAATGTGCCAAAGTTCCAACTGAGATGAATTTTGTGCAGTCTGGGAGACAATCATGGCCTGTCTTCACTTCCCCCATATCCCCATGACACTACTTTGCAAAGATCATTGCTTCATGGAGAAGAACCTGGAGACTGGTTTCAGAGATAGCTGTATCAACTGGGAGGTTTAATAAGCAAGACATGCCTAGGATCCCAGCACCTTCTTACTGCCAGGGCTGTGCTAAATGACTAAGCAAAAGTACAAGTGAAAAGGAGACTGCCTTGGAAGGCTTCTACTTAAACCTCACCCGTTAAAGAAAAGATAGGTTTGTGAGAAGGAATGAAATTGAGAAGGTAAAAATCACAGAGTCAATAGTAAGCGAAATAATGTAATGTAAAAATATAGATTTTATAATCTGAAATTTGAATGGCACAGTCATCTGCTTACTGGTAAGCACTAGAAAGCAAAGGGATGTTGAGCAAGGAAGTTGAAAGCTCTGAATTAAGTGGAAGAAGACTATTTCAATATATGATCATTAAATATTTATAGATATTCTTTATATGCCTTAGAAATTACACAAATAGAAAGCATCTCAACTCTTAGGTGCTGAGATGAAATGAATCATCACAGTTGACTTGCTTTGGTTTTGTTTTAGACACGGAGTTTCTCTGTAGCCCTGGCTATCCTGGAACTCATTCTATATACCAGGGTGGGCTCAAATCACAGAGATTTGTCCTGCCTCTACCTCTTGAGTGCTAGTATTAAAGGCACACACTACCACTCCCTGCTTCCGGTTGTCTTTTATGCTAAGATCATTGCAGCAAAAGTTCACCAACTTAAATATAATTGATTCTTTGTGTAAGGTTTTACTGAAACCCATAACTAGATCAGTATGAACACAAATGATTATTGAAGGTCAGTGTCATAAGATCATGCTACAACATATAAGAAGGATAAGATGATAAATTTGTATTTTATATATATGTAATATTTATATAATATATAAAACATGTATACATACACACTTATGTTATACACACACACATACATACATACACAGTTAACTCTGTCATGTCATATTTTTCTCTTCCATAGAAACTATCATTTCTATGGTTGCCAAAATAGCACAATTTCAAAATACTTTTTTTTGACTTTTAAAACTCTTTGCTCCTCTCCTGTCCCTCTTCTAGATTTCTCACTCTCTGTCTCTGTCTATCTCTATCCACTTGTCTCTCTCTCTCTCTCTGTTTATCTCTATCTCTCTCTGTTTCTCTGTCTCTGTCTCTCTCTCACACACACAAACACACACACACACACACACACACACACACACAAAACACTTCCCTTAATTGCCCAATTTGAAATGTGACTTAATAAGCTTTAACAAATTATGCCTTATACATAAGACTGGCTTATAATATTATTTCTTAAATCACATATTTTAGAATCCTTCAGTGCCAAGCTAATGGAATCCTTGAAAAACCTATCAAAGTGTTTCAGAACATAAGAAATCTATCAATTGGACAGAAACTGTTCTTCATTATGTTTTACACACAATTTTGCTCAGCTGCTTCTTTTAATTAGAACAGAACTCTGGCTTCTGCTCATTGGTTTAGTGTGAGCAATAAAATGAAGTTTATTTAATTTTCTAAAATAAGTAAAGCAGAGTAAAGTTAATTAAAAGTTAATTACAGCATAATGAATCACCGTGCCTTGCTGTGCCAGTGTGGCCCACATGATTAGGTGCCATCCTTCCCCAGCACAATCCAGCTCCTGGAAGCAGGATGCTCCCTCCCTTTGACAAAAAGATTTTTGTTTGTGTACTTTAGCTAAAAATTTGAAGATGTCATTTTTGAAAGATGTCTTTTTAGGAAATATGCAAAGACATAGAGGTACACATATTCTTTCTGTATTCCCCTTTATCTTATATCCATTCTGCAGGCATAATTTTCATTTAGACTTCTGATTGCCTTTTAAATTTGACAGAATATACCTATAAAATTCGTTAGTAATTGTTTCATTTCCCAGCATGGCATGTGTAGTTAACCTTGAAAGACGGATTGGGCGTTCAGTGTAGTGAGTCCAACCTTTGGCAGTATTGCAAAGGTCGGGAATGTCTTCCCCTGGTCTTCTGTCTTTAAAGGGAAGGTTCTGCACATACTGGAATTACAATGCTTTTACTCCTCATTAATTCATCATTAAAACGATGTTAACTAATCATTCTCTATAAGGATCTGGCGTTTAGATTTTCTGGCATGAGCTGCTTTGGCTTGCCTCCCAGACATTCACAACTTGCTGCAAACAACAGCAGTCGTGCTTGTTGTACACTTAACTCATTCTATAAAAATTCATTGGTTAGCATCAGTTCTTACACAGTCTCATTCAGATAATAGCTGGTAGTAAGATTGCCTTAACTCAATGAATGGGCCAATGTAAGTAAACACCTGAACTGAACTTAACAGGAACTGTATGCAATACAGGGAGTGATCTGTGGTGGGTTTCATTGTAATACCATGTGATCTGAAACTTGTAATGAATACTTTTAAGTAAAAATGGAAGAAAACAAGCTTGTAATTAAGAATACCTGAATGGATGCTCACTTAAGCAGTTTTAGTACGTGGTTTTGTGCCCAGAGTATTAGAGGAAAGGTAGACTGATAATTTGTAAAACTATACGATTTCATGATGAAAGCATGTTTGAACTAACTACAAACAACTGAGTCTTTTAATTTTTCCTTAAGATTATTTTAAACTTTAATTCTATATCTGTGTCTTTTCAACCATCTATTTAAGGGGAATGCAGATACAGTATGTTTGTACTCATTGGTGGTCAAGGACTCCTTGAAAAGGAACTGAGTGTGAAATACCTGATGCAAATGGTTTTTATCTTTTCAACAGCAACCAATGGAAGTCAGAACAGAGGATACAGACTCAGGCTCCTTCCTCTCTTCTCTTCCTGTGGGGGTCTCCATCATTCCCCTTCTAATGCAACCTCACACTGTCAGGATGTATTTTCCTGTTTTTAATTTTGGAGTGTGTGTGCAAATTGTTTATTAATTGTTATAATCTAATAGTCAACCTTAATTTTAGATATGCTAACTTTTAAATATTTTTAAAGATGTATTTAGTTTTATTTCATCTAGTAGTACTGCAAGTGTTTATGGTACCAGTGACATGGGAAGAGGTGCAAAAACCAGTGTCAGAGACCCTGAACTGGAGTTACAGATGGTTGTGAGCTGCCATGTAGGTGCTGGTAATCAACCATGGTGCTCTGATAGAGCAGCAAGTGCTCTTAAGTGTGGAGTCATCTCTCCAGCCCCTAAGATACTTTGATAATATCGCTGTGTGTGTAGGTGTGTGTGTGTGTGTGTGTGTGTGTGTGTGTGTGTGTGTGTGTGTAAAAATAAGCAAGCTTGGAGGCAAGTGCCTTTTCCTGAACATTCATTTCTCCAGTCCTATGTAGGCTACTTGTTTCACTAGTAGTTTAAAATACTGAAGAAGTTTTTGTTTTCTTATGAAAATATGTAACAGATTAAGAAATGTCTGTTGATAAGCATTTGGCCTACCATGCCTCTTACTACCAGCATTGTAGATATCATGTTATTATTTTCATTACATGTATTTATTTACTATGCCAAGGGGTGCACACAGAAGTCACAGGATAACTTGCAGAGATAGGTTCTGCTCTTTTAGGTGGGTCCCATAAATCTGGTCATGAGACTTTACAATGAGCACCCTGAAATTTCTTCTAGACCAAGACATATTTAGATCAGGTATATATTTTATTATTCTTTTTTGTAGGAAATGATAAGATCAAATTCAATTCCTGCCAGAAAATGAATAGTAAGTAGTTGGCCATAACTGGGCAGAAATAAGAAATAGTTAAAGAATAATAGAAATTTCTTCTTCACACTTTTTATTAGAAGTAAATCAAACATGACAAAAGTGTTTTTTCATTAAATTATTTATTTATTCACTTCACAACCTGATCGCATTCCACTCCTCTCAGTACCCCCTCATACAGCCCCTCTCCCAACTTACCTCCCCTTCTCTGAGAAAGGGGAGGCATTCCATGGATATTACCTAAGCCTGGCACATCAAGTAATGGTAGGACTAGGTGCATCCTCTCCTACTGAGGCCAGATAAGGTGGCCCAGTTACAGAGTGTGATCCACAGGCAGGCAGACAACAGATTCAGGGACAAGTCCCGGATGCAATTATTGGTGGATTTGCATGAAGAACAAGCTGAACATCTGCTACTTATGTTCAGGGACATAGGTTCAGTCAATGCTTGCTCTTTGGTTGGTGGGTCAGTGTCTGAGAGCCTCAGTGGATCTAGGTGAGTTGGCTCTGTTCACATTATTGTGGAGTCCCTATTCCTTTCAGGTTCCTCAGTCCTTCCCCCAAGCCTTCCACAAAACTCCCTCCAGTCAATGAATGAGAAGATATTTAATTGGTATGCCAAATCATCCATTTAATTTGTAATTTAGAGGAGAATATGACTGGCAAGTAATGACAAACAAAACACCATATTCCTCTGTAATTGTGACATCTAAGTCACTCAGTTTTTCCATTATATGGTACATCCAAATGCTCTTAAGAATTTTCTATTTTGTTATTTTTTTTATGGTTTGAGTATTCACTGCCACAAAGGTTTAAATATTTAAAGGATTCTAAAAGATGGCAATGAATAGAGAGCTTATTGTTAGAATGCCTCACATATAGGAAGCCTGAGCTTTAATCCCCAGTGCTAGGAGAGAGAGGAACAAGTTTTGCCTGACTCCTGCCCAATCAGAGGTCACTTTGTATAGATGGAGGGCTAAATGTATAAAAGAACCAAGTCACCAAGCCTCCCTACCTGTGCTCAGCCTGGGTACCTGCACTGGAGAAGGAGAGAACCAACTCCCACAGGTTGCCTTTAACCTCACTACATGAACCTTAGTATATGTCCTCACACTGAACTAAATTTAAAAAAATGGCAACACAATATATGAGAACTACTGCAAATCACAGGGAACTAATAATGCACATTAAAGAATAGATCAAAATGCCTATGTGTATATTAAATAAAAATATGTGAATATTGCAACCTTACTATTAAGATACACTGGATTCACTAGTTTATAATGAATATTAATCACATGCAATATGAAAGCCAATACATTAGCAAAATTCAAACCAGTTAGTACAGTAGGCCAAATCTATTTCTTTCATAGAAGTAAGAAATGTGTATTGGGAGAGCAATAGACATAATGTGTTTGTTAACATTTTTCTCGCTTCACAGAAATTTTCTGCTCAATATGTTATAAGAAAACAGAAATTATGCAAAATTAGTCTCAAATGTCTTTTAACTCTGCTAGCTAAATTAGTCTCTGAAGGAAAATGCAGATTCACAAACCATTGCTGATCAGTTTATATTGTTTAGCAATGTGGGTTACACAGTAATGCTGAACAAATTGGTGCATAGACTTATGCCAGCTTAGTCTAGTCAGAATGAGAAAACTTCTGTTGGATTTTGCCTATATTAGTGTTCTTTCTTCTAGAATCCTGGCAAAGATCAGAGCTGCCTCTTTCCAATTCATGCTCCTGATAGAGATAATAAGGCCACGGTCTGAGTGTAGCTAAAAGATTACAGAAAAACCAGAAAGTGTGTGCCTGCAAGCCTAGCAGCCAGGAACCATAGGCGGGGATCAGAAGTTCAAAACCATTGTCACAAAATAAGGAGACCGAGGCCAGCCTGAGCTATATAAATTCGTATTTAAAATCTCACCCTCCTCAAAAATTATGCAAAATAGTAACTGATAGCCAAATACTGCCCTCTGAGGAGAATACATGGATAAAGCTCCAGTTGCCCTCTTCTGTTTCATGTCATTTCCTTTCTAATTGTACTGGTTCCCCAGCTGTCCCTCAAGCAAGCTGGCCATGTTCCTTCCCCTTGCTCTTCATGGCCATGCCTTCTTAGTGGCACACCAGCTTCCTGAGTATATTTACTTTTTTTGTCTCCAGTGTCACCTTCACAGTGACCTGATGACCACCCTCCTTAATCTTGAAAGCCTCCCCATTCTTCCCATGGTACCTCTGAGCTTTGATTTCAACGTTCGACCATTGCATCACAAATAAGGTAGTATGTTTATATGTCCATTTATTGTCTAAACACAGGAAAGTAAGCTCTCTATAGTCAGAAGTTTGTACCATCTGTTTTATATTGCGCTAATCTGATTTCGATCAGTGTTTGGTGCATAGTAAATACTTCTTGTATAAAAGAATATAACATTTGAATGTCTTTTATTCCCTTTGAGGATTTTCTCAGTGGTAGAATAACTTACCAAGCAAGATAATCACTCAGTACCATAAACAAACAATCACATTGAAGGAAAGAAGAAAATGTTTCCTCCAAAGTAACAACATAGACATAAAGGAAAATTTACTATTTAAGAAAGACAATTTGAAGCATATTGAACCAGTTCCTGATTTTGCCATATCTTGACTCAGCCAAATATGCTTTTCCACACTTTCAGATAGCATGATTTTCTCTGTTCCAATGACATCTATTCTGCCCAGAAAATACTATACAGGTGCCCAATGGAGTTCATCACTCATGCTGGTGATATTCAATCAAGAAATAAACACAACAGCTAATATCATCCTTCCCTTTCATTAAAATGAAACTCCAGCAGGCTGGCCATATCTCATGTCTGCCCCATTTCCACTGGCTTTGAACATCAGGGCTCAGTGGGACAATTTTCAGCGAAATATTAATTAAACTAATAACAAGCACAATAATGTTCTGAAATAAATATTGTAAGATTTATTTTGATAGACATATACTTAATTCATACCAGAAATAACCTCTCCACTATAGAATATACATACATTCATCCAAAATCAAACATTTTATTTTTATTCACATATGACACTTTATTGACTTTAGTTATTTTCACAAATGGTCAAGGTTTATAAGAAACTATTCTAGTTACCAAGCTAGCCAATGAGATATACAGGAGGTCTTTACCTTGTTTCAAGGAACATATACCAAATAGCACAGAACAAACATTACTAGTCTGAAAGCATTTTGAATGGTTAAACAGGTTCCAAAATGCAGATGTTTTTTGAGATTTAATTTGACATTGGAACCAACCAACAAAAAAGGGAGTAAATTACAGCATATGAAAGTGCAATCTTTTGACCAATAACAAATCTAGAATAACTATATAAGACTGAAATATATCTATTTATTTACATGTCTGTAGACACGTGTCTGTCACAGTTCTCAAACACATGTGTGCACATGTATATGGAGGCCTTAGGTTGACTACAAGAGTCTTCCTCAATCAATCTATATATTATTTAAGCAGCTCTAATTGAGCCCAGAGCTTGATGCAGCTACTCTATCCAGGTAGTTTGCTCCAGGGATCCCCTCTCTCTATTTCCTGAGCAACTGGTAGGCTACCCTGCTTGCCCAGCATTTACATGGGTTCGAGGGATCTGAATTATGTTCTTCACTATTGCATGGTAGCTGCTGTAACCACTGAGTCATCTCAAGCTCTAGACATGTGTCCTTTTAAAAATAAATAGCCAACAGATATTTTTATTTGTGAACTGAAATCCACTCAAAATACAGTGGGGATGTCTTTCTCACCCCTCTGGCAAATGCCTGAAACCTCAGTGAGTAACAAACTTTATGCACAACATACGTATATGTGTGCATTCTATGGTTTTTTGTTTGTTTTTTGTTTTTTGCTTTTTGTTTGTTTGTTTGTTTGTTTTATTTTGGTTTTTCATGGCAGGTTTTCTCTGTATAGTCTTGACTGTCCTGGAACTCACTCTGTAAACCAGGCTGGCCTTGAACTCAGAAATTCCAGAAACCTGCCTGCCTCTGCCTCCCAAGGGCTGGGATTAAAGGCGAGCACCACCACTTTCCAGTGCATTCTATCTTTTTATTATTCACTATATGTATGTTTATATCCTAAGAACTTAATTTTGTTTCTATCTCATAAATTTAGTCCCTTTACTATATACTGTGATGTGAACATCTATTTGTTCCATTAAATAAACCAGAGCTAAGATCACAAGGAAATCTTATCTGCTAGCTTGCTATTGGGAATAGTTACTTATAAAACTGGTAACTTAGATACTTACGAAATAGATCATTTATGAAACTAGTTTAGTTTTGTTTTGTTTATTATATTTGTGAGGATAAACAAGTAGGGTTTTGTTTTTTGTTTTTTGGTTTTGTTTTGTTTTGTTTTGTTTTGTTTTGTTTTTGGAGGGGGTTCGTTTGATTTCTATGTGTAGTCCTGGCTGTCCTGGAACTCACTCTGTATATCAAGCTGTCCTTGAACTCACACTGGTTTACATGCCTCTGCCTCCCAAGTATTGGGGTTAAATGGGTCTGTTACTACTGTCCCACTTACTGCTGCAGTAGCGGCTTCTTCTTCTTCTTCTTCTTCTTCTTCTTCTTCTTCTTCTTCTTCTTCTTCTTCTTCTTCTTCTTCTTCTTCTCCTTCTCCTCCTCCTCCTCCTCCTCCTCCTCCTCCTCCTCCTTCTTCTTCTTCTTCTTCCTCCTCCTCCTCTTCCTCCTTCTTCTTCCTCCTCCTCCTCTTCCTCCTCCTCATTTTCCTCTTCCTCTTCTCCCTCCTCCCTTCTTCTTTCCTCTCCTTTCTTCCTTCTTCCTCCTCCTCGTCTTCCTTCCCTTTCTTCTCCACCCTCTTCTTTAGCTAGAGTTGGGTCCTAAGCATGTTCTCCTGCACTGTGGCACACAAGTTTACAACTTTTCTTCTGAATGATATCATGGGGAGAAAAGTCACTATTATTGGAGATATTGATAAGAGGACAGTGTGATTTTTCCTCTGTTTTTGTCCCTAAGATCATCGAAGAAAGCCTCAGTGTGTGATCTGGCATACCTGAACTGTCTGTCAGCCTCACTGTTCTTGTATTCTGGAGGCATTCAAAAGTAAAAGAAAGTTATGATACACAGATACTATGAGCTACAGGATTGTATATAGTAATTAACCTGGTAAATTGATTTTTACTGACTTGATAGTGACTAATCTACCAGTGGGTAACTTTAAGGCACAGAGAGACTAGGGGTGAGAATGGGCTGTAAGAACCCTTGACTAGCATGTGTGAGCCTCTGGATTTGATCCACAGAACCATATACACATACATACATACACATACATACATACATGCATACATACATAAGTAGATAGATGACATATATAAATATGATAGCTAATAGGTAAGTAGGTAGGTAGTCGATAATTTATTGGCTGACAAACTGACTCATTGATTGATTAATTGATTTTAACCAAGCAAATACACACCAGGGGAAAAGAAAAACATACATTCTTGAACAGGATTGGACAGTGTGGGGTTTTACCACCTGCTAAGAGTGCTGTGCTATTTAAAATGTATGGATTCTTATTTTTATATTTTTCCACATATTTTTAGGTCACATGGGGCTGAAAAATGGAAAGAAATGTTGTGAACATGGGTAGGGAATGAATTTAAGTATTTAACTTTCATTTGGGGGGTAAAAATGTTAAAAGGTCAAACAACCACAGATCCTGGAACTGGGGTACATGGCTTAGTTCTTCTCAGAAATGACCTATGCATTCATCATGCCCAAGAAAGCCAAACACAACATTTCCACAGTAAGTTTTGGAAATAAATGGGCCAATTTAGATTCTCATTTTGAAAGTAGGAATATTGATTTTTTGAATGGCAGTGTAGAATTCTGGTTACGGCTGCAGCCACTGGGGATTCATTGAGAGCCCTGTGACTGTGGGAGGCTTACTTAATGCCTCTGCTCCTTGATAAATTCTCTCAAATGAGGGTTAACATAATTCCTAAGATTGCAGTAAATAAATGGAATGTTTCTTGTTAATTGGAAACTTTTCTAACTTGCTTGGGAATCACCTTCTCCATAATTTCTTTATAGACTACAGAGGTGGAGTGAGGTTAGGTTCTTCTTCACTAGAAATTATAGTCGATTACACCCCTTGGCTACTGGAAAGAAACTGTCTTTATTCTAAGACAACTGAAAATCTCCCTAGAAGACATTCTTCCTCACTAAACATAGGGACCCTGAAAAGGTCTTGAGCACAGAGGCCGATACTACTATTTTCCAAGCTACATAGTCAGCAAGGGCAAAGAATGAAATTGTAATAAATGTAAATCTGGAAGTATCTGGAAATCTCAGGTCCATAACTTCATAGCTTTTGATATACATAATTACCTAAATGAAAATTTAGCTTGGCCTCTATCATACTGTCTTTTCAAAATACACGCACCCATTCTATGTGTTACAAACCCATTTCTAACAAAAATAAGAAAATTACTTTGTTAATTTTCTGCTATCTTTGTTATTGAAAACTTATACATATTAGTATACACCAATTGGTTTGAGGAATATTTTGTTAAAAGTTTAATGCAATAAGCATTAGGAAACATTGCTATCTACATGAGGCTTTCACGTAGTTTTTATGTCAATTGCATTATAAAATATAACTGACAACTTGACATTAATCAGATAAAACCATTTTAATAGTTACAAAACTTCTAACAAACAGCTTCTGCTGAATAAACATGTTCTTATTGTAATTGCAGAAAAATTGTACTCAAATAAATAACTAGATTTCTCTTTACTTAAGGTATTTTAAGTTTCCATGAAAGGTCACATATTTCCTATTTGGTAATTTATACTTCCTTTAGAAATGAAGTTATTTATAAACCTTATAGGTATTTATAGGTATTTCTACATGTTTAGTTCATATTTTAATGAAGGTCAATAATATAACTGCAAATGGGGTTTATAGGAGTGTTGCAATTCCTGCCATTGTGTGGGAAAGTATAATTTTCTTAAGAGGAATGATGACATATACATAATAAAGTCCCTGTCCATGTCATGACAGCTCAAGAGCATGCCATCGTTACCACCTATGTCACACTGCAGGTGTGCCTGCTATATGGATGACAGCCACTGACTTCTCTGATCAACACATAATTATCTCTGAATAGAAATGTGCGTTGAAGTTGGCTGGACATAATGGATTGAAGATCCAGAGCAAAATTATCTCCATCATGGCACATAGCACCACCTGGGGGTGGGAGAGGGCTAGGGAGAGGTGTTGGCAATGGTGCAACCTTGGGAAGCCTTCTGTAGTATGGCGCCTCCAGGGTGTTGGTGTTTATCCTACTTGTCTTCTTTTGGATAGAAGAGGTCATTGGGTTAATGGTAGGAAGCTCCTGATGGGGAAAGGTCCTGCTGATCATTGCTATTCTCCACTGATCTATCTGTGTATCTGTCTCTCTCAGCAGCTGGAGACTTTGCATTTGCAGAGTCCCCCTTCCCCCATAAGATAATAAATATCATATCACAAGGATGGCAGTGCTCCTTCATGGAACACTGACTGTTTATTAGAGGCAAAAAAGTTTAAGAGAAATGCTAACAATGTTCATTAATGGCCCGCATCCAGGTTTAATGAGGCATGTCAATATGCGGACTGGGCAACATCAGTGGCATAATAGTGGTGGTAAATGGGAGTAATTGTATCCAATTGTACGGCACAGCTTCCAGGAATGAGCCCGAACTGCCAACTGACAATGACAGAGCAATTATGGAAAGGCAAGCGAGCTGTGTCAAATTAGCACTTGGTGAGAACTCATTTTTCAGAGATGTGCTTGCTCTACACCACCGCAAGTGATAGCTACTTTATTGTGAGTGATGGGAAGACCAGCGCTTAGACTGATGTTCTGATTTGTCAATAGCTGTATTTGAAAGCTTAGTGTCACAAATATATAGAGATATTCAGGAAGAGAGGCACACTGCTCATGATCCGAAGGATAAGAACGTTGCAGAGAAGGTCATCTGTCAGTGTGAGCTGTCAGACAGAGATCACACTCTATGAAAAGGGAACATTCAGCCGACTTAAGTAATTACCTTTGACTGAGATTTGAAGATGTCTTCTTTTGTTGGCCTACATTGACTGCATAATTTATAATTTACTGCAATCAGCTAAGGGCTAGGAATTGTAACTAAGAAAATTTTTATTTTATTTCCCATAATTACTTTTTTCCCTCTCTTTTAAAAACTCCTTTGGCGTCTCAGAGTGTAAAGTGAGAAACTGATGAAATTGCTCCTTTTCCAAAAAACCTCAGTTTAAGTCCAACAGAAAGATGATACTTACATTTGGCTGCTTCTCACAGAGCTACAGCACTAGATCACCACACTGAAAGGTATAGAAGGTGTCTCCTTATTCTTCCAGGTTGTCTTGTTTTGTTTTATGTTGTGGAATTAAACATTAAAAAGGAGAAAATAATTCAGTTTTGTTTATCTAATGCTGAAAATATTGAAGAAAAGAACACAATTTGGAGTATTGAACATAGAGCTTAAAATCCACATGCCCATAAGCAGTCAAAAGAGACAATGAAAACATCCAAATTCTATAGATTTCTAGACTGTTCAATTTTTGTCTTTTTTTTTTTAATGAACATAAAACAATCCATGTTTGGGCACTAATCTCTTTACCTTGAATAATCATAAAGAATATTCATACTGTGTTGTCATGTTCTCGAATGCTCTAACCTTACATTTTTTGGTAGATTTTACAAAAGTTGTTATTTGATTTTGCTCACTGAAATACTGTAAGGAGTTACAGCAGTATAGCTTTTCAATGGCTTGTTTCCTAGATCATGATAAGTGGCTATACATACATTAAACTTCTCTTTTCTGACATTATTATAGAATTCTTGTTGCTTCGCTTTCCTGTTTTCCCAGTAGTGATGGATTGATTAATGAGCTGTAACTAAAAATTACCCAGATTAGCTGCCCTCTGGCAAAAGCTGTTGTTTAATTCTAGAGGTATTGATTTGCTGTAGAGGTATTGACAAAAGAATTAATTTAAGTACTTTAAGTCAATATTACTTTAGTGAAAACTCTTACATTTTAGGTTTAAAGAAATTCTCTTGGAATATGTTTCTATTAATATGGTAAAAATGCTGTTGTACAATAAACATTCGTTTTCTTTTAATTTAAAAGCTTTATGGATTTACAGTGCATACTTCTTTCTCTTTCCTTTTTCCTCACTTCCTTGCTTCCTTGCTTCCTTCCTTCTCGATCTTTCTTTCCATCAAGCACACATATCTGAAATTAGTAATTACTGCTTTGTGATGTGAGCCAATGTGTTTAAGTGATTCCTATAAACTTCAAAATATTGCTAATTTTTTTTATTTTTCCTAGTTTACAATTTACTACCCAAGATTATTTTAAATTGTATATATTTAAGGTTCAGAAATATTTTTTAATTACTTAAAAAAAATTTCAGAATGTTTTGGGCCACTTGTTTTCTCTATGGCACAATGCTATTTAATACACAGTGCCCTGAGTACAGGCCTTTATCTGTCCTATAGTGACTGTGCCTCTTAATAATGGAACAGTGCATCAAAGTGCCACTTAGGTCTCAAATTGTTATGTATGACTGTCAAAGCCAGAAGGAAAAAAGAATTAAGAAAGAGGGGGTGTGGGAAAACCCTTGATTTGTCTTTACTACTGAAACGTGAATTTGTCACCCAGGTTTTGAAATCACAACAGTATTGCTTGCATCCCAGCGAGACGTTGAAATCTTGACAGGTACATATTTTTTCAACTACAAGCACTTCAATAATGAAAACTAAATACATCAAATCTTTTTTCTTTTCTTTTCTTTTTTCTCTTCTTTTTCTTTTTTTTCTTTTCTTTTTTTTTTTTTTTTTTGTCATTTTCATTCTTGCTCTTGACAGTTGTTGTCGGTGGTATTTAATGTTCAGGTTCAAGTTGCCAAGAGAAATAACCAGTAAGCAATCCAGAGAGTCATGATACATATATTCAGAAGCAAAAGATTCTATGATTTACGGGAAGGATTAAGTGTACAATTACCAAATCAGAAAACACTAGAACTTGATCTTTCCCTAATGACAAGTTCAGCCATTAGGGGAAGATCACCATCTCTTTCTTGGTGACAAACCCTTTAGTGGGCACCAAAGTTTTTAATTGACATCAATCTCTTTACTTTCTATTTAAAGATGTATTTGCTTTCGTTTTGGCTTTTTAAAAAAATTCTCTTTGCTTATCGAAATGTATACCAACAATTCAGAATTGAAACACAATAATCTTAAATATATTTATAAATTCTTTCTAAATAGCTGTGCATATAAAAACTATATTGTAATATGCCTCAGGGCAGAGTCTGTGTGGGTGATTTCTCGGGGTATATGTTGTATCTACTGAAAATTTACTGAAAAATCGCTGTTAGCACTCACAATGATAGCCAATGTGTACTGATTATTTAATTGCTAGTAGTTTCACTGTTACACAATTCCTCACTGCTATGCCTGGGTATTTCATGGAAGGGGAAGAAAGGAGACTAGCTGTAGTGTTATATACTAAAATTTAAAAATGTTATTGGTCTCAACTTCTGATATATATACAGGATGATTTCATCCAATCACTTGCCTGGAGCAAATGACTTTTGTGAGAACTGTAAGAAATTTTGCAAGCCTTTTTAATACTATAGATTAATTCTATATATTTTCTACATATAGGTAACTTTGAAATTACAACCCCCATAATGCTCTGCAACTGAACATTACAAATTAGAAAGGCCTCCAAAGATTCACATGGACCTTTTGAGGCAGTTCTCAGCGCACTGGAAGTGAATTGATACAACATTTAAGGGAACGAATTTGTATATTCTACAACTTCAAGTGATGTTTCTGTTCTTTCATGCTGTAAAAAGCTGGAATGTTTCTTAAAATAGTATGTTTACTCTACAAATAAACCAAGCCTCACTTTAGTATCTGTGCCTGGAAAGGAACACTAATAGACTCATCTTTGACTTTTGTGCCTCAGCAAATCTTTCTATCCTAGTTTCAAAATCATTCTCTTACTGTTTTCTGTATCCCTGAAACAACTCTAAAGATTTTTTTTGTATTAACTATTCCCTACTGAAGAGTATTCCACATATAACTAAAAGAATCTTTTTTAAAAATAAAATGTACCCATGTTTTTTTCCAGTTACTCGCATTGCATGCCTTTTAAAATATAGTCCCTAGGAAATGGGCACTCTCTCCTGCCCATTTCTGCAGGATACTGTGCCCTGTCAACAAGTTTAACCTGTTCCCTCTTCAGGACACCTACACTTATTATTTCCAATCAATGTATTTTCACAGTTGGTCCTTCTGAACTTTTTGACCTTTACTAACCTTTCATTTTGCCAAAAATATTCTCCTCACACATCTATAACCCCCCCACAAGGATTTCTTCATGTTCTATTCCAGTTTTGTTTGCTTTGGAATTCTTGCCAGCATTTAGCACAGTTTCTCTCTCTCTCCCTCTCTCTCTCTCTCAACATTTTTACTAGATATTTTCTTTATTTATATTTCAAATGTTATCCCCTTTCCTCATTTCCCCTCTGAAAACTCCCTATCACCTCCCTCCTCCCTCTGCTTACCAACCCACCCACTCCAGCTTCCTGGCCCTGGTTTTCCCCTATACTGGGACATAGAACCTTCACAGAACTAAGGTCCTCCCACTGATGACCGACTAGGCCATCCTCTACTACATATGCAGCTGGAGCCTTGAGTGCCACCATCTGTACTCTTTGGTTGGTGTTTTAGTCCCTGGGAGCTCTGAGGGTACTGGTTAGTTCATATTGTTGTTCCTCCTATGGAGCTGTAAACCCTTCCAGCTCCTTGGGTCCTTTCCCTAGCTCCTCCACTGGGGACCCTGTGCTCAGTCTAATGACTGCAAGCCTCCTTCTCTGTATTTGTCAGGTATTGGCAGGGTCTCTCAGGAGATAGCTAAAACAGGCTTCTGTCTTAGCATGGTTTCTTATCAGCTTCCTTATTTTATTTTCTATTCCCAACAATGAACTAGAAACATCTTATCGTCCAAGTTCCCGAGAGTCACCTTAGTAACCGGAACAGGTTGCCCCATTCTGTCCATTTATCTATTTGTTTTTATAATCATTTATCATGTGAATTTGTCTTTCACAGCTCATGCTATATCCTTCATTGCATTTGAATTGCTATGATAGTGTGAATCATTTGATGACACTTTTTTGAGGTTTAATTGAATTATATTTTGAAAGACCTCAGCTCATTTCCAACGTTCTTTAAAGTCAGTGGCTGCATAGTAAGTCTGTGATAGTGATTTATAAATATTGAAATGAATGACAGATGAACCAATGTCTCAAGTGGTCTTTTATAACACTTTCCTAAATTAAAAATAAAGCAATGTACTTCTTTGTTATATAAAATTTTATTTGAGAACATCAAGTTTTATGTAAAACATTTTAAAATGCAGTAAATAGAATTTTCAAATACAGTGTTTGTAATCGGTCACATATTTTTGAAATATTCCTTTGATTTATAGGACAAAAATTAATGAAACTTTCTGGAATTAAATTATTGATTAAGATAATATAATATAACCTATTAAAGGTATAACTTTATTAAGCTTTTAAAGATAATGTGACACACAATAAGTCATTTAAAAATTTGAATGTATATAATTGCATATTGTGCAAAAATATTAAATCTGTATGTTTTGAAGGATGAAAATTACTTCAAATATACCCACCAATATTCTGTAATTTTTATTCTATTCTTTATTGAAAAAAATCAAACCATATATTCTGATTATTCCCCTAACTCATGATTTCTCCTATGTCCCCTCCCACTTCTTGACTCACTCATGCTGAGTAAATGGTGATGGTGACACTCTGTTCTTTGTGTCTATCTGCCTGTCTGTACCCTTCTCTCTCTGTCAATCTATCTATCTATCTATCTATCTATCTATCTATCTATCTATCTATCTATGTATCTATCATCTATCTCCGATTGTCTGTCTATGCCTCTCTCACACAAACTAACTAAATAACAACAAACAAAAAACAAGAAAGACACACAAACAAACTTATATACCTGTAAAAACTATAAACTTATAAAAATGGAAACCAAAATATACAACCAAAAGGCCAATAAGACAACAGTGACCCTCCCCCCAAATGTGAGACTAAAGTCTACAACAATACTATTGAGTTGTTCTTTTCTAGGTAACTACCCTTGAGCACAAGGTCTGCACTGAAGAGTGGTTAACATGCTCAGGGAGTTTGGAGAGAAATGTTTGTTTTCTTCGCAATCAGATGTTATTAGCAGATAGCTTCTTGGTTAGACGTTAGAGCCCATGACTACTTTCTGAAGTCAGCACTATGACCTATTCTGGCTTGAACTCATGCAGGCTCTGTGAGGGCTGCCTCATTCCCACATGATGCATGGGCAAACTCTACAGGTTTTAACCTACTGACCTTTAACCCCCAAATAATTGCAAAATATATAACTAGAATGATGACTGCTAGAAGTTTTATTTAAATTATGTTTAAAAGGAACCCATTAAAATACCTATGGTTTTGGTCTCAGGAATTTTATACTTGTAAAAATTATTTAAAACTCAATGAGAATTTTACAAGTAAAAGCAGATAATTTATAAAACTTCAAATGTTCTTCATTCAACAAAATTTCATAAATTTTAAATAAGAATAATATTTCAAATTTATATAAGATTATAGCTTTTCAATCTATGGATTACCTGTTATAAATTTATAACTTGGGAATATTTCTTACTTCTGAATGAGTTAAATAACCATTGGTTATTTTATTGTCTCACATTACTAATTTCTCTATGATTATATATTGTTTTAGTAATACTCATCAGCAAAGAGATATTCTATGAGCACCCTGTGCCTTTTGCAAACACGTGATCCATCTGTTTACCATTACATCAAACCAGAGAATTAAAGAGATCAAGACTGAACTTCTGAATTTGTCTTATGAGTAGACTATCCCAGAAAGAAGATGATATTTTTGCAATGCCATATTCTAAGCAGTACATGTATTCTCAACAGCTGTATGTACTGGTATAGTTTCCACAGAAGTTTGGCTCCCTAAGCGTTATCTATGGAAGTAGAGTAAACTTACAGGGTCCTACCATGTAGTACCAAGTATTGATGACAGACTACTTCTAGAAGTTAGGAAAGCATGCTAGCATGTTCTTTTGTTTTTCACTTTTTTATTATTATTTTCTTTATTTACATGTCATATGACATGTAATTTCATATGAAGTTAAATTTGTATTTAATTTTTGAGAAATAACACTTAGGTTTTTTCATGTTTTTGTCTTCTTGGTCTGAGAAGCATTTATTGTAGACCTTAATAAATGTGGTGGAGTCAATAAACTAATGGGTGAGAAAAACATTCTGTGTTCAACTTGAGTTCTTAATTTACTAGATTCAACAGTTTATAAAACAGAACTGGTATCATTTAATGTGATTTTGGCAAGTTAAATAAGATAGTAATTACAAGAGGAAGGAGAAGAGGAGGAGGTAGAGGAGGAGGAGGAGGGGGGAGAAGGAAGGGAAGCAGGAAGAGAAAAATGTGCCCATGCCAGTAAGATGGCAGGACCAATAAAGGAGTTTATACCTAACCCTGACAATGTAAGTTTAACCCTTCCTCACCTAGAACCTACATAGTAGAGAGGAGCAACTCCCAAAAGTTGTCTTCTGACTTATTTGTGTGTGCCATGACCCAGGTCCAGCATCCTATCCTTCAATACAGAAAATAAATTTAAAAATAAAAAACATTTTTTTTTTGGAAATCTAAAACATGGCATAGAGCCATGTTTTTGTTTTGTTTTGTTTTTTTTTTGCCTTTTGATTTCTTCATTTTAAAAATGAGCCTATCATTTTCAGTCATATTTTTAATTAACTTGAAAATAAAATTGAAAAGGCTTCATTGGATCATCTTTAGTGAAGAGTAGAGAAGAGATGGATTACCCTTTTCTCTAAAGAAGGCATATCTACAGATTTTTTTCATAATTTTCACAATTTTTATCATGTATATCATTCATGTCCACAAGGTTATAATAATCTTAACATTTATACAATTCCAACTTTAAAAGGAAGTCTTAATTACTAATCAGTGCAAATAACTGCATGTTCCTTGACTATCTGAGCTAGGAGTGGCTCATGGTGAAAGGATGGAAGTGATGGGGGTAGATTTGTGGCTAAGCAGGCAGATTTCTAACATATTGTCTGGAATGAACTAAGTAAAATTTCGTAGCTGTGTTCTATGAAGGAATCATAATCTCTGAAAATCTTCCATGTGTATAAATACCTCCCACATCCATATGTAAAGGTTCGAAAGGATACTCATGTGAATAAATAAAGCCAATTAATAAAAGTTATGTTTAATTATTTCCAGTATTTAAATAAACTAATCCTACACTTCACTTGCATGAGAGAAAGATAAGGGCCTTATTTCATAAAAGAAATAATGCAAATACTTTTATATGAACAAGTTAATATAAAAGCTGTGTTCCTCAAATCTGTTGCTATAAGCATTATATTTGGTTATTCAATGCACTATTTGAAAAGTCAGCTTTTAAAGAATCTACTTCTTTTATTTGTTGAAATTGTAGTATGATTACTTTTTCCCTTTCCATTCCTTCCTTCAATCCATACCATATAGTTGTCTTTGCTTTCGTTCAAAATCATTGCCTCTTTCTTCAATAAGTGTTAGTATATACATATTAACTATATAAATGTATATGTTTTTGTGTGTATTTCTATGTTTTTATTAATAATTTTATTCATTTACGTTTCAAATGATATCCCCCTGCCCTGTTACCCCTCCAGAAACCTCCCGTTCCATCCCCCCCTCCCCTTTGCTTCTATAAGGGTGCTCCTCTACCCACTCACCTACTCCCACCTCACTGCTCTAGCATGTCCCTGTGCTGGGGCATCAAGCCTCCACTGTACTTCTAAATACATAAGTACAACCTGCTCAATCTGTATAATGCCATTTGTATTTACACATTTTCAACAATGAGTATTTTATAGTAGATATAATTGGTATGCTTTTCCTGAGCAGACTACTTCTCAAACATACAGAGTTTCTTAGTCACCTGTATTTCTTTTTCTAGGGCTGAGATCTCATAATCTTAGTACACGCCCTCATTTCAGTTAATATATTTATTGGTGTGAGTCTTCTTTAGCTCATATTTAGGCAATAATATTGGTGAGACTTTATGGGTGTAGCTTCTGACATTCCTAGGAGAAGCAATCTCATAGCATACCCCTGTTCTTCTGGGTCTTATGATCTTCTACTCCACTTCCACATTGATCCAGGAGCCTTAGGTATAGTTGTATGGTGGACGTATCTGTTGAGATGAGGCTCCACAGTGTTGTATTTTACCTGGTTAGGGACAAGTCTGCTTACTTTTAAAGTCTATACCTTGTTTATAAGATGTCTCAGAGAATGCTAGAGGTATAGTAGTAGGATTGGTGGCAGAGACGTCACTTATAATGGGCAGAGGGCTCTGACTTTAATACATAACACTGTTGAGAGCAAACAAAAACATCTCAAGAGTTTTCAAGGTTAACTCCAATGTCTCGTCCTATTATAAACATGTCATAAAAGAAACTATAAAATACAAAAGAGTACAAAATCATTTTTCTTATTTCTCATGCACGGTTCACTATCATAAAACACAATAACCCAGATTCTGTGAGCTTTATTAGCAGGAATGGAGTAGATGCAACAAGTGTTGAAGAACATATTCAGAAGTTAGTGTTCATATTGCTCTTGTCAGACTAAACTTGTTTGCAACCAATAGCTGAACATTTCCCCCAATTTTATGAAGTAATTCTGAAGATGGCAGAGTTAGGTTGAGGAGATGGCAAAATGAATGGGGTGCTTGATACACAGTGTGAGGGACTGATTTCAGCCCTCCAATATGTAGGTGCAAGGCCAGGTGTAGCAATAAATAGCCACAACCACAGGGTAAAAACATGAGAATCCTGGGGCTCATATGCCAGCTCATCTAGAGAAATTCCAGGTTTAGAAGAGGCAGAGAAGGAGGATAGAGAAATCACAGGTGAGACTCTTTATAAACCACCCTAAAGTACATGTCCTTAGATATCCATTTCTCTGAGAAAATCTTAATTCAAAGGTTAATAAAACTCAGAAGAAATGATATATGCTTTTTAATAGGTGTTTTATTGTTTTATTTTTTCTTTGTCCAGAAAAGTAATATTATAGTAAATATTAATAAACCTAGTATGATCACTCTTTTAAGGTTTAAAGTCTATGCTGAAGAGAAAAGAACAGGCTAAGAGAGCTGTTAAGAAGCATGAAGATCAGAGATCAAAGCCCCCTCAATGTTGGACATGGCCACATATGTCTGTCAATCTACCATGCAGAGTGGGTGGGAAGACGGGTACATCTTAGGAGATGAACCCACCATAGCCAAAGAACTGCAATTTGAAGTTTCAGTAAGAAAGCAATAGAAGAAAACAATGTTTTCTGATTTCCACCTTCACATGTGTATAAATATACATATCACACAGAGACACACAAACACACACACACACACACAGAGAGAGAGAGAGAGAGAGAGAGAGAGAGAGAGAGAGAGAGAGAGAGAGAAGAGAGAGATCATATGAACATATGAATCCACATTAAGAAAAAATGGGAAAAACAAAAACCAGAAGACTGTTATGCTGCCATGTTCTTTTAAACTCTCATATCAGTTTGTTATTGGGGCATTGACTTTCAACTCCAAAACAAAAATATCTGACAAGTATCAAATTTTACATTAGAAGAAGATTAAAGCCAAAACTGGTGAGAAACTATTTTTAAATGGTGTAATTTTGAGGTGTGCATTCTTTTCAATCTATTTAGGACTACTTCAGTCATGTTTTTTCTCCCTAAGAGAAAAAAGAGAAAAGGAAAAAAGCGAGAGAGAAAAAGATATTGACAGAGATACACACCACACACATGCATACACAGAGAAAGAGAGAGAGACAAAGACAGAGACAGATACAGAGAAGAAAGTCAGGCTGAAGTAGAGCGATTTTCAGCAGGGATCCTGACACTATCCTAAGAATATCAATGGCATTGCTAACAAGGCATACAGCAATGACAAAAAAAGAAAGAAAGAAAAGAAAGAAAGGAAGAAAGAAAGAAAGAAAGAAAGAAAGGAAGGAAGGAAGGAAGGAAGGAAGAAAGAAAGAAAGAAAGAAAGAAAGGAAGGAAGGAAGGAAGGAAGGAAGGAAGGAAGGAAGGAAGGAAGGAGGAGACAAAAAAAGAAATATAGCATACCCTGAAAGAAGAAAACAAGGTCAGGATGTGCCTTTGGCTGGAAAATTTCTGTTGGGTGTCAGAGACATCAAATCAAACTCATGCATGATTTCTGTTCAAATACCTCCAAAAAGCAAAAAGCATCCAGACTCATTTTTAAGTCAGTCCCCTTCTACAGGGTACTATGTTAACATTTTGCTGCATTGGTGTTTGCAGAGTATGCATCAGCCAATGCTGTAAAAGGCTTTTAATTAAGGAAGGAAGAATACAGAACAGAGGGCTAAAAAAAAAAAAAAAGCGGGGGGAGTGGAGAAAAAGAGAGGAAGGAAAGGTAAAGTTCATGGAAAAGAGGACAGAGAGTAGTACACACACACACACACACACACACACACACACACACACACACAAAGGAACAGGACAGAAGGAAGTTGAAGGAAGCTGAGGTAGAGATGCCTTGCCATCCCTGTAACTGTGGAGTGGCTTTCACATATTTACTTACTTGTTCATTGTATGTCCTGTGCTTACACCCATGAGTGTGAGTAGGAGTGTGATTTATTTCCTTCCACTGTGTGGGTCCCAGAGATCAGACTCAAGTCACCAGGCATGGTAGCAAGTGTCTTTACCTGCTGAGATAGCTCATCTGCCCACATTTCACTATCAATTTTGAGCTTAAAAAAAAAAGAAAGAAAGAAAGAAAGAAAAAGAAAATTTCACAGTGGAAAGCCACTTCTACAAGTATACAACTTCAGTTACAAGAGATTTCTGTATTTTGTCTTCATCTTTGATTTCTAATTTTATTGTTCCTTTATCTCATAAGAAAATAATATTCTTTTTTTAAACTTTTATTGCATTATGATGAGAAAAGTTACATGATTTCAATTTATCTGAATTTGTTAACATTTAAAAACATATTTTAATTAAGTAGAATTGAGTCACATTCTTGTTTCCCTTTTGTACCACTGCTCCTCCCAGAGACCCCCCTTCAATACTTACAATATATTTTTTGTCATATTCCTTAAAATTTATAAAATATTAAAACAATAAAAATAAGTATTATAAAACTTGTTGATATAAAACAACAATCAATTTAACAGTCTTATGTAGATAGATAATAACATTCTTACAGCCCTACCTCCACGTTATACTTTCCAACTGCTTTGTTAGTTAATCCTTCTGAAATGTCTGGATCCTAATCAATGTTTCCTGTTGCCCACAATACACATTGCTTCTTCCCCTTGCCTCATCCCTCCCTCTTTCTAAGACAGGAATCCTGTCTCTAAGGAATACAGTAAATAGCACAAAAAGTGGACAGTGTTGCAACATCGAAGCCCCTGATTCCTAGAGGGGTAGACAGGGTGTGACTAGAGTCCCCGGAGAACAAGTGGTAGAAGAGAGCAGTTCTAACAACATCCACACCCCATAATACTCTTAACTGTCTTGAACATTCTTCAATATTATCATGGTAGCTTGCTCTCTTTCTTCGGAGTGCTCTATTCAGAGAGTAAGGTAGTCTGGAGTCAAACCAAAATAAAATCACAGTGAAGATCTCCATCCAGACCCTGAATTGATCTTACACACAGATCACCTTCCAAGGGCAGATCAACACACAGCTAAAACAACCGCTTAGTCATAATCCATCATTTAAGGATATTTTATCACCACTCATAAGTAATACTACAAGAATATAGTGCTTTTGATTTTGGATTGGGTAGCCTGTTAAACCCTAAATTACTTCTGTCATCTGAGATTATTCATCTCTACAGCAGCGCTCAATTTTTCACTTATTTTTAATCTTTTCTCTGTTTCTATAGTAAATTGTGAAAATATAGATAGGGAGTATTTTATATGTGGTGTAGCTAACAAACAAATGAAGAGGTTGCTACTAGATAATTCACCAAAGATGAGAATGCATGGCTGTATTTGGAAAGAAAGAGGGCACAGAACCCTAGGCTACAGTTCTCCTTCATCTGTGTGGAAATTGATCTCTGTTGGAACTGAAGTCCTTACCCGGTTCACCTCAGCAAAGTGCCCAGATGACTTTTTAAAAGGGTACAGCTCAAGCCGGGGGAGAAAGAGAGAAAGGGCAGGCTGGAGACTTGCAGTGTGTCTGTAATCAATACTCTGCTCCGAACCAAAGTGTAAAGAGAGAGCAAATGGACTAAGCCACATCTCAAAAGTGACATTGTAATTGCTGCCACTGCCCAACCTAGCCTGGCCCCAGCATCACTAGGTTTTACATTTATTTCAAACTGTTCTTCCCAA
>NW_022196903.1:12236369-12269674 GCF_008632895.1 Mastomys coucha
ATCCAATAAAAAAGAAATAAGGGAACCTTTATTATCTCCCTGGATTTCTGGGTATGATACCACATCATAGAGAAGTGGTTATTAGAGACAATGGCCTACCAAGGTGAAGTTTGTAATAAAGCCTATTATGTGGTTTCGCCATTGACACTAATGGAATGTAACAGTGATTTAGAATGATTTAATGGCTCCCAGGTTGTGCTCTAATAGCGCTCTTTATATTATGATGTATATCACAAAACCTAATGCGGCTGTTGTGATATATTGACGGTATTCATGCTGTTTCATATTTTTAGGGGAATTTAAAAAACTGTCAAAGAGGAAAATTGATAGGCTGCAACTGCTTTATTTTCAAAGGTTCTGTGTTTTAAATGTATGTGCATAAATCTCCATTTGGTGCCACTCTTAGGCTAATAAATTCATTTGCATTTTTATTCCGAGGTAATAAAGAAGCATGCATGTGTGTACTTTTGCTTGTGTGTTTAGGCACTGTCTAGCATTACTTGTGTGTTTGTATATAAAGGCCCAGTCTAGAGAAGACTGCACTGTCATTGTATAATATTTATAAATGACTCCGTTAGAATAAAATGCGCCTGGAGGAAAGCTACGGACGAAATCATGGCTTTCTTACGTAGCATAAAATTATTTGGTTTGAATTGTGAAGCTGAAAGCTAGAGTTTTAGAACCAGTGCACTCAAAAACAAAAACTGCAGCCCCCTAGGCAGCATCCATGCCTGCACTTAGATGTCTGGGAAGAATGGAATAGCTTGAAAAAGTCAATCAAAGCAGTGTTAATATTCTTGGAGTTGGCCCCAGCACAGTTTTAAATCTTGAATCCAAACAGAAAGTGGACATCAAAGTCCCTGTTTCCTAGAAGGGAAGACAGGGTGTGACTAAAGTCCTTGGAGAGGAAGAAGAGCAGGTGGCAGCTCTAACAACTTGGACCACCGCACCCCTCGTACCTTCAACTCTTTTTCAACAATCTTCAATGATATCTGGTTATTTGTTCTCTTGCATCCGAATGCTCCATTTCTCCAGGGCTAAGCAGCATCCATGTCTTAGGAGGCTAAAAGCCTTTTTTATAAAACCTACGAAAATTATAAAGCCATCTTCATCGCTTCCAGTCCACTGAAATTTTTTTTCTCTGGTCTCCCTTTATGGTCAATTAAAACTCAGTGCAGTCATTGCTGGATTCGTAAGTATATTTTAAGTAAACAGGCACTAAGCACTCAGGGTGTATTTTCCAACTGTCTGGGTGACTTGTGTGATTGTGCATAACACCCAGAACCCAATTGTGGTTCAGCTAGGCAGTATGTTCCTGTAGAAAAGAAGACAGCAGAGGGCAGATGGAATGGCAGGTGCTTAGGGGATCAATTGAAGTATGACAAGAACTTTGTTTAACGAAATAAATCACTAAACTGTATAATTAATTTATTCTACATCCTACAACATAGAAAGCAGGTTACTTTTATTTCTTACTTGAGGTACTTAAATTTTATGGTATGGCTGGAATTGTATCTTCAATGTAAACACGGATACATGTGGATACATATCTTGAAATGTGAATCTCCCTCTACATGAATAAAGATGATGATTATTAATGCGTAGGCCAGGTGAATGTGTAGGTTGCTTTTCGATAGACTGGGAACATTAAACAGAGGCTGTGTACCTTTAATACACACAGATCAACTTTGTTCATTCAAGCATGTGTATTGATTCAAGCATGTTTTTGTTTGTTTGTTTGTTTGTTTGTTTGTTCATTATGTTAGCAGTTCTGGCTTTGTGTGTGTGTGCATGTTGAGCAAAAGCTATACCGTTTACCCCAATCTCAATCCAGCATTTGCTTTGAAGGACAAAGTCTTCACTAAGTTGCCAACGATGGTCTTGAGTTCATTCTGTAGTTCAACCTGACCTTGAACATTTGATCCTCCGGCATCAGCTGCCTAACGTATCTAGGATTATAAACCTTCATCACCAGAACCAAGCAATGGCTATTTTAACTGTCATAACTATAGGTTAATGATATTCAGTAGTGAATTGGTTATTAAATTATGTATAAACTTTTTACATAAAAGTCTTACACCAAAATATCCATGGCCTTTGTAAGTTTTCTTCACCAAATCTGAAAATAAATAAATGAATAAATAAGTAAATTATAATAAACAACAAAGTAGGAAACAAAAAGAAAATGTGATTAAGTAAAAACATACTATTTTATTGAAGAGTAATATTCAATATTTCAAAAATTCCAGTTTTCCACAAAATCAATGCATAATACACTAGAAATAAAAGTTATTCTATGCCAGGAAAGAATAAAGATCAAACAATTTAAAGTCAAGAGTGAAAGCCAGGCAGGGTGTTCCACACTTGAGAACCCAGTGCTCTAGATATTCTATAAGTTGAAGCAAGAAGGCTATAAGTTCAAGACCATTCTTCTGACTACATAAGTGAGACTTAATGTAAAATAAATAAATAAAAAGAGAAGAGAAAAGAAGAGGAGAGGAGAGGAGAGGAGAGGAGAGGAGAAGAGAGGAGAGGAGAAGAAGAGAAGAGGAGAGGAGAGGAGAGGAGAGGAGAGGAGAGAAGAGAAGAGAAGAGAAGAGAAGAGAAGAGAAGAGAAGAGAAGAGAAGAGAAGAGAAGAGAAGAGAGAAGAGAAGAGAAGAGAAGAGAAGAGCAGTCAGATAATTAGGCAACCAAATTGGAAGATAGCTTGCAGAAGAAGGGGAGTGACAGAGATTAAGATTACTAGGGATTCTGATGATGCTTTTGGGGAAGGACTTATTGACTATTTTTTATTTGATATTTTATTTATTTACATTTCAAATGTTACCCCTTTTCCGGATTCACTTCTGCAAATCCCCCCCTTTCCCTCTGTTTCTATAAAGGGAGCTCCCCCACCAACCCATCTACTCCCACCTCACCACCCTAGCATTCCTTATGTTGGGACACTAGTCTCCACGGACCATGGGCTTCCCCTCCCATAGATGCCAGATAAGGTCATCCTCTGGTACATATGCAGCTGGAGACATGGGTCCCTCCATATGTACTCTTTGGTTGGTGGTTTAGTCCCTGGTTGGTTGATATTGTTGTTCTTCCTATGAGGTTGCAAACCCCTTCAGCTCCTTCAGTCCTTTCTCTAACTCCTCCATTGGGATCCCTAGGCTCTGTCTAATGGTTGGCTGTGAGCATGAAGGGGAATGGGATGGAGGTTTCCAGAGGGGAAACCAGGAAATGGGATAACATTTGAAATTCAAATAAATAAAATATCAATAAAAAAAGTGGACGATAGACTAATCATCCAATTTTTTTACCCAGTTGATTCAGTTTTCTCAACATGATTTGTAAGACTCATGGCAAATAATGATATTTACATTTTTACATGTAGTCTTTTCCATTTCTCTACCATTGTAATGGTTGTAATTAAAATACTAAAATTTCTGATAGATACAAATAAACTATGCACCTTTTTGGCTAAAAATTTTGATATTTTCTTGTGACTTTGTACCATGGTGAGATTATCTCTGTTCTCTGGGGTTTTTCTGGGTGAAACTTCTGAAGAAAATAGCAGACCTGAGGGGAATAAGTGTATTGAATATTATTAAACTCCTACATTCAGAAGAGAATAAAAAATAACATCAATTGCGATGCCATAGACCTATGGGTCAATTTAATTACAGTCCACATAAAGGTTACCATATTTAGAGGATACTGCATGGTTAACCCTTAAAATTCTGCATTTCCTTAAAATTAAAAGTGGGATTTCACTTTGTCAGTACTTCTGTGATGTGGGGATATTTAGTGACTGTTATACAAAGTGTACACTTGCTGGAATCACATATCCAACAAAGCACATGTGTCCAATAAAACACTGGTTTCCTAAGAAGGTGACTTTCCTGGGTGTTAGGAAAGACAGTTTAACAAATGAAAATGATTATCTCAAGTGGACCTGTGTCTATTTATTATGTAGACCTTCTGACTAGCTGTGAGTACTTAATAACTTGAGACACCTTTCCCCCCCTAATCTCTGCACAATAGTTATTTGTTTAGTGTTTCACCTCTCCTATGTGTCTCTAAGCTTTTTGAAATTAAGGATCACATCTTATTCTTCTTGGTGCTCCATCCGGATCTTGGCTCAGTGCCATGTACAGAACTGAGATTCCATATTTGCCGAAAGAAATAAATTTCTTTCCAACCACATATTGACCAGAAGAAATAACACATGTGCCCTTAATTCTCCTAAAGCTAAAGGAGAACCTACTTAATTAACCCAAACAAAATGATGCTCTATGCATTTGTTCTACAAAAGACTAAATATACATTTAACACCTGTCAGCGAGAACATGCTGTTATACAAAGAGAGAAACATGACTTGCTGATTTTTGCAAAGGTATGATACAAAGGAACAGGATTTCAATTTATTGAAGAGGATTGTAACAGGAACTATGGCCAGGAAGACTAATTTTCTTGTTTGGACTGCATGGTTGGGTGCTTACTTTTAAAGCAGCATTGCTTTTTCATGGGAACAAATGATGTTGAATTTTGGGATCTTATATAAAATATGCCCTTTCCTGGAAAAGTCTGTTTTTTTGATGCCAGGGCATAGCAAGAGTCAAAAAATTAATCATGAGCTCCTTTGAGGTCCTGTGATGTTTTTGACCTAGTTGGTTTCCCCCTCTGTTTCACTTCTTAGGAAAAGTTTAAAACGTTAAACAGATAATTAGATAGCAAAAAGAAAAGGGTCAATAACTGTCTAACTTTTCCTCTCATTCTAGCAGGATCTGTTCTTAACGAAGAGTATCAAGGTTCTAGGTGATGAAGGTCACATACAAATATATAGGAAATAGGTAATAGGTAATAATGGGTTTGTGTTAATAGCATACCACATCCTACCATGTATGGTTTGAACTACCCTTGAAAACATCTGCCTGTGGTGAAACAGCTTGTCATGGATTCTGATGTGAGACTGCCTGAGATAGCCTGCCTTCCTGAAACATTTCTGCCTCAAGGTCTTGAAATTTATTGAACTTAAAAGTAATATTTCCTATTGTCTACCCTCTGTATAAATTAAACTAAAATAAAATAAATTTTAAAATGCACATAATACAGAGTATCTGAAAGAGAAAACACAGATAACATAAACAAATGATTTTTAGACTGCTATCTTGCCTTGGATAATTTTTTTTTGAGTGCTAAGCAACAACAAAGATGCTGAAAATTTGTTGGTTTTCAAGCAAAAGTTATTTAAAATTATAAGAAAATAGATCACTTTGTTCCTGGCTTTCTGTAGAGCCTTCCTTTTGGAGAGCTGGCCACATTCCTACATAACAGAAATAGGTAAAATGCTTCCCCTTCTGAAAACTCAATGATCTGTAAAAATATCCTTGTGCTTCCTTCCCCGCAGCACCCCTCCAAAGGTTCTATGGAGCAGACTTGCAGAAGCAGAGGAGAGGATGACTTATAAAGACAGAGTCCTTGTAAGCTACTAACGTGAGATTTGTAAAATCTTCATCTTATCTTAACTTTTTCAACTTTAGAGATTTTGAATGGGCTTGTTTCTACCACTTTAATTAGCAAAATCAAAATACAAAAAGAATGGCAATTTCCCACATTCCCAGACTGTTTTTTTGTTTTTTTTTTTGTTTTTTTGTTTGTTTGTTTGTTTGTTTTGCTTCAGCCCATAGCAAAAAGTCATATTTTACAAATGCAAAACTCTTCATTTAAAATGCAAGCTTTCCAGAGAGGTTGGCCAATTCTTATGGGCTCAAAGTGGCATAGATGACTAACTAAATCTCACATGCCCCCCACCACAGATGCTCCCCACTATTAAAACTCCTTCCAGCACTTCATGGAATATGAATAAGCAAATAGATTTCTGTGTCAATATTTTTTATAGTAAAACATTTTGCCAATTGAAATAAAGGAAATAAATCAGATAACTAATGCATTTGTTATTTATACCTTCCTTGGATGGCTTTTAAGCTATGGTTGATCTCTTATTTTAATATATATGTATGGAAATAATTCATCAAGTTACCCCCTTTCCTTTGAAATACAGTTGTATTGCTAAAAGGTTGAGTAAAGACCTCTGGGGAGCAAGGGCAATTTTTGACATGGGTCTCACCAGATTAAACTATGCAGGGACAATATAGAATACATTGGAGCAATAACATTATCACATTGAGGCTGATTGAAAGGCATTTCCTTGCATTTCTGTCCTTTTACCATAAGCCAATAGTAGCCACAGGCATTTGACTGGAGAGCCTGAAGGATTGACAGGCCTGGCAGTCATTACACGCTGGATTGAATACTAGATTACTCCAAAGTGGCTGAGGGTCAGGGATCAGTGTGTTCCCTTTTGGCACTAAATGACTTTAATATCCTTACTGTATTAGTCAATTACTTTAAAGCTGCTGCTCTCTGAGCTCTCTCTGCCCCCCTGCAGTTTACTATGGACATTTGAATTGCTCTCATACTTAACCCACACATCTGCTTTTAGCTGTCAAAAGAACAGGGCTATCACTGGGCTATTGACGATATGAAAGGAACTGAGACACTTGCTGGAAGAGTCAAGTACCTCTCTCTTTTGGCTGCTTAGTTTAAAAAAAAAACTAGAAAAAAATAAATAACTCAGAGACATGGTCCTCCTGGATAAGGGATTCATCCTCAAATTACTCGAGTGGTACATGAAGTGACCAAGAGAAAAAATAAAAATAATAAAAAACATATTAAAAGGAAAAAAAAGCAAAGAAATGTGAACCTGTAGTGGGACCCACCCCACTGATCTTTCCTGTGTGTTTACCACCCAATGACATCCACACACTCCACACTATCTTGATAGCTGCTTTCTTAATTTCTTCTACATTCACTTTAACTACAGCTGTCCATAAATATGCACCAGTGCAAGAGTCCTGATTAAAGTTTTTGTTTCACTTCACAGTGATTCCCATGATAGCACAGAATTATACGATGCTTCTCAATTTATTGGTGCAACACAAGGAAGAATTTTATATTGCAGCCACTGAACTTTAAAAGGTCTGGAGTGGCTTGGTGTTAAAGCAACATGTCTAGATTAAATGTGGACTAGGCTGATTTGAAATTTAAAACTACTTGAAAGTCATGCCTCCAATGCTTTAGAAAAAGTGATGTGACTCCCACACAAGAGTGCATCTTTTGAGTAGTCCCTGACTTGTGAGAATGTGCATCTGCTTGTGTGTGTGTGTGCGTGTGCATGTGCACGTGGCCTGTGGCCTGCCTACTGCTAAGAGTTAGGGTAAGTGTATGTGAGAAATTCAGGAAGTGACATCCAAGGGCATCCAGGAATTGATGTAATGGATTGTTAAGTTCTATTTCATGTAGACGCAGAAAAGCAAGGTAGAAATATACAGTAGGGCTAACATATTGTCAGTGTGTCACTTACATTAACATCTTGGAAAATCCCTGACTTGCTACTTATAAGATGTCATCCCAGGAAGGTAAGACCACATTTTAAAAAGTGGTCCTGAACTGCTTTGCTAAGTTTTGATCATGGGTTCTATTGTTGGAAACATCATACAGTAAATTGCCATCAATCATGATTTTTAAATCTTGCAAGTTTAGGTTGTATCTAACCTATTCCAAATGACTGTTTGGGGTATCACAAGTCACATTTTGAGGGCAATTTTAAGGGATAATGGCATGGAGTTATAAAACTGGGGAGATTTTTATACTGACTTGACTTAATGAAAATGTCGACTTCTCCTAAATTTTTAAAAACCATACCCTTACATTTCCTGATAATACCAAACAGTTGATTAATTCATGCCATTTTCCCTTTAGTTCAGATGTCATTTCTACCAGTAGGCTGACTTTTGTGAGCACAGATCTGATGACTGAAGATGAAGTCTACCACATTCTTAGAAACCCATTTGACTCCCACAACAGGAAATCATCAAGGCCAACAAAGGGGGAATCTTTCCTTTCCATGGGCATGCACAAGACAGTAAGATTCTCACCTTTGGATATAAAATTCATGACTTTCTAATTTAAATATAGTCAACAAGGTCCTTAAAACCCTTGCTATCTAGTGGCTGTCATAGCCCACTTGCACTCTCCATTCATTTGTATTTTGTTGTGTTTGTGGAATTGAGTATCTTGCAGAAGAAATGTATCCTGACAAGAAAACAGTTGAATCAGTCCCCTTGATCACTGGGATGGCAGAGGTGAAGTGGCATAGCCTCCACTGACAATGTCATTAATATGAAACACATAAATATTTATGAAACAAACTCAACTGGAACTCTACATGCAGTAAAAGAGCACAGAACTCATTGGTTTAGTGAGAATCCCAATCATTACTGCTGAGATGGGTCTATGTGTCTAAGAGAAGTTGGTTATTAGTGTGTTTGCTCTCGCTGTCTTTTCTAGGCTGTTCTCTGGTTTCAAAAAGTAAACCTAAATCCAATTGTCCTTTGTGTGTCTGTAAGAATAAGAATATTTCACATTCCTGAAGAGTGGGGATCTCTTAGTATGTCAGTGTTCAGTGGGTGCACATTGCAGATATGTTCCTCTAGAATATGTCATTGAACAAATGCGGGATTTTGCAGTCTCTTCAAAATAGTTAAATTTGAAGAAGGAGAATGATCTTGTCTGCAAGGTAAAACATTGGATTGTTTTACGGAACACAAAAGTCTACAATAGTCTCAGTACTACAACTAATCTTTATTTTCACAGATTCCATTATTGCTTTCCCAATGTGGTCAGGGGGGTTGAAATGGCCAATTCACGTGGATGCTCCTTTCCTAATGATCTGGTGAGTGAGGGAAGGTAGCATACTCCAAACTGTGCAGTGGAGGAGCAGTTAACTTTCATGGCATAGAGAAAGGTACATATAATTCCTATAATTTATGACAATGAAACCTAAGGCATATTTAGTTATTATCATCTATGAGTTTTCCACCTCCACCAAGTAGTCAATAGAGAAATTGGTTAACTAATAGGCTCTTGTTAGCTTCCCCTGCTATAAAATATCACAATTTTATACTCACCTATATCGTACATCATTCAGTATTTTCTAGTCTCAGGGAAAATACCTTTATAAACTTCAATTTAGAAAATATTGTTCTAGAATGTTATGAGTCAAAAAAAAAAAAAACTTCTTTTAACCAAGGACAATAAGTAGCACAGTTACAAACCTTTTGGAAAATATTATCTTTAAAACTGTGCCTGCTTACCGTTTTTCTTTTATTATGTAATTATGATTGTATGTGCATGTAAATATGCATTTAATAACTCAGGCATGAAGGAAATGACAAGTGCATATGAATTATCTCTAATTTTTAAAATTTGTTTCGCATATCAACAATAAAACAATAAAAGTCTACAGAACATGCTTCACATGTCCAAAGCTCCAGTCTGTAAACAACCTGCTAGCTGCCTTGCGAGAGAGTGGGGCTCATAATTTTTAGCCTGAGAATGACATATACAAATAAAGGAACTAAACCATGGAAAGTAACATATTTTGGTCTTATGACTAATGGTAACCCAGTGCTATTGAATTACTGAACTGCGTCTGAGAACTAATGAGTAAATTTTCCCAGGGGAATCTTTATCCAGTGCACTTGAAGAGCACCTCAGGGACCTATTCTAAGTCTGTCACTGACAGAGTGTCATTGACACTCTACTTCTTTGCCACTATTACACTGGAGCAACCATTTCACTTCACACCTCATGATTAGAATATTAAAAGGGGAGAATACACTGCACTTGCTGCAGAGGCAGAGTTGTTTTTGACACTGAGAATAGAAATTGTCACCAGAATATCACAGAGACAGAAGAGTCTCCAACTGAGTAGAACATTCTAAAGCTTAAAGAGATTTTATTTTATAGCTACTGAAAATGTTCAAGAAATGTCTCAATGGCCCCTAATTCACTCAGTAGGTTGTTTAAAGGTTGTATAATTTCAGCCAAAGGAAGAAGAAAAGACTGTATTCTTAAAATTACAAAAAGATTATTCTGTCATGGAAAGTCAATACAGGCTGTGAATGTATTGATCTTTTGTTAGCCCTGTTTTCTTTTTCTTACATATTCATGGATAAAATTTGTGCTCCCAAGCTGGGGATGGCACTTGGGCAATGGCTGACGGCTTCAGTACAGTCAACAGTGCCTTGCTGCAATGAAAAGTCTAGAGTAAATACTTCTAGAAATAAAAGTGAAATGAAGTATCTGGCAGCATAAACCTACTTGCTGATAAGTCCACAAGAAAGTGGCAGAAAGACAAGGCCTTGTCTGGATGTCTTCCACTATTACAATTTAAAACAATATCTACTTTGTAATAATTTATCAGTGAAAGGATTGCAGCTTTCATTGTGAAAGCTTGTAGCTTTCATTTTAATCTGAAGTGACATTCCTTCCATTGACAAAGCAAAGTTGGTGTTGAACTATTACATTATCTCCCCAGATATTACCATGTGGGTTTAGAGGGTCTATTATGTCTCCGTAGCTCAGGGAGCATTTTTATTTCCACTATTAAAGGCAAGCCATTCAACTATGAGCATCACACTTTCAGGAAAAGGGGTCTCCCATGCAGACTTTGGTTGAAAATTATTGTTTGCCAATGACCTCACTAATTACCTGCATATTTTGTATGATAATAAGTATCCCCTTATTAATACATCTGTTACATCTAATTTTATGAAAAATTACACAATAGCCACTCTTAATAACTTCTGGAAATCAAATCCTTCAGTACACAAGTCTAAACAAATGTTATGGGAGGTCAAAAATTCTACAAAATAAGGAACTTCGAGAGCCACTCTCCTGCCACAGCAAAGTCTCAGTTTCCTGTAGTTTAATATCTTTCCTCATTAGAGCTTCTATGAGATATAAAATACTTTAACCCTGGTTTTGATCTTAGGTTTATATCATGAGAATGAATTGTAGGACTACTGGGGATTTCCTTTACTGTAGTTGTTTTTGGAGGCTCGTCTTAGAATATATGAATGCCTTTGTATGTTGATCTACCCCTTTAGAATCTCATTGTAGGTCATCAGGGGCTTGAATTGGAACATTCTGAAGCTCCCTGGATTCTGGAAGGAACACACCAAGAAAGATTGATCACTTTGACAAAAGTAAGCTTGAAAATGCTTCAAAACCTGGGAGAAGGGAAGGCTTACGCATTTGGAAATGGAGGGTATTTGCAATAGTACCCATTTTATGATGCCAGAGATACATTCAAAGACTCCTTCTGAGTGCTAGACAAATGCTTTATTATAAACCCTGGAATTGTCCATAGAAAATTGTCCATTACAATAAATATACTTCACATAAGATTAATTGTCATACAGTAAATCCAATGGAAGGTAAAATGAGAAATGAAAATTAGGATTCTGGTGTCAGAGTTTACATATTGGATTTGGGGGGAGCAAATGCTCTGGTTTTTAAATTCCCAACCATCTAGGCTCAGGCACCTTTCCCAATACACTAATTATAGAGTTGAGTAATGTTCAAAAGCAGAAAATGGAGAATTACTACATGTACATAACTGGAACAGGAATAGATGAAAGAGCCCATAACCGTCTTTGTCTTTGGCATTTTTATATGCGCTTTTGATTCAAACAGGAAGAACTGGGGAAGTAAGAGCAATTTGTACTTAAGAAACCTTAACAGATATGTGGATGACTCAAGACATGGGTAACTTCCACAAAGCAAAAGAGATGGATCAGAATTAAGGCAGAGACGGCAGGGTTTTCTTGTGCTCTTAGTAATTTTATGGGCTGATGTATGGATTCAATGTTTTTGGCAAAGTTTCTACCTGTTTTATTTACAAGGAATCAATGTTTTTGCCTCCTTTGATACAATGAGATAAGAGCTGACCTTAAGACAGAGTGGATTGTACCACCTTTCCTCTGTTATATATTAAAAAAGTATTTATTTATATATGAACTATTACAGGACCTGTGCATTTGATGTTGTAGAAGAAGGAGAAAGGGACCCAGAAATCTCTATTTTGGCCATGGTGTGTACTTCAGGGATACATAAGAACACAAGTGTTAGAGTTATAGTTTTCTTGTCAGTTGGCTTTGGCATCCTTTCCACACAAGTATCTTGTACTTGAGAGGAAACCCTTGTGCAAGATGTGCCGTGCAAGAGAGAGTTAAATACACACTCACACTAAGCCTCCACGAGTCATCCATTACAAGGGTTTCCTTCCATTTCTATGCCAGAGTCACAAAATAACTTCAAACTTTGTCCCAGAGATGAAATCAAAAGTCCACCTCATACACATAAAACAGGTGTCTCTGTGGATTTAAACTAAGACCTGATTATTCAGGAGCAGCTCATTTGGCTCTTGGCTAAGTCAAAGTTTGCTTCTTCTGGGCATGTTCGACGATAGGGAACTCGCCCTCATTTTCATCCCTCTGCTGTTCTGAGGGATGTGAAAAACACACAACTTCATTTTTACTCATGTGGTTTTGAATGGGCTTTTATTTGACTCATCTTCTTTAGAAGTGGAAAAAACATAAGAAATCTTTTGCATGTGCAGGGATTTGGGGATTTACTCTCTTTCTTCTCTTCTCCATTTCTTTTCCCCCTGGTCAGAATTTCTAGTCTTTAGGCATTTGTAAGGTCTCTGTTTCACTCTTTCAAGCCAGCTCCCAACAGATAGGTAAGTAGATAGGAGATATAAGATACAGGACTGGATTCTTATCCATGGTATAACTTAGAACCTCAGGGACCACAGGCCGCCACTCTAGGCAGATCAGTTCAACAGAAAGCACTTTGCATAGCTTAGACACAGTGAAGTGACAATTCTTGAAGGGATGGACCTTCTCTGATTATTCCTATTGAGATACATAACCCTCTATTGGGAATTGGACTGTCTTGCATACATTGTTAAAGATTACTTCCCTTTTCTCCTCTTTCAATCATTGCATGGGAACTTCCTGCCATTACTTTATTACAAGAATTTTAAATGCCTGTACTAAATCAGACATCTAAATGAATTAGGGATGTGTTCCTTTTACCTAAGATCTTGATTGTGGTTGCCTAATCAGTCTCTTCAAATGGAACAGATATAAGAAAACCTCAATGTTCAGGAGAAAGAATTAGGAATCTCAAAACAGTTTCTGCAAACCCAAAAGATGTGCCCCAGTAGAAGAGGTTTGTGAAACTTTTAAAATGTGTTTGCTCACACTGAATTTAGACAAAAACAGCCAATTTAAACTCCATCAATCATATCTGTTAATATTTTCATAATCATATAAAAAGAAAGCTTGTGCTTTTCACTGCCAGACTTCAGTGCATTTAGTAGAACATGGCTGACAGTTTGAATCAGAGTCAATGTGTGTCCACAAATCTTATAAATTGATACCTGGTTTACATTTCTGTTGTTTTTATAATCCATGGCTGAGCTGATTTCCCCCCACTCTACCTCTGTAACTTTACAGTGTCATTTGAGAACAGCAGGATTTTATTTTCTCATGATTTTATGCTGTTGAAGAAAATTTCCTTTGAGGTGATTTTAGTGAGATTGCTTCTTGGCTATGTCTATGCAATGTCTAAATAAACAGTGCAAAGTTGAAAAGTTCAGTCAATTCCTCTCTTACTGCCTCTCTCAACACCAAATAAGAACTTAACTGAAACCAAAATGCAAACATTAAAGAAACCTGGAGCCTTGTGCACTTAGTCAAAACCCATGTCTGTTTCTGAAGTTCTTGCCACAGAAAGACTGCATCTATTTAAACAGTTAGATGCTATTTGAACCTGATATTTGGTGCTATATGGACCTCATGCTAATGTTTTCCTGATTTTAATTTCCAATGGAATTTTCTTCATAAAATCTTAACTCAAATTATAAGAAGGAAGAGGAATGGAAATTTTTACTCTGTTAGTTATCCAGGGAAGGCCAGAATGTTGACTCTTTTATACAAAATATCAAATATGTAGATGGTAGTTACTTAGGGTGTTTGCTAGAAGATGAAAGCACCTGACATGAGTTGGGAAGATGGCATCTAATTGACTTAAGAACTGTCATGCAAAAAGAAATCAATTTAAGTCCAAGTCCAAGAAGTGTTTGCGAAGACTTGAAGAATGAAGAAAGGGTAAGGAAAACTTAATATTAGAACCTAGAAATAATTTCCCAATGAGGCACAAATTTCCAAGGAAATCATTTAAGGCAATGAAAAAGATAAGACTATACTACTCATGGTAATCAATGAGTGAATGGATTTGTGTGGTCTTATAGAGTGTCAAGAGGTATATGATAATCAATACATTATGGCCCTAGATGGGACAGTGCATGAAATGATAGCTGATTTATTTATTAGAGGCTCTGAAGCAAGACATTTTATTTCTTTCATTTGAAACAAGTTCCAAGTTTAAATTTAACAGCTAGTCAATTTAACAACTCTCTCACCTGCAGCAAAGTATTTGTACATAGTAAAATCTATCAATGGGAAGGCAAATTTATCTGATTGACATCATGATAAAAGTTTTTAAATGTCATAGTTACCAAAAATGTGGACAACAGAGCATAGTAACTTTTTACATAAAATGTAGGGGAATCTTTTTCACCAAATTAGCTATAGATATTTTAAGCATTATTCTCTTTGACAGAGGAAATCAAAACTAAATCATTCTGTGGCTGATGGTTTGGAGGAGAAATCAGTGAGGGTTCTCCTTCACTATTCCCCAAATTTTTCCAATTTTCTGTGATTCTGTTGGTGTTTTGTGGGCAGTTTGTTAGGTCCACTGAACCTGAAATCCAGTAATGCAAGGGCACAACACTTTCTAGAGTTGGTCCATCAACTCCAATAAGGAAAAAACTGAGCAATTTAATTCTTAGAACATTAAATTGTGAGAGCCTTTCCTTATGTGAATCTACAGTTATGGTAACAGATGGAGATAAGACTGAGTTTTGCATCATAAATGCATTGAGACACTTCTTTCTGAGGCAAGGAGATGACTCAACAAGTAAAGCCATCTGACACAAAGCCTGATGACCTGAGTTCCACACTCATGACTCACATGGTAGATGTTGATTCATCCTGTGACTTCCACACACGTGTCCTGATACATGGATGGCTCTTCCCTGACATACACATGATTAAATAACACATAATAAGTACAAATAAATGAAAAAGAACCCCAGATGGTATGAGCACCCTCCTGAACCATGAATTAGACACAAACCACACCAGAACACTTGTTTTCACAGAGAGATTCTTTATTAAGCAGGGAAGAAAGCTAAACTGGTTGCTTTAGTGAAAGTGACTCAAGTATGAAAACAGTAGTCAATGACCTTAAAGTGTAATTTTTAGGACAAAGAAAAAGATGAAGGTTTGTGTTAGGATGGGCTAGGATGAAGTGCTGTAGTTTGATTTGGCATGTTAACTAGGCCAACCAAAGGGGAATTTTGACTGCTGGACTTTTATAGTTGGACATTGGCAGTCAGCTTCATGAGAGGAAGTGGTCATAGAAGAGTCTAGATCTTGGTAGCTAGTTTTATAAATATAAGCCAGTGATTTTTAGAAAGGCAGAGGGAATGGGAAGAAGTATAAGGCCTGCCAAGCACATGCTTGTCAGGCTCAAGCTGGCCAGAGTCTTCAATAAATGCATTGGAAGCACACAAAGAAACATGTCTTTCATTTAATGTTTGAGGAGAAAGTTTCAATGATAGGGCCAAACTATGTATGAATCTTGTCAAACATTTCTCTCTCTCTCTCTCTCTCTCTCTCTCTCTCTCTCTCTCTCTCTCTCTCTCTCTCTCTCTCTTTCAAGAAAGTAACATTTGGAATGTAAAAATCAGACTTAAATTCATGATTATTTTTTCTGTAGTCTCCAGGTTAACATTTTTTGGAATTTTCAACCAATTAGAGAAGCCCTGATAAAAGGGTTGGGAAGCACACCATGAAATGAATCTGTCTTACAAAATTACAAAGTCAAAACTGTGGATCTGCTTATGCAATCCAGCCCTTTACATGACAGAATCATGGAGGGCATACCAGCAGATTATATACAATGGCTTCCAGGTTACCACTTTCAGTGTTGTTTTGTTCACATGCATTTGGAGGTAGTTTGCTAAATATTTAGAGGAGAGCTCAGCTTTCCACATCCCATGTAATTTATAATGATTTTTATATGCTGTTTTGCTTAAAGGACATTTGATCCTTCGCTATAAAACACCTCACACTTGACTTTCATGTAAGCACAGCTATCCTGCCTCAATGCTTCACCCCCCCACACACTTTTTTCTAATCTCTTCATATACGTTTCAGTCATCTCACAGTTCACATGCATATGACTTATACAGAGAAGCTGGAAGGTCCTTGCATGTTACTGTCTTCCTCTATGTAACTGGTATAGTAGACCCTCTCACTCTTTTTCAAATGGGTGCCTCAAACTGATTTAATGTAAAAGTGTCCTTCAAATATGTTCTGATGATTTAATAACAGAAAATTATAATGTAAGAAAACCTGTATACCCACATGACAAAATGTTGGGGATTCATCTAACATTTTACTTAAACTCATTTAAAATTTTACTTTTTTATAACTTTATGCAGCTAAAATTTTGTAGTTTTTCAGCATATCTAAATGTCACAGTTTAATGGAACTCAAAGTTTGAGTTATGCTAACAGTAAAGCCTGAGAAGCACATTGCTATCTCAGAAAACAATAAGGAAAACTGAAAAAAAAGTAATCAAATTAACTTCCTCAGAAATTTAGTCAAAGAAAATTATCTAAAGGCTTATAATAACCCAAAAAGAACCTGTCCAAAATATGACTAAATATTAATAATCATTATAAATTTTATGAGTTTTATATTGTTCTACCATCTACCTGTCTTTAAAGAGATCAACTGAACAAAGCAGCAACTTTGTGACAGTAGCTGTGAACCACAGCAACCAAGCAGCTCCTGGGAGAACAGATAGTCTTGGAATTCCCTAAAGTCCAGTTCATATATGAGTCATCATGTGGTTGCCCCTTGAAAATCTCAGTTCTTCATTTTTGTTTCATTTAACGCATCCCAGTGTTTTCTGTGTAATAATAACCCTATCTCTAGTCATGTGTCAAAAGTAATTGGTGGCAGTCATTTAATAGTGAAACACCCTCAAGTGAGAATGTAAAGCAGCACCATTTGTTTTTTCCTGGGTAGATGTAAACAAATATCTGTCTTCTCTAGATATAACAGCAAAAACCAAATAAACAATTTCACCCAACTCTAGTTTAGAAAAACTGATTGGGATAATTGACAGGAGGTTGAGTGGAGAATTAACTATAGGAATACAATGATGTAAAGATAGCTGCTTTGTCAAGAATCTGATCCCAGTATGAATGATAACTCCCAAAAGTTGCATCTCTAAAGATCCTTACACAACTGATAGGCAGTTCCACTCCAATATCTGTTTTTCCCAGTAAATCTTTAATTTTTGAACAACTAGGAGAGGGAGTTATGAATCTTGTAAGTTTCAGGTGCTTCTGAAATCTTGTAAATTTAATCTACTTCCTTAGTCTTACGAGTTTCCCTGGTAGCCTTGGGAGGAAATGTTTCAATTCAAGGGAACAAGAACACAACAACCATTAATAAGTATATTAGAAATTCTTTAAAGGAAATGGGAAGTGTATTTATACATACAAAGATTTGGAGATATAGTATGTAACTGTATGAGCAAAGATAATGCACATGTCAGGGAGAGATTGAAACAACGTCTTCTCTCACCTATAGCTGACTATAGGAATCTCCACAGGAAGTAAAGACTAACACACTTGGACATATGATATATGCCACTGAACTCATAGAGGACCACCTGACAAAATCAGGGAGACTTACTAATACCTAGATCCTCGTTCTCTATTCAGTTGTTCCCTGGAATTACTGAGAAGTAAATGAAACAAAACCATAGGCTTTGTACACCAAGCCCTGGGCATTCACTAAATAAAGAGAACAATATCAGGATAAATAAATTCTATGAAAACAAAAACTAACTTTCAATAAATATTATCAAGTTATCACATACAAACAACTAAAACTATCCCTTTAATTTAAAAAAAGAAAGAAAACTTTTTAAAAAAGTTTTTAAAAAGAAAACAGTACTAAATTTTTATAACTCCACACTAGTAATCTTTCTTTATATATATATATGACATCAAAATATAAATAACAGATGAAATATGAATATGATTTTACAAAAATCAAAACATTGAAGCATATGATAAATAAACAATAAAGAATAGGACATTATATACTTAATAAGAGAATTGTACCTAGAAATACAAAAACTTTAAAATTTAGCAATGAAAGGCAACTATATATATCATTCTGCTGACATATATCATAAAATTGGCCATGGCCCAAGGATAATATAGAAATTGTTGAAGCATTTGATATTTAAAAAAATTTTTTTCTAAGAAAGTATGATGTTTACATGCTGACCACCATGAACCACTGATGAAAGAAATTGGGGAAGAAAAAAAAATAAAAGAAAAGGCATTTTGTGTTCCTGGCAAGGAAAAACTTCTTAAAATGTTTAACTTAAACCAAGTGATTTATGGATTCTATGTAGCCCTTGTCAAGGTTCCATAGTTATTTTTCAAAGAACTTGAAAATCAGATATAAAGCCCAAAGAGAATTACAAAATCCTTGACTAGTGAATATAATCTTGAGTCATAAAAGGTGCCATTCTTTCTATTTTCAAATATATTGCAAAACTGTGGCAATCAAAACAACATGACACTGGTGTGAAAAGAAATATGTAGCCAAGTAAACAAATAGATTATCTATAAGTGCATTTATACCTATTGATTTTTTGATAAGGATGCACAGCACAATCCCAAAACTCCTCTATTCATCATATGAGAATAAACCCAATGAGAATAAAATCAGTAGATGGAACAGAGATCCCCATATCAATTCTCATATTAATTGTTCCAATATTCACAACAGCCAAATTTTAGCATCATCTTAAATATCCTTCAATAGATTGATAAATATACAAATTTAATATATAAACATGTAGAACCTCCCAAATGCAAGCAAAGTTGTCATTTATTAAATGCACATAAACCTTTAGTGCATTATGATAGGATGGGAAAGCCAAACTAAGAAAGGAGAATGGTCTACATTGATTTTATGTGCAGTCTAAGCTTGTTGGACTCACAGAAGCTGAGTGTATGAAAACTACATATCAGTGGCTGATAAGTATATAAAAAATAAGTTCCTATAACAAAATATCATATGTTGGGGACTTGTAGTAACTTGAGATGTACTTTTCTGCCAGCTAATTCTGATAAGAAGAAATATTAGCTCAAAGTATAAGGAAGACAGCATAGGCCATTTAACTCTGTAAGCAGTGTCTTCTCCATAATTGTGTATGTTGGTAGAAAGAAGGCAACTACCTGTCCTATTCTAAGAAGGACACTACCACAATTTCTGGAACTCAACCCTTATTCCTTTTGCAAGTGGTCAAAGTCATACATAAAATCCAAACATATTAGGGACTTGTATTTCAGCACAATCAATAAAATATACCAAGATTCAACTCAAAAAAGAGGCCTTGTTAGTCCTTGCTAGAAGGAAAAACAAAACCATAATGAAATATCCCTTCAATCCAATAGGCTAAGCAAAATTAGAAAAAAGAATCATAGGTTGTGAAGAAATGTGTTCTACTGCACTTTTACTGGGTTTCTATAGTCTTTGGGGGAGGTAGTTCTGTATATACACAACTTTAAAGAAGAACTCCTCTGTAGACTCAAGAAAAGTGAGTGTAAATTTGTCTTATACATATATAATAATGCATAGGCAATATTATTAATAACTCCATAAATAGCCTCAAAGGCCATTCAGATAAAATGTGAAAAGTCAAAAAATAGATTACTATTTCTCCTTATAAGAATATAAGAAAACAAGAATGGCAGGAAAGAAACTCAAGGCTGAAATAAATCAATTAGAAACAAAGAGAACAATACAAAGAATCAACAAAATTAAGAGCCGGGCTTTTGAGAATACCAATAAGATAAATAAACGCTTAGACAAATTAACTAAAGGGCACAGAGACAGTATCCAAATGAACAAAATAAGAAATGAAAAGGGAGACAACAGAAACTGACAAAATTAAAAAAAATCATCAGATCCTACTACAAAAGTCTATACTCAACACAAGTGGAAAATCTAGATGAAATGGATGATTTTCTAGACAAATATCAAATACCAAAATTAAATCAGAATCAAATAAACTATCTGAACAGTCTCATAACTCCTAATAAAAGAGAAGCAGTCATTGAAAATCTCCCAACCAAAAAAAGTCCAAGGCCAGATGGTTTTAGTGCAGAATTCTATCAGACCTTCAAAGAAGACACAATACCAATACTCCTCAAACTATTCCACAAAATAAAAACTGAAGAAACACTACCTAATTCATTCTATGAAGCCACAAATATGCTGATACCTAAATCACACAAAGACCCAACAAAGAAAAAGAAATTCAGACCAATTTTGCTTATGAATATAGATGCAAAAACACCCAATAAACCGAACTCAAGAACACATCAAAATGATTGTTCACCACAGCCAAGTAGGCTTCATCCCAGCAATGGTTCGATATATATGGAAATCCATCAACATAATGCACTATATAAAACTCAAAGAAAAAACCACTCGATCATTTCATTAGATGCTGTGCTGAAAAACCATTTGACAAAATTCAACATCCCTTCATGTTAAAAATCTTGGAAAGATCAGAAATTCAAGGCTCATAATAAAAGCAATATATAGCAAACCGACAGCCAATATCAAATGAAATGGAGAGATACTTGAAACAATGTCACTAAAATCAGAGATGAGACAAAGCTGCCCCCTCTTTCCCTATCTATTAAATATAGTACTTGAAGTTCTAGCTAGACAATTAGACAACAAAGCAAGATCAAAGACTGGCAAATTGGAAAGAAAGAACTCAAGGTATCACTATTTGCAAATTATTTGATAGTATAGATAAGCCACTATAAATTCTACCAGAGAGCTCCTACAGCTGATAAACAACTTCAGTAAAGTAGCTGGATATAAAATTAACTCAAACAAATGAGTAGCCTTTCTCTATACAAAGAATAAATGGGCTGAGAAAGAAATTAGAGAAACAATACCCTTCTCAGTAGTGACAAATAATACAAAATATCTTGTTGTAACTCTAAGCAAGTGAAAAATCTGTATGACAAGAACTTCAAATCTCTAAAGAAAGAAAATGAAGAAGACCTCAAAAGGTGGAAAGATTTTACATGCTCATGGATCTGTAGGATTAACATAGTAAAAATGACCATCTTTCCAAAAGCAATCTATAGATTCAATGCAATCCCCATCAAATTTCCAACTTAATTCTTCACAAAGATAGAGGAATTCTTAACTTCATCTGTAATAACAAAAAACAAAAAACAAAACAAACAAACAAACAAAAACCAGGATGGTGAAAAGAGTTCTCTACAATAAAAGAACTTCTGAGAATCACCATCACCTCAAGCTGTACTACAGAGCAATAGTGATAAAAAACAAATGGTATTGGTACAGAAACAGGTAGGTTAATGGAATAAAATTGAAGATGAAGAAATAAACTCAGTCCCCTATGGTCACTTGATTTTTGACAAAGGAATGAAAACCATACAGTGGAAAAAAGAAAGTATTTCCAACCAATGGTGCTATGCCTAACTGGCAGTTTACATGTAAAAGAATGCAAATTGATCCAGGTCCACATGGATCAAAAGGACCTCCACGTAAAATCATATATGCTGAAACTAATAGAATAGAAATTGGGAAATAGCCTTGAACACATTGGCACAGGGAAAAATTTCTTGAACAGAACACCAGTGGCTCAGGCTCTAAGATCAACAATTGACAAATGGGACCTCATGAAACTGAAAAGCTTCTGTAAGGCAAAGGACATTGTCAGTAGAATGAAAAGGCAACCTTCAGATTGGGGAAAGATCTTTACAATTCCTACACTTGATAGAGGGATAACATACAGCAAACTCAAGAAGTTAGACTCTAGAAAACCAAATAACCCAATTTTAAAAAGGGGTGTAGAGCTAACTAAAGAATTCTCAACTGAAGAATCTTGAATGGCTTGAGAAGCACCTAAGGAAATGTTCAATATCTTTAGTCATCAGAGAAATGCGAATCAAAGAGAACCTGAGATTGCACCTTACAACAATCAGAATGGCAAAGAACAAAAACTGAGGTGACAGCACATGCTGGCAAAGATGTGGTGAAAGGGAAACACTTCCCTATTGCTGGTGGTATTGCAAGCTGGTACAACTACTTTGGAAAACAGTCTGGTGGTTCGTCAGAAAATTTGAAATAGTTCTACCTGAAAATCCAGCTATACCACTCCTGGGCATATACCCAAAAGATGCTCCACAATATGACAAAGACAAGTGCTCCCGTATGTTCATAACAGCTCTTTTGATAGTAGAAAGAAGCTGGTAACAACCTAGATGTTCCTCAATGGAAAAATGGATACAGAAAATGTGGTGCATTTACACAAGGGGATACTAATTAGCTATTAAAAATGAGAACTTCACAAATTTTGCAGGCAAATTGATGGAACTAGAAAATATCATCCTGAGTAAAGTAACTTAGAACCCAAAGTATATACATTGTATATATTCCTGATAAGTGGATGTTAGAGAAAAAGTTCAGAATACCCACAATACAACTCACAGACCACATAAAGCCTAACATTAAGAAAGGCCAAAGTGTGGATGCTTCAATCCCACTTAGAAAGGGGAACAAAATAATAAAGGGATGCAAGTCGAGGGATGGACCTAGATGAGAGAGAGAAGGGAGAGGGAAAAAGGGGGCAGGATCAGGTATGGGAAGAGAAGAGACAAGAAGGAAGTACAGAGAGTCAGGAAAATGAGTAGAAATATGTAGAAGTATGGGTTGGGGAACTTGGGGAACTACTAGAAAGTCCCAGACTCCAGGGAAGTGAGAAGCTCCCAGTACCCAATGGAGATGATATTAGCCAAAATACCCAACACAGGGCAGTGGGAACCTGTAGAGACCACCTCTTGCAGATAGGCATGGCCCACAGTGGAGGGATGAGGACACCACCCATCTCAAAGTCTTTAACCCAGAATTGTTCCTGTCTAAAGAAAATGCAGGGACAAAAATGGAGCAGACTTGAAGGAAAGGCCATCTAGAAACTGCCCTACCATGGGATCCATCTCATCTGCAGACACCATACCCTGACACTATTGCTGATGCCACGGTATGTTTGCAGAGAGGAGCTTGATATAGCCATCATTGAGAGGCTCTGCCAACACCTGACTAAGACAGATGTAGATACCTCACAGCCAACCACTAGACTGACCCTGGGGACCCCAATGGAAGGGTTAGGGGAAGGACTAAAGGAACTAAAGGGAATTGCAACTTCATAGGAAGAACCAAAGTATCAACTAACCTGACCCTCAGAGCTCCCAGGGACTAAATCACCAACCAGAGTATACATGGGTTGGTCCATGAGCCCTGCTACATTTGTAGCAGAGGACTGTCATATCTGGCATCAATGGGAGGGGAGGCACTTGATCCCGTGGAGGCCTGATGGCCCCGAGAAGGGGGAATGTTAGAGGAATGAGGCAGGAGTGGGTAGATGGGTGGAAGAGCACCCTCTTAGAGGCAAAGGGGAGGCGGAGGGGGTGGAAGGTTCATAAAAGTGAGACTGGGAAGGGGGACCACATTTGAAATGTAAACAAATAAAATAATTAATCAAAATTTTTAAAAATAAATTTTAAAAATATATATTTATAAAGAAAGTAGGAAAAAAATCCATGACATGATGTGTAGAAGATTGAAAAGGCCACAGTAAGTGAAAGGAGTCAGTTCCAAAGTCCACAGACATATTATGCCACTCATATTAAATGTCCTAAAGAGGCAAAGATGAAGAGGAAAACATGATTCTGACAGAAGAAAGACTAGAATGCCTAGTGGGAATTTTTTTTTAATCTTTGCAGTTATTAAAATAGTCTAAACTCAGAAGGTGGTGATGGCTACACAGGGAAGAATACAGGAGTATGAAAGCGGAGGTCTGTGAAGAAGGCTTCTGTGATTTGTAACGACATGTTGACCGAGTTAATTTAAAAAATAAACTTTTTGTTATTCATTAAAGACCTTAAATCTACTTTTGTACTTCCACTGATAATTTTGAGCACAATAGTTTCACTATACTAATTATTTGAATCTTCACCCTACATTCAATTAAAAAATTATATGTTCAAAAAAAAAGTATTTGAATATGTTTTACCACTTTAAATTTAATGTTTGGTGTCTCATAGCAAAAAAATCCTAAAACAATAATCATGTAATTTGGGTTTTCTATACATGCAAGGGTGCCCTAGTTAAGGTTACTATTGCTGTGATGAAACACCATGACCAAATTAACTTGTGAAGGAAATCATTTATTTGGCTTACTCTTCCACATCATTGTTCCTCACTTAAGTAAGTAAGACAGGAACTTAAAACAATGCAGGAACCTGAAAGCAGGGGCTGATGCAGATACCATGGAGGAGTGCTGCTTCCTGGTTTGCTCATCATGGCTTGTTCAGCCTGCTTTCTTGGAGAAGGAAGGATGAAGAACACAGGAATAGCACCACCTACAGGAGGCTGGGCACTTCCACATTATTCACTAATTTAAAAAATGCCTTACAGCTGGACTTTATGGCAGCATTTTCTCAAGTGAGTAAGATTCCCTTCTTTAGATGACTCTAGTTTGGGTCAAGTGTTCAGATAAAATCTCTTTCTTTAGCCATCACTGCCCTCAAACATGCTGTAATTCTCCTGTCTCCTTATTGCTATAGTTCCAGAAGGCAACAGCACTGCAAGCTGAGATCTTCTTTTTCTCGCCATAGTTTTGTTTTCAATGACATGTTTTTAAAAATGGTATTGCAGTTTATATATTATAACAGTTTAAAGATGGAATGTTTCTTTTTTGTTACTAATTGAAGTCAATGATTTTCTGTTCCCTACATGTCTTTTTGATCCATCCACATTGTTCCAGAATGAAAGTTTTATAGCATGAACACTGAAACCAAACCTGTATTTGAATACAAGCCCTGCTCCTGTCAGCCATGTAACTTTACCCTAATGGCCATCTTCCATTTCATCATCTAGAACCTTAGGATAATAAGATTATGTTTCTTATTTGGAGACTGAAAAGGACCTATGTATCATGGTGGTTTGTTTTAAATTTAGAATATTTTTCAGCACTAATTTTATGATCCATCTGTATTTAGAAACTAAATTTTATAGCATATTGTTTTGCAAATGTTATTAGTCAGCTCTTGGAATAATTTCAGGGCATTCTTGTATCTTTAGAGTTTCTAAAGTTATTATCTTTGGGTTTGTGTTAAATGTTCTTCTAATTTTAAACTTAGTAGAGCACATTACATTTTGCTCAACTCTATTCTACGTCACCCTTACAGATTGTGTTTCCATTTTTCCAATAAGCTATGCTGGTTTCCTCTTACCATGAAAACAAAACGCTAAAGTTTAACATCTTACAGAAACACCATTTTACAAATAATAATATACAAATCATACAATGTAGATTATTTAACAATGTGTTATCAATGGTTCTCAATCTATGGGTTATGACCACTTTGGGAGTCACATATCAGATATCCTGACTATCTGATATTTACATTATGATTCATAACAGTGGCAAAAATACTAGGAAGTAGCAACTAAATTATTTTATGATCAGGGTTCACCACAATATGAGGAACTAACTTATTAATGGGTGACAGTATGAGGAAAGTTGAGAACCACTGTGCTATCTAATTTATTTAAGTGATGCATACACATATATGTGATATAATGATCCCAAACGTCTACAGTGTGTCTATCAGTGTGAGTTCTTTGTGGAAGTCTAGAGGGTCCATTTTTTCCTTCCTAGTTTCAAGAATATATCCTAGCTCTGCAGAAAACATAGTGGAAGGGAGGATTCTAAGAGTCAGTAAGAATAGAAGACTCCAAGGAAACAAGACTTTTCAGATACTACATATGTGGCACATATGAGTTCACAGAGACTGTGACAGCATGCAAAGGGATGGCACAAATCCAGGGTAGATGAGGTTCCATGATGAGAGAAGAAGACACAAGACTTTTTCTCTAACTCATAAGGTATCACCAATTGTCAACCACTCCCAGAGGAAAAATGGGTTTTCTCCAATGGATTCTCTCTAGGTACACAAACCTAATTAAAGGCAGGCCGTGGCCAACACAAAAGGAACTCAGTGAGATTTTTGTTTTGTTTTGTTTTGTTTTGTTTTGTTTTTGTTTTTTTTGTTGTTATTTTGTTTTTTTTTTTTTTTTTTGTCTCACAATGCTTTGTTTGGGCATTTTTTACTTTGCTTGCCTCTTTTGCTTGTATATTTTGATTTTCAAATCTGTGTTTTTATTGTTCCCTCTCCCTCTCTCTCTCCCTTTCCCTCTTCCTCCCTGCCTCCCCTATCTGTGTATGTGTGTGTGCATGAGTATGTGGCTAAAATGCTTTTTCTTTGTTTATTTGGTTTTGTCATTGCCTGTTTGTTTGTTTGAGAGAGATGGGGGCGGGCATGGAGTCAGATTGGTATCCAGGTGGAAAGGATCTGATAGGAGATGAGGAAGGGATATAATGATCAGAGTTTAATATATAAAAATCTATTTTCAGTTAAAATGTTTTTATCAATTTTTTCTCTCAGTTTTAGCCCTTTCATCATTTCCAAGCCAACTCTGTAACAGTTCTCCCCTCTGACCTCTACCTCACTTCTTGCACCTTCCTTTAATTCTGAGCCCAGTTGCTATACTCCTACAAGCTTCCCTCTGGTCAGGAGTCTTATAGCTGCAGCAAGTTTAGTTGGGTGGTGAGGTCAGGTCACCAGTCATTTTCACTAGGCAGGTATTTTGTCATATTGACAAGCTTCAGGATTAGGTTGTATCATCTTCGGTACACTTACCAGATTACCTATACAGTAGTCCACCCATACCTGTGGTTTCATTGTTTGAAGTTTTAGTCATTTTTCTTCAAAAGTATTCAATTGCACATTCACAAATTAATTACACATACCATTTAAATTTGTATTGTGTTGTGTTGTGTTGTGTGGTGTGGTGGGATGAAATATCTATTTGTATCTCCATCTCCCAGAACATGCAGCAGCTCTCTACCCACCAAAGTTGTCGATGTATGTTACCTATCCTTTCATCACTTACTAGACATCTCGATGAGCTGATTGACGGTCACAGTATCAGAGTACTTGTTTTCAAGTAACCCTAGTTTTGCTTAAAATTTTCCCTAGACACTAAGAGAATGTAGACATGCCAAAGAGAAGCTATAAAGTGCTTCCTTTTAAGTGAAAATATGCATGCTCTCTGCTATGTAAGGAAAGAAAAGAACGTGATCAGGCTAATCGATCCACTGCACAACAATATTTTGAGAGACACAAAATTCATATGAATTTTAGTGTATTATAGTGTCATAATATTTCTACTCTATTATTAGATGCTAATTTCCTATTACAAGGTAAACTTTTATAAATCAAAATTTTAAGAGACCATGCTGTCTCCATGAATGAAGGAATGTGGCATAGCAGAGGGAACTTTAGCTACTTAGGACATTCTAAACTTTTAGATAGATAATGCAGGAAATTTAATAGTAAAAATACATTTCCTTATAGATGATAAAATTTATTCTTACAGGCCTTGTTTCTTGACATTCTTGTGTGCATGTTTCTGCATATTTAGAGAGAATACATATTTAAATTTAAAAGTAGATAAATATGTTCTGTTTTCAAAGTCTCCCTGTTTCATCAGTTCAATTTTGTCTATCTGCCTTGGAAATACTTGCCTTTTGCCTATTGATTGTGATATTAAAGCATACTAAATGTGGTGGTGCTTATGAGATTAAGTACTGTGAGAGTCTGACAAACTTCACTGCTGGCTCAGCCAAAGCCCCATGCTGTTTGAGTGAGCTTTTCTTTAACTTTCTGGATTTCAGCAGAGGGCTGATACTGACACCATGTCTGTGAGTTCTAAACTAAATGAGTTTGATGGTGTCAGCTTAACTGGAGCCAAAATAAACCTACAGTATATGTTTATAGTGTCTACTTTATACACGTCTGGAGCAGAGGAGCTATTGAAGTTGTTTTACTCCTCTCCCTGGGAGATGGTCGTCCTTCAATGTCAAGATGAAGGTCAATGACAGGTCATCGTGGACAGAGTAGATCCTGGAAAACAGAATGCAGTTTCTAAAGCATGCCAATTCTTCCCATTAGCGGGGAAGAAACAAAGGGGTATTTGTAAGAAAATGTGCACACATTTGTAAATACTTATATGTACAAATATGAAGTAAAATTCTTCAAAGTATACATTTAAAAATTTAAGCTGCAAGTGAAAGCTATTGTGCTTGGGGGTAATTTTTTACTTTAATTTACATGGCATGGAAGCAGAAATAAGAAGGTCAGTTCTGCACCAAATGAAAAATAAAATAAAATTAGGACGTCCCAACGTTGCCCAGTTTATAATGTGCCTTATTAACAGGTACCAGGAGTCCTAGACCGACTGTGAAAAGCTTCATCGCTCATTCACAAGTACAGCAAAGTCATAAGTCTTTTGGTAAACAAAAGCAAATTCACTTTTATAGAGCCTTCTTATTATTTTAACTGTAAATTCCATCTCTCTTTCTGCCCCACCTCCTTTTTAAATCAGAAGTATTTGCTCACCTTTGCTTTCGTTTAAGTGTACATTTTATAGTGGAAAATTACTCAAAATGTACGTTGTTTCCCCACGGCTGCACATTTATTTCAGTGTCCAGTTCCTGGTCAGGGTAAACAGCAAGCATGTGGTCTGAGCTCCATCCTGCAGTGGTGATCCGCATATCTGGGGCCTTGTTGCTGTTGCTATACTGACCTCTGCAGGCCTCTGAAACTGGAAACAAAGGCAGACATGGCCCTTGCAGTGCTGCCGGCAGACCTAAGGTAACTGGTTATCTGTGGTCCCAAACAACTTGCCCATTTATAGAGTTTAGGATGAATGAAGGGTAGGGTATTATTATTATTATTATTATTATTATTATTATTATTATTATTATTATTATTATTATTGCTAGCTTGAGGAAGAAATTTGCACACATGCATTTTGAAAAACGGTTTCAGAAGCAAGGTCAGCCATTCCTAATTTCTAAACAACATCCTTGCCCAACAAACTTGTGTAAGTCAAAAATCCACCCTTAAAATGACCGCTTTAAACATCTCTATTTTTTACAACTTGAATATGAGTAAGATCTTTAGTGAGTTAGCAGAGGTAATTATTTTAGTCAAGAAATGTTTCCTTTGAAGGAATGTTTATTGGTTTCTCTCCTTAGCAGTTTGCTTGCATTTCTCATCTGTTCCTACTTAATAAGCACTTTCACTTGTAAGTTGGAGAATCACTTGCAGACCTACTGATGCTCAAATGGCCTGTGAACTGTGATGTCAATCCTATAAGTAATACATCTAAGTAGCGTCTCGGTAGAATGCAGTTTAACCAAGAGGGAATTAGCACATGGAAAGCGTCCATGTGTTTCCATAGCTTAATTCTCCTTATTTTTCTGGATATGATGTTTACATCATTTATTTCCTTCAGACTAGAGCTTTCCCATTAGTGTCTGACACTTCATATATGCATGTGATGTGTGTGTGTGTGTGTGTGTGTGTGTGTGTGTGTGTGTGTGTGTGTCATATGTAACTCATTGTCTAGACAGCTTGGTTTGCAGAGCAGTGCTCCAAACTCTGTTTAGGTAAGAAACAAAAGCATGTTGAACTACAGGTCGGTGGGTGCCTATTTGTGGTTTAGCACATGACAAAATACAGAATACTTAAAAACTTTAGGCCTGGAAATGTGTTTTTGTCTGGTTTGTGTTTCTCTTCCTTCCTTCACACTTGCTGGTTTGGACTATGTCATCCATTTGTTATGGCTATACAAACTATTTTCCTAGGTGATATCCAAATCATTCCAGCTGCCTGTTGAGGGGTAAAGTCTCTGTACAGGAAACTTTCACTACTGCCACCTTATGTCCATTTCCAAAGATACAGTACTCTGTAGCCTAGCTGCTGCTGATCAAATACTCCAAGGGTTTTCTGTCAATTGTTTAAGACAAATGCCTTTTGAAATATTTCTTTTCCTCAAAAAAGTTAACTAAGCAAAATATACAGATAAGAGAATGACCAAAATAAGTATTGTTACTGTATTTAAGTTAAGAATCTATAGACAAATAGGAAAATTCTAATATTTACCTGATCCTGCAGTATCATTTGGAATTTTGTTGATATTAAGATAAGATATTCATAATATTTCATGTCATTTTACTAATATGTATATTGAACTGTTTTTTAATAATAAAAAAAAGTATGGAGTTTGTTTAGGAACATTCCAGCAGTAGTGCTAGAGTATGACAGAAACAAAACATGATAAAACGTGACTGAGATAGCATTGTCCTTGAAATTGAGGTTGCAACAGCACAATGTTAGATTTCCTGTGCCCTCTATTGGTTTGAAATATTGTGACTTAAACCTGGAAGTTCTCAGTAACTAACTCAGAATACCTTCTCCTTAGTCATTCAACTAAAACTTCGTCAAACAATAAAACACTGTAAACCAAGGATCTTGAAAAGTGTGTTTGCCCACGTCTTTATGCTACAAAGCTATGCATTATATACACAGTTAGCTGCTACAGTGCACATCCTACCTCTCCCTCTGTCTGTTTCTATCCATTGTTTAGTTTCTTGGAGACAACACTCTGTTCTTCACCATGCTGTTTCATATTTACACAATAATGTGCATGTGCCTAAGCTTCCTCTTACTCCAACAGAAGTGAAGCCAGATATGTTTACATATGTTTTCCTCAAGGATATATATGTAAAATATATATATGCTTATATATATATTTTTTACAACATATAGCACCACTCTGTAATTATTATCATTACAATTAATAACACATTATATTTTAGTTTCCATCTTATACCAGAATTATTATAAGTGACTGCATTAATTACTCTTTAGTACTCAAAAGTACATGTAAAAAAGGAAGAGTTTAATTTGGTGCATGGTTTCAGAGGGGTCAGTCCTTTGTAGAGAGAAAGCCCTATGGAGCAACACAGACCACATCATGGTGAACCATGCTACAGAGAAAAGGGAATATCCATGTGTACTCTTCTAACTTCCTCTTTTTCCCCTGTAGGCTACTTTAGGCTAACCCACCATGAGATAGTGCTGTCCAAACTCATGGTGTTGTCTTCTTACCTCAACTGACCCTTTCTACTGGGAATGTCCTCACAGACATACCTAAGGTAGCTCATTATTTCTCAGGGAATTCTAATCTCATGAAGCTAACAAAAAAGAATAACTATCAAATTGTGAAACTCTGGAAGGTAAAGCTCATTTGATGACTTGTAAGTCCAGTGATAAAGTTGTGCTCCCTTGAAAACAATTTTAAAAAAGAGTTCATACTGGGCCGGGTGGTGGTGGTGCACACCTTTAATCCCAGCACTTGGGAGGCAGAGGCAGGTGGATTTCTGAGTTCGAGGTCAGCCTGGTCTACAGAGTGAGTTCCAGGACAGCCAGGACTACACAGAGAAACTCTGTCTCAAAAACCAAAAAAAAAAAAAAAAAAAAAAAAAAAAAAAAAAAAAAAAAAAAGAGTTCATACTAACTCACTTGTCATAGAAGAAAAGACAGTGAAGGAAGATTTCAGGAATTATCCAGTTTATAAAAAGCTCTAGAATAAATATCACAATCTGTGTTTTCTATTTTATATCCTTTTATATTATGTTTTCACTTTTATCAAATGGGCTTAAATGTGCTATAAAAGTATCCTTTATTCTCCCAATGTAATTGCTGTCCCAGGCAGAGGCTTATTGCTAAATAAGCTCACTTTTTCTAGTTCTTTCTGAACTCCAGGTAGCTGATCTAACCCAGCTGTTCTAGCTCAAACTCCTCCCCAAACTGACTAATTCAAATGGCTTCTCTCAGCTTCTCACTAGATTCTCTGCCTCAAACTAGCTCTGGGCACTTTTCCTATTCTTTGCTTTCAATTGCATCTGCTGCACAGACTGAACAGAACTTAACTCCCCTGCACTGCCTCTTCCACTGATTCCCAGCTGACTGACTTAACTCCACTGCACTGAACTCAACTGAATGAACTAACCTTACTCTCTCACCCTGCCCTGCTCTTAAATAACTTCTCTCCTACTGCAAGTTGGTACAACCACTCTGGAAATCAGTTTGGCAGTTCCTCCGGAAATTGGACATAGTACTACCAAAGGGCCCAGCTATACCACTCCTGGGCATTTACCCAGAAGATTCTCCAAGATGTAATAAGGGCACATGCTCCACTATGTTCATAGCAACCTTATTTATAATAGCCAGAAACAGTAAAAAACCCAGATGTCCCTCAACATAGGAATGGATACAGAAAATGTGGTACATCTACACAATGGAGTACTACTCAGCTATTAAAAACAATGAATTTATGAAATTTTTAGGGAAATGGATGGACTTGGAGAATATCATCCTGAGTGAGGTAACCCAATGACAAAAGAATACACATGGTATGCATTCTCTGATAAGTGGATGTTAGCTTAGAAGATCGGAATACACAAAGTACAAACCACAAACCATAAGAAACTCAAGAAGAAGGAAGACCAAAGTGTGGATACTTCATTCTTTCTTAAAAGGGGGACCAAATTACCCATGGAAGGAGTTGTAGAGGCTAACTATGGGGCAAAGACTAAAGGAAGGACAATTCAGAGACTGCTCCACCTGGGAATCCTTCCCATATTCAATCATCAAATCTAGACACTATTGTGGATGCTATCAAGTGCTGGATGACAGGAGCCTAATATAGCTGTCTCCTGAGAGGCTCTGCCACTGCCCAACTAATACAGAAGAAGAGGCTCACATCCATCCATTGGACTGAGTACAGGGTCCCCAATGAAGGAGCTAGAGAAAGGATCCAAGGAGCTGAAGGGTGTGCAGCCCCTTAGGATGAACAACAATATGAACTACCTAGTACCCTCAGAGCTCCCAGGATCTAAAACTCCAACCAGAGAGTACACATGGGGAAACTCATGGCTCCAGCAGCATGTGTATAGCAGAGGATGGCCAAGCCGGTCATCAATGGGAGAAGAGGCCCTTGGCCCTGTGAAGGTTCTATGCCCCAGTGTAGGGGAATGCCAAGGCCAGTAAGGAGGAGGGGGGTGGGGGATTGAGCAGGGTTTTTTTTTTATTTTACTTCCTTTTTTCTTTTTCTTTTTTCTTTTCTTTTTTTCTTTTTTT
>NW_022196903.1:12269686-12336660 GCF_008632895.1 Mastomys coucha
TTTGGAGAAGAACCTAGGAAAGGAGATATTGTAAATAAAGGAAACATCTAATAAAAAAATAGAAAAAAAATAACTTCTCTTCTGAGACTTGGGCATATCTTCTCTTACTCATTCTGTCAAATCTGCCTCTGAGTCATCACTTTGTCTGTCCCTCAATTAGAAGTCTTTGTTTGGGATAAAGGGTGTTTGGGATAAAGGACTCAAGCTAGAAGGATTAAAAGTTTTTACTAAAGGCATGTCTGCATTCCAGCTGGATCACACAAATCTAGAAGGTCTTTGGATGTTATCAGAGCAACCATGTTACTGGATTAAAATTACTCTACAGTGTGTTTCATTGGAGCTTAATTATTAACAATGCTCATTATTATCTCATCACAATTCCATGGAATTCTCTGTTATTCTTGCTTAATCTTAAAACAGTGGTTTAATAGGGCAGTACTGAGCCAAACTACATACTACTCCATAGCCCCTTTGTTAAATATGTCCTGAGTTATCAGGAGACATTTGTACATGCTATTTTATAAACACATTTGCACTGTTAAGTACAGTTTTATCTTAAACAACTAGTCTTTCATTTATTATAGTGAACTTAATAATCAACATATAAAAAAATATGGGAAACCAAAAATGTAATTCTGGTCTTAAGTGTTTTCATATAACTTCAATATATTCCAGGATTATGAACAATTATATCTGTGGGCTATAAAATCTAAGCAACTTTATTAAAATTCATAAATTTTAGTATGGCAGAATGCTATATGCAAATATTTTTAATAAAGTAGGTTTTTATAGGAGTATTCTGTCTAAAAATCAGTAGAGCTTTTAGATCATATTTAGAATGTTAAATTGTCATAGACACTCTTATATAAATATCAATTGGAATAGTTGTTTTAGGAAGGAATTGAGCTATTTTTGTAATCCTCCTATCCATAAAATTTATATTTCTACTAACAGAGTTTAATCATGACTGTAAATAGAAGCAAAGGTTTGGTTTTAGTGCCAGATAAGTTGAAGATACAGATACAATTGAAGGCGGAGGCGGGTGAGCCTCCCTCCCTAACCCAGTCTAGGGGCTTACTATATCTAAAAGAGAATCAGAACCTCCAGCTGAAGGGATACTTCAAAAGGAAAACCACCTCTTCCAAGGCTTGTTCCCAGCTCTGCCTACAAAAATCTCACTAAGAAGCATGTATGAGAGATGAAAATGGTTCCCTAATATGCTTTCTTTCTGAAGCTAGTGCGGGGTTAGATGGTGATCAGAGTAACACAGACAGTCACAAAACATTTATTCCCACTTAATTGTCAACACTGCTAAACTCAATATCCCCTTGTCATAAACATTTTCCTTAATTTCATATTGCAAGTTCTAACTAAACTTTTTATTTTTGCTTTTGTTTTTTTTCCTTAACAAATATCTCTGAATGAAATTTTCAGTTGAATAATATTTTAAAAATCCCTATTGCTATGAATTTCATTTTTGGCCAAAGTGGTTTTATATAGGCCAATATCGCTTTACATTGAATTCAAATTTAACCAAAGACATTTCCAGAGAGGAGGCAGAAAGATTCTAAGATCCTGAGGGGATGGAGGACACAAAGGAATCAAGGTCTTCTAAACACAGGAGGACTGCCATTCATATGAACTGGAAGAGACTGTTAGCATGCATACGATCTGCACATGCGTACACCAGATGGTGGTCCCAGCACTGAGACGAAAAGTGAGCATGGCCCCATCCCTAACACAGCAGCTATCGGTAATTTATAACTAATCACAAATGAAAAATTAGTTTTCCCCGATGGAGTCTCACTTGGGTTACAAACTACTCCTAAGAGAAGGCCATAAAAAAAAGAACTCTTTAGAGGAATCTTTAGTGAGTCCTTCTCTCCTAGAGTTTTGTCTAAGCATTTCCAACTCTTTGTGTATATATTATGACTTCTGGTTTTTTGTTTTGTTTTGTTTTTATGGAATTCCTGTGTTCACTAAGATGTCTGTGTCTGCACCTGCATGTGTTTGTTGTGTTTTTTCTTCTTTGGCTCTTTTTCTTCTGTTTGTTTGTGTGTTTGTTTTGTCCCACTCCACTTTCTTTGGCTTTGGTTTTTCTTATTTTATTTTATTTCATCACTATACTTTAGATGCCATTTTGCTTTCTAAGGCAAAAGTGGTGTGGACTGAATGGGAAAGGCAGTGGGAGGGATCTCAGAGAAGGTGGAGGAGGAAAAAACATAAGCAGAATATATTGAAAAAATTATTTTCAATTAAAAAATAGAAAAAAGACTTGATGAAAATAAGTGTTCTTTAAGATTTTATAATGTTTATGTCATAGGCATTACGATTTATAATAATATGAGATGTACAAGATGTTTTTGTAGTAAGTGAGCATGTGACCTCCATTTTGATACATCTAAACACTTAAAGGTATAAAAAATCCAATGTTAAATAAATGTAAAACTTGCCCTTTCAAAAATCCTGATTTTCTTTGTATCATGTTAGGTTGCCCTAAGAATGACTGGAATTCAGGGAGCTTGGGGGAAATGATGTTCTCCTCATCATTAGACTTCCTTTGAAGTCCTATGCAGCCCAGGGAGGCACTCCTTGTGGACAAGGAGTCTGAGTAATGATTCCTTCTTAAACTACCAAGCCCAAGACCCTAAGGCTGTAATAGCTGTGTGAAAAAGTGAAAATAATTCAGTTTTAATACCAGTTTATATTTAACACATATTCATTAACAATAAAAATTGCCAAATATGCTAGAGAGAATACTTAATACAATGGAAAATTTATCATTCACAAAAGAAATCTTGTTTCTAGGCCAATTTTATTCTCAATTTCAAACTGACTTCAGTAAAAATAAAAATAGAAAGTTTTTCATGTAATTTGAAAAAATTTATAAGGAAACTAATTTTTTGGTCATTTGTTATTATCTCCCAATCAAACTATAAATGAATATTTTACATACAATCACCCTTCCCAATATAATACCCACAGAAAAATAAAATTGTTATAATGGTTATTTTAAGCAATATGAGTCAACCACAGGTGAATTCTGCAAGAATTTAGCTTACAGAAGATCATCTCGAGAGTTTTTAATAAAGGCAATGTGAATCAACAATAGCATAATATTCAGAAATTATGTTTATGTGACCCGTAGAAACCTACTCTGTGATAATTGACTAATATCTCATATGTCTTACCACTGAACGTTTTCAAAGGTAATCACTTTTATTTTGTAATTGCATTTGTTCCGACTCAATTGATGAATTCATTGCCTTGCAATTCCACTTACAGAGCAACAGAAGCACTTTTTCCTATCCACTTCTGTAAGATTCAGCAAGACTCATCCTAAGCCAGTATCTTCACCAACATGGCAACCGCCAGCATCTACCATGAGTCACCCAGCTAAGGGACCAAGATGTCAAGGGTGCTATTGATTCTAAGGACAATGGACTCCTTTGTCCAATGAGAGATCAGAGCATCATCTTGTGGATTGAACCTCAACTGCAATTTTATCCTAGCACCACATGTAACCACTTAATTCTTTACCTTATTTTGACTGGGGTCAGAATAGCTTTACTAAGTGAAGTGATCAAATTTCTCTATGCTGAGATCTAAAATGTGAATGAAAAAAAAAAAAAGAAATAGATGGCTAAGTGGCACATATCCAAAGCATTTTAAAATGATGATAATTGTCCTTTGTCAACTGGGTAATTTTATAAGTGAAAGGTTTTGTAAAATAAAGCTTAGGACATCGTTATGTAAAAACAGAAAATTTGACATCCTAAGCACAAGACCTTAGAAGTCAGCCCAGTGTCTAAATGGATTTTGTTATGTTTTGTCCAGTTGATTTGATGCAATTCAGCTGAGTCTGATGGCAAGAGTTACCTAATCCTGACAATGCCATCGATAAATTAAACAACACCAAAAAAGGTGTTTTCATATTTGTATTTTTTTGCCTTTTTCATAGTTCTTTTTTCTCCTGCCACTTTGCTCTTTTTAATAAAATGTAGAATGGAAAGAAAAGCATCTATGAATCACTGTATTCTGTCAGTACCTATAACTAATCGCCAAACTGGTGAAAGCCTATAAACTACTTCTTTTCCTTTTATGTTTCATTTAAGACATTGATGATCTACATATTCCTTTGATCTCTTTAAACTACTAAATTAAAGGACCATATTTAAGAACTAGACATTGGAATTGAATAAATGTTCACACACGTCATGAAACTTATGTGCCAATTACAGAAGCAAATGATAGGTAAATATGACTTTTTAGTTAATCGATTTGAATGATAGATTCAACTGGTACCGTCTTCCCAGTTTGGGAAGCTAGAACTTGAACCTCTAAACAGATGGTGATGGTATTCAGGAGGCACTTGAGCACTTACCATAGATGGTACAACAGATACTATATTTTAAAAAATAGTATTCCCTCATAATATGTGGCATTTACAAAGGGAACATGAAAAGTCTCATGGTTTGAATTACACACTATTTATGTATTTGGTTTATAGTTTTTGGCCAAACATCTAAAATATACTCAGATGTTTACCACTGAAATGTTAATCTATTTTTCCAATTATAAAGAGAAGAGTCAACTTTTAATTAAAATAACATTAACAGAGTGATCTCTAAAGGGAAGGGAAGAAAGAGCCAGTAAAGTAATACTAGTTGGCACTAAAACACAATACTATTATATATACATATAATATATATTCATTTACATAAGGGGTAGAGTAAGTATAACTTTTAAAAAAAACTTCATACAAAACCTTGAATACAGCTTACTATGTTCTAGTCTAAGTATTTTGCACATATGTATTAACTAATCCTCACGTGTAACATCTTAAGTTTTGTTAGTATACCTCATGGGGCATAGACATAAGGAATAAATGCCACACTTCCAAATGTACATCACAGTAGTTCCTTAGCCTGAAACTGCTACACCCGTCTGTAGGTGGGAAGGTTTTTTCACTTTTTTCTTCTATCCCTGGGAGTTGCTCTTTAATTATTAGTGATAAAAAGCACGTTAACTTGAAAATCATTGCGTTTTTATACCACTGTGTTTTTTCATATACATCTTTTTCTTAGAATTTTACAGAGAATTTCCCCTTGAGTCACAAATCATTGTAGCATTAAAAATCCTATAGATCGAAGCCATTTTAATGAAGCTCAGTCTCTACCTTCTAAAATGGACTTCACATTTACAAAAATTTATGGAGAGAATCAGACTGGGGTAGAACACTGTAATTAGGTATCGAATGAAAACATCACAATTTGCAATGCATCCTACAGAGGGATAGCTGCCTACTATGATTTAACTAGAACTGGGCGAGTATGCAGCCCTCAGTGCCATTTATGAATTAATCAGGTGCACGAGCACCTCTTAGGAGCCTTCTCACCGAGTGAAGAAATCTCCTCAGGGACATCATATTAAAACAACCCTACAAAACTCATTAGGAGAAACTACATCTCCCTATTTTTAATTTAAATATATAATAGAAAAAGAAACAACCTCTTCCAGTCTATCACTGGACCTGAATTAGGGTCATTGTGATGCAGAATTACTAAAGTTTTTTTTTGTTTAGTTTTTGAATAAATGCATATTTTATATCCTCACAATTCTAGACCTGAAAGAAGTAAAGAAAAAGGCACTTCTGTTATTGTCAATAATATATAGAAAAACCTATATACCATTAAAAATTTGCAAATAAAGGCATAAATACATCATTTGTTTATCCTCACAGAACATACAATACAGTGTATAAAATAACTGTTTTATTCAACTCAGATTATTTTCAATGATATATGGATTTTAACTATTATCTGTTTGGAAATCAAATCCAAAATTAAGCAAAGTTGTAAAAAGTAACTATTTTTAAAAACCCAGCCATAGTAGAAATATCTTCTACAGAAATATTTTTGAATGCTTTCAGGCAGAGCAGATAATATAAAATTTCCAATACTGACTTCAACTTGAGACAAGGTACATTTTAAGAGTTATTAGCACTCTACAAATTGTATTAAGTCTGACATTCATGATGTCTCCATTATTAAATAGATACTAGTGCATACTAATTTTCTTATAAAGCTTAATAATGATAATGACCTTTTCTTTAGATATTGGGTTTCCATGCCAAAAAACAGAAGTAGATATACAGAATTTGATGCTAGACACAGACAGCAGTAGATTACTGAGTTCTTTTAGTGAGAGAAGTTGAAATGCATTTTCACCTCAGATGCTGAACACAGGAATAGCATTATGCCTACCTATTGTCATGATATTTTAGTTTAAAGTGAATATAATTAGTGTTATACTCAATTTATTGCCTAATTCATGATACTTATGCCTCATTGCATCTTTCCGCCCCAGTGATTTGCACACCAGAAAATTCTATTAAAGTACACATGGTTGATGGTTTCCATGACACTCTATCATATGTGAAAAGCATCATTCAACCAAACTTTTATGATCACATAAAATAGCTGGTAGACATAATACATCAGACCTCTACTTTAATCACAGTCATTTAGATATAATCCTACATAAACCTACTAAAGGTTCAATTTTTCAGATTGGTAATCTTGTGCTTCTCAATTTTGGAAAATTTTATAATTGAACAGGGATCATATCAAGTATTATCTTAATTTTAGTTATATAAGGAAGATATTAATGGATTTTTGAGGTTTGGACTTCAAATAAAAGTTTTATGCAGTACATTCAATTGTATGGTAATCAATACCTAAAGAAAAACAAACCTAGAAACTATTGTGGATGCCAGTAAGTGCTCTCTTACAGGAGCCTGATATTGCCGTCTCCTGAGTGACTCTGCCAGTGCTTGACAAATACAGAGGTGGATGCTCTCAGCCAACCATTGGACTGAGCACAGGGTCCCCAATGGAGAAAGGACCCAAGGAGCTGAAGGGGTTTGCAGCCCCATAGGAGGAAAAACAATATGAACTAACCAGTACCTCCAGAGCTCCCAGGGACTAAACCACCAACCAAAGTGTACACATGGCAGGACTCATGGCTCCAGGTTCATATATAGCAGAGGATGAACTTTTTGGACATCAGTGGGAGGAGAGGCCCTTTGGTCCAGGGAAAGCTTGATGCCCCAGTGTAGGGGAATGCCAGGACAGGGAAGCAGGAGTGGGCAGGTTGGTGAGCAGGGGCAGGGGACATGGGATAGGAGTTTTCAGAGGGGAAAAGAAGAAAGGGGATAACATTTGAAATGTAAATAAAGAAAATATCTAATAAAAATAATAACAATAAGAAAAAAATCAAAGATAGAATAATGCTGTTTGTCCTGGTCAAGAACAGAAAGTCAACTTATTTATATTTAAAACTACTTTCCTAGTATTCTCATGTTTATTTCATTTATTTTTCTTCCAAGTCTGTAATACTGGACAATACTTTGCTTAGTTTACTTATGCTTTTTAGAGACAGGGTTTCATGTAACTCAGACTCCCCTAAACTGGCTAGGTATCTGAGATTGTCCTTGAACTCCTGATTCTCCTGCTATTCTGCTATTGAACTGCTGATTCTCCATCTCCCAAGTGCTAACATGACAGGCATATACCACCTCTTGGCCTTTATGTCATAGGTCCTGTTTTACCTTGACTCTAGTCATTTAGAGCAGACTATCTTTGTGTAACTAGAGTACAAATTATACCTGCATATCTTAAGTAGTAAAGATTTGTGTAAGAAGTAGAGGCAGCCCCTCTGAGTGTGAAGTCCTGAGTTAACCTGTACTGTTGACATTGGTACAACCATCTGGAGGACTTCAAGACCTTAGAACCACGGGACATTGGCAAAGATCCTTTCCTAAGCTTCAGAGGCATGCCAAACTTTCCTCTGGAGTCCTAGTATGACTGTTTATGAATGATTGATCACAGTGTTCAAATACTAGCAACATAACAAGCTTCCTCCTCCCTGATGTTTTCAGCTGGATACTGCTCACCTGCAGAGATCATCTCCTACTGAGACAAGCCAACTCCTTCCTGTTGGGTGGTGCCTAATAAACACACTGAGGTCCCAGGTTTCCAGAGATAGCAAATTTCGACCCAATCACAGCTTTACTGGATGTGTGCTTTTGTATCTGTCCTTCATTCCCTCATTACTTCTACTCAGGATGCAGGACCCAAGCCAATCAGGACATGACAGGTTTTTAACAAGTTATAAAAGTAAGACTTACTAGATTTAAGTCTAATTCAAACCCTGGGTACTTTTTGTTACCTGTGCTAATTTTTTCAACATTCCAGGACACTTGAAGATCAAGAGTTTTGAGGGACTCATTCTACATGTTTAAGCAGATATTATATGTGGCATCTCTGTAGATGTAGCTATATGAATGCCTATTTATTTATTTATTTATTTATTCCTTTCCCACTTGTTGGGGCATTCTTGTGAAATTTCACTCTAAGAATATTTTTAACACAGTTTTGGTATGTTTGTTTGTTAGTTGTTTGGTCTCTTCCTTCATGGGTTGAAGGGTTCGTTTGTTGTCATTGTTGATGATGATGATTTTTTATTTTGTTCTGTTTCATTTTTACTCATTCTGTAGGCCAGGTTGACCTGAATTCACAGGTATGCCCGACTCTTCATCCTGACTGTTGGGATTAAAGGTGTACACTGTTACTCCCATAAGTATTTGATTTGCATTTGAAGACACTTCTTAATTAACAAACAAATAGGGAGCTAAAGTTTTTCTATCATAGGGACCATAATGACAGATTAAGTAGGAGAGGTTACAGGAAGCTGATCAGAATCCATATCTCTGGGGTGATATTGGAACCATTTCGACAAGAAGCGGGAGGTATATTTCATCTTGCATACAAAATATTGACCACTTTGAACTTTGCACGTGCTATGGAAGTAAATGCAATGTGGACAGGAATCCTTGGTGTGACTGTTACCTGTCTTAATTTAAAAGTTGGTGCTAAGGGTTAGGACTGCTGTTTCTTGGTGTTTTTGTCTTAGTATACAAGACAAGGTAATATAGACATACTTAATTGGCTTGGTTTTATTTTCTTAATTTTTGATTGAGATAGCATAATTTTATGCATTTATGGAGTACAATGTGATTAGACTGTTAAATTTGTTTCAATTGACTGGTAGTATTTGTGCTTATCAACATACCCTCTGATATTTTGATACATGTTTATATTGTGTAATGTTCAAACCAGGGCAAATGTAAATGTCTTCAGCACTTTCAATGGTTGAAAATATAAAATCCTTTCTTCTGAAAGAAAGAGTCTAGAAAGTGAATGCCTTGCCTGCATGACACCCAGCAAGTATGTTTATTCATAAAGAAGCCTAAAAATCAAAGATGATGGTGACAGCCTTTACGTGTTCAAACTTTAGCATTGGTATGGTTCACAGGCCTTTGAGAATGGAGTTAAATGGCACCTTTAACATGAGCATGATAGGCTTGCCCAGCTCCACCACAGTAAAATCACATTGCATTTCAATATGGAATTCTTTATTTTATTTTTTATTTAATTTTGGAAAAAAGAAGCAGAAAAAGATGAAGTGACCATGTTATTGAAAACAAAATCAAGATGACTATATCTGTATGGTCCTTACAACATTTCACAGTTTGTAAACAGTACATGTTTTTAACAGGCTTCCCATTTCATGTGACACTTTTATAAATCTTCTCACTAAACTCAACTGAACAAACAACACTTGTCATAGCGATGTTTAAGTCTAGCTCTGTTTGGGCCCGTTTGTAAACAATCTGCTCAGTTGTCCTGAGGAACAACTCAGTTACCTCTCTAAGTGAACACCATAGAATAACCCCTATTTTGTAAATAAAAGAGTTGGCAGAGAGTTTAAGACACCTGGCCTTCATCAAGAGGAAAGAAAGTCACAGAACTGGGACTTGAGTCTAAGCTGCTGACTATGGAATTGCTTTTCCATTTGCTTGCATTGTGCTCATGTTCTGATGCATTTGAGGTAGGTTAGTGACATGCTTGGGAAGTATACGCTTGGGCAGACCCAGAACACATCAATTATATTTAACTGTGAAAATTACCTTGATTATTCTGTTAATACCTTAGGAGATCAATATTGTGTTTTGACATAAGTTTTTGACAAATGTAGAGACATCTTAGGTCACAGCAAATCATGTGACCTAGGATTTCAGTATTAATGAACTTCTCAGTTATTTATTTGTATCACTGAAACTCTTAATTTATAAAAATGTGTCTAAGTAAAGAAAGTTGAGGAACTTTCACTAAATATCTAGAATTGTTTCAACAATAAACAGAGTGACATGGGAATGAGGCTGAACTGCTCCATTGAACAAACTACATAGAAGGTTTTCAATCACTGTTCATGATTGGATACTCTGTTTCACTATAAGATAACAGATATGGTAGTAGGATGACCCAGTTTTGGAAAGTAATCACCAAATCGTAAGAAGATCTTAGAAAGTAGCATGTTAATGTATATTTTGTAATTTTCTTTGGTTTTATCAGTGGTTATTAGAGCACACTTAATTATTCTAACATTTAGAAAATTCTCTTCTCCCATCCTCATAAGGTTGTTTGTTGCATACAAACACAGTACAAAATGTCTTTGGATTGAGAAGACAGGATGAAGGGATGTTCTTGTCTTGCCCATGATGCAATTGATCACTCTGAGCACTGAGAGCATTGGGTAGGAATTGTTCATGGGCCTGGATCAAAGTGTTCAACATGAAGCCTCTTCAGAAAGCACAGTTTCTTATCTCTGGGTCCTCCTCTCGAGATCACGTCTTTAAGTTATATATTTGTATACGAAGTATTTTTTGTGTGTCTTTAGTTCTCATTTTTCACTTCTTTCTCTGGGAGCTTCCTGGTTCTTTACCAAAAGGAGGAATCAAAGAAAAAGTAATATACTAGATGTAAAAGAAAAAATATAGTGTATATAAAGCAGAAAAATGAACTATTAATGATAAATGCCATCACTGTAATTGACCACTGAGGCAGCTTTAAGTATCCTGGCAAGCAAGAGAAAAAAGAAGAAAAAGAAAGTTACATATTTCTCAAAGAAAAGCAAAAATGCCGTTTCCTTTTGATAAGGTTTTTTTTTTTCTTCACATTAACTCACAGAGAAACAACTCACATAAGGCAGTATTTTCTGAACTATGGAAAACAATTCAAAGCTTATGAAAGAAATTCAAATATTCTAACCACAGTGTTTTTTTTTTACTATGGTGATGTGCACTATGCATGTGTATTTGTTCATATTTGCATGTATGTGATACTGTATGTGTGCAGTCATGTGACCATGACTGTGAGATGACAACCTCATGTGTCAATCCCTGCCTTCTACCTTGTTTGAGGCAAGGGGATTTATTGTTTACTGCTGGTCAGGCCTTCTAGCCCATGAGCATCAGGGAAGTATTCTGTATCCATCTCTATTCTTCCTGTAGAAGCACTAGGATACCAGAGACATGCTACTCTACCCAGCTTTATGTGAGTTGGAGATCTGAACTCTGATCCTCACACTTGAATAACAAGCACGTTATCTATTGAGAAATGTTTCCAGTATCTGACCAGAACTTTCAAAGTTAAACTATAATAGAAAGGGTTGTATTCTGTAAAGTCTCTTTTGATCTGTGAACCAACCCATGACTGCAAGGAGCCCAGCTTTAGATATTTATGTTTAAAGAGATCCTCTTTACTATAGATATTGTATTGACCTGTAGCTAACAGAACAATAAAATCATAATTCAATGAAGGTTATTCAACCAACTTAATTTCTCTGTGAGATTCATCATAGACTCTTGGAATTGGAGAATTCAAGACAGTATTTCAGTACTCTGCTTTTGGGGGCCATTTCAAGAAAAATCACCACCAATAAAGTACTAGATGTATATTCCTTTTACTATAAGGGCTAAACTAGACAAGTCTTGGGTCTAGCCAAGCAGTGACCCAAGATACACACTGAAAAGTTCACCCAAATATAAAATAATCATAACACTGACTTCATCATGGATTTGAAATTTAAAATTTACAGGTATACTAAAAATGAGAATTGCTAGTATACAAGAAGAAAATATAGGAGAATAAAAATATCTAGATCCCTTATAAGTAATAATTATAGATATTCTTTCATGAAAGAGTTTTCAATGCTAATATAGACATGGAAGGATACAGGTACAGAGATAAATATTCACATTTATAGGTGCATACAAAGTATCATGGTAGAAATTCCACCATTTTTGATTGTTTGGAAATTATTGGCTATCAGTAATGTAGACAATTTAATAGCAAATTATGAAAGTTAACATTTCACCTAGACTTTTTTTATTAGAGGAATATTACTCAAAATTACCATCTGGAAACATTGTAAGAATCCAGGGAAGGAATAATCAGGATCTTTGATAGATTAGAGGTCTAGAAAAGGAAGGAACAAGACAGATGTAAGATTCTTGCCAATGTTATTGTGATACCAGTTCTCCACTTAAGAGACAGAATGCGAAATGTTAAACTTCCTTAGTCATCAGGCAAATGCAAATCAAAACAGCATTGAGATTCTATCACATACCAGTCAGAATGGTTAAAATCAAAACCTCAGGTAACAGCAGATGCTTGCAAGGATGTTGAGAAAGAGGAACACTCATCCATTGCTAGTGGGATTGCAAGCTAGTACAACTACTCTGGAAATCAGTTTGGTGGTTCCAGAAAATTGGACATAGTACTAATTGAGGACCCAGCTTTACCTTCCTGGGCATACCCAGAAGATGCTCTAACATGTAGTAAGGACACTTGCTCTACTATGTTCATAGCAGCCTTATTTATAATAGCAAGAAGTTGGAAAGAACCCAGATGTCCTTCAACAGAGGAATGGATACAGAAAATGTGGTACATTTACACAATGGAGTACTACTCAGCTATTAAAAAATGATGAATTCATGAAATTTTTAGGCAAATGAATAGAAGGAAACTATCATCCTGAGTGAGGTAACCCAATCATAAAATAAAACACATGGTATACACTCACTGATAACTGATATTAGCCCCAAAACTCCAAATAACCAGGATACAATTCACAGACCACGTGATGCTCAATAAGAAGGAAGACCAAAGTGTGAGTGTTTCAGTACTTCTTAGAAGAAGAACAAAATACTCACAGGAACAAATAAGGAGATAAAGTGTAAAGCAGAGACTGAAGGAAAGACCACCCACTGACTGTCCCATGTGGGAATTCATCCCATACACAGTTACCAAACCCAGACACTACTGTGGATGCCAAGAAATGCATGCTGAAAGGGGCCTAATATGGCTGTCTCCTGAGAGGCCCTGCCAGAGCCTTACAAATTCAGAGGCGGATTTTAGCAGCCAACCATTGGACTGAACTTGGGGTCTCCAGTAGAGGGGTTAGAGAAAGGACTGAAGGAGCTGAAGGGGTTTGCAACCCCATAGAAAGAATAGCAATATCAATCAACCAGACTCCCCAGAACTCCCAGGAATTAGGCCATCAACAAAGGAATGCACAAGGTTCCATCTGTATATGTAACAGAGGATGGCTTTGTCACGCATCAATGAGAGGAGAGGTCCTTGGTCCTATGAAAGCTTGATAGATGCCTCAGTATAGTGGAATTAAGGGTGGGGAAATGGGAGTTGGTGGGTGGGTGGTGGAACACTTCATAGAAGCAGGGGGAGGGAGGATGGGATAAGGAATTTCTGGGAAGGAGGGAAACTGGCAAAGGGGATAACATTTGAAATGTAAATAAAGAAAATATCCAGTAAAAAAGAAAATGATGAAAGCTAAAATAAAAGAGAGATGGAAATCATGGCTAAGTGGAAATTACAAAGGGAAATCCAATCTATATAAAGTTGGGATACCACTTTAGAAGAAAGGAAATACATTAAAGTGTTTCGTTCTGTTTCAGTTTTTGTTCTTTCGAAAACTGAATGATACAATATATCAAGATTAAAAATGAAAAAAAGTCATACAACAAAATGTTTTAATTGCTTCCACTCCCTTCTTTAAAAGGGAAAAGAAAATTCATAGAGTGAGTCACTTGAGAAAAATATCCTTATGAAAGACTTTGTCACAACTGGTCACAAAGACCAAAAGAAATGGGCTTTATGTGTAAAGTAGTATATCAATAATGTCTGGGGTGTGGCGATAGCACCAAATCACTGTATCTTAATTTCAAAAAAAGATATTATCACTTTAGAAGACCAATGAAACTATGCCTTGCATGGAATTGTAGACAGTGTATAAAAAACAAACAAATGAACAAAAAATAAATGAACAAACAAAAAAAGACAGAGAGAAGCAAAGAGCATAAGAATTAAGCTATGATCCTGTGGGGACAGACCAATGTATCAGCCACAGGACAGAGGGTGATGGACAGGGCTACTGTCCTCAGGATAGCCAGGAGCACTACCAGGAACTTGGAATTATAGGTCTTTAGTACAAGAAGTGCTGTATTAATTAATTAATGGAATCATTTCTTCCTTTTGTTTTTGGATAAAGTCTTCTACAACCCACAGATATAACCTTTCACCATCGAAATTCTCCACATGTTGCTTCTGTATCCTGTAAGACTATTTTGGTTTGCCAAGAGTAAATGATTCTCAGTATTTATTTTTTCCTTCTCTTAATATGAGATTTTATCTTGCTAGGTGTTCTTTAGATTTGGCATCTAACTTATCTTTTTTGAAGTCGAACACATCCTCTGTGGTCACAAAAACTGTTTAGATGACAAATATCAGAAGGATGGCATCAAGGTTCTTCAATTTCCGTACATGTGCAGCTCAATTATTGATGTCACTTGTTTTTGATTTGCAAGGGTCTCTAAGTTTATGAATTTAGGTATTTAGCACACTCAAAGTAACAGTGCTAATATTAGTTATATTTAAAGCTAAATTATGAAACTATTATTAATTTGGAGCAACTGAAACCTACATGGTGCTGTGGAGAATCCTAGTAATAGACTTTTATGTGTTTTCTCTCACTATACTGACCTTCATTGGACCACATAAGTTAAGTGTAAAGAACTGATGGGTTTTAGTGGACTCCTCTCTGCTTACAGATCAACTAAATTAGTGATTTTCTGAGTACCTTTGCTTTTTTATTTCAACATTTTGAAATCTACCTTAAAAGTTATTAAATATCTTCACTCTTACTCTTGATATTTGTTCTCCATCATCACTGAATTGGTGAAGACATGGTCCTATTTTATGTTGGCCTAAAGAAAATACATTGTTTCCATTCCATATTAGGAATACATTCTAAAATTTTACCTTACTTCATTGGAAAGTCAACAGAGCAAAGAGGAATTTCAAGAAAAATAAACTATCCCACAATATGGAAGAGGAAAGGAGTTTTAATTTTTTTCCTCTTTCCTGTGCTGTTGCTCTTAACAAGGTACAACTAATACCCAGCTGCCTCCCTGCCATGACCCCAACCTTCTGCCCCCATCTCTTAGTTCCGAAGATTGGCTCTGTCTATTCCTAACATTGAAATAGCACCTTAATATTATTAGACAGATTTATTTAATAAAAACCACATTATGTTTAAATGGCATTCACCCTTCCAAAGTTTAAATATCTGCTAGAAACTTACCCTGGCGCTGACCTCGCTTTCCTTAGTAAAGTACAAGCTTTCAATAAAACACTCTGACATCCAACAGCAAAAAGCTGCTGCCTTACCTGAATGTAGAATAACAAGCAGAAGGCTCCTTGCACTGCTTTATATGGGCGTATTTATATAAGCGAATAGTCTTTGGGGGCTCTCGGTTAGTACAAAAATACATATTCCAAATGCTCCTTGCAGTCAAATCCAGCAAGTTATGGTTTGTTTTGATCTCAGAAAATGTGCTGGGTGATTTGAATGCATTGAGGGCTTACTTTATGTATTATGTGCACTTCATTTTTAATGCAAAGTGACTTCTATACTTTCATACCCACTCTCCAACTGCTGCCAATCAGTAGGAACACTGCATAGACAGACTTATGGTAACACTCGTTAAGCGGAATGAGAGTACTAGCCAGTTCCATACGGTGCAAAAAAAAGCCTGCTTTGCATTTTTTTCCAACTCTTCCTCTTCTTCCTCTTCCTCTCCCTCCTCCTCCTCCTCCTCCTCCTTCTCCTCCTCCTGTTCCTGCCCCTCCTCTTTCTTCCACACTGTGCTATGTTTTGTGAATTTGGGACAGTTTCTCACTATGCAGCCCATGCTGCTTTTGAATTTGTAGTAATCTACATGCCTTATCCTCCCCAGGGTAGGGATTTATAGACATGAACCTCCACATCTGCCTCTGGGTTATATTTCAAGTCAAAATAAAAGTTACTTTTGATGTAATTTTGTTTTCTTCCACTTTTATTATTTATTTGTACAAGTCATTGACCTAAAGGGAAATATGTATTCAACTGTAAGTTTTAACTTAAATATAATAGTTCAACAAAGGACATGTATGATTGTACTGTAAAGACATAGGAGAATGGGGAGAGCACATACAACCCTCCATGAAACTGTGAAGGTGTGAAAATAGTTAGCTTCTACACTACAGCAAATTGATACTCTGATATCTCAGTCTTCTATAGGACATTTGTTTGGTTTGTGAATTTAGTTTGATGGTAAAGTAATGGAATAGTTGTATTCTTTCCCACTTGCTGAGGATCCACCAGTCTTACAGGATTCGGAACTATGAACACAACTGCTTTAAATGTTTCCTAACTCACCAATTTATTCTCCATTCAGGAATTCCTCTAAAATTCAGCTTGCAAAACACTGTTTCCTAATGACAAGTGTTTAGCTTAGTGATCTATCATAGTAACAGGGATGTATTGAACACTGATCACAGGAGACTACATTTTGCTACACACACTAAAAAGAAACTGTAAAATTCCTCATGAATTACATTTAAAGAAACGTCTTTTCTGAGTCTTTTACTGTTTATTCTTAAAATGTGCTGCTCCTCTTATCCTGTTTTGTAGTTCTCCATATGCTTGCCTTTCCCATCCAACAAGAATGAGATTTTATTTAAGTACATAAGAGTACAGTAAAGCCAGGACCTACTGCATTGCTATAGTGATGGTTCCATACATTGAGCAGAGATTAGATCAAGATTCCCTTAGTGAATTCAAGCCATCTTACCCGATACTAAATGGGTTGATATTTTTTTCTTAATTCTTGTGTCATTTTGTTGGCTTTATTATCTTCATTAGTGGCCACCTAAATACATCACTGACCAAAAGCATTCTTGACCCTGGATAAACCTCTCTTACCAGCTTACATGTCCACAATGTCACATTGTCTCCATGGGTTCACTCATTAGATGCTTCCAGAGTGAAGTCAAAAGCTTCCTGACATTGCAGTAGGCATGCTGTCATAATCTGGTCAGATCTTTAAAACAAAATATCAGGAGATACAGACCATAGGTTTCTTTTGGAGCTATTGTGAATCACTAAACTACAAGGCTCACCTTTAAACATGGCTCTGGAGGAAAGGTCAGCCATCCAGACACAGGCATAGTCATTAATACAGTAATACAGCCATGAGTTTCTCAGGTAGGTCACCTCAGTGACATTTGAACCCTTAAAACACATGCATAGCACTCAATGCTCCTGCATTTTGCTTAGCATTTGCTTTTCCATCTCTGGTTCAAATCTGCAAAACTCTTTTGAAGCCACATTCGTTTGAATGTAAAAGGATAGCTGTGGCTACTGGTTACCAGCTCTGGGGCCTCTGTTTTGACTGTGAGTGTCCCTGTCCATGAACTGCTATTATAACACATACACACTCACCAGGACATTTTGTAGGGACAGAAGAGTAACTGTGAATAGACATAAGAATACAATGTGAAGAGAACTTCCTTGGTTGCTTAGAAAATTATCATCTGGTAGAGTTACCTCAGTCTGCCCAATCTTCCTCTCCATCCATCAGCTCAGTTTTCTTTAGTGTTTCATGCTATAAGCATATAATTATATGCAGGTAACAACAGTCAATGGAAAGAAAGAGAGAGATCTGCACTTTAAAAAGATCAAGGAAGAGTATATGAGAATGTGTAAAAAGAGTGAAGGGAAGGAAGATAAGTACAATTATAATATAAACTCAAAAATGAAATGATAACAAATTTGTTACTGTTTTGGTTTTATATGCAAATATAAGGTATAGATGTTTCTTTGTACAGATCACACATGTTGCATTTAATACTCATTTTCTTACCCAAGAACAACTTATCTCCAAATCTGAAATGGATTTGGGAGCCATGGTGAGGCATTTGACCATGCCCAAGAAGTGAAATTATGCAGTGGGCTTTGTGGAAGGCCTGGATCACCATGTCCCTGGTAAGGACATTTACCTTCTTAGCATGAACAGGTAAGAGTAGGAAAGCAATGGAAGGGACAGATGTAACAAGCAACATGTGACTAATGCAGAAAATCACATTTTATAATCATTCTTAAGGATTCTCACCAAAGGACACCTCCATACTAAACCAACCTTTGAGGTTCTGATGCAATTGTAAAGTCATTTTTAGGAAAATTTCACTCAACAGGGGTAAAGGTTTCATATCACTCAACACATCATCACAGAGCACATGCTATTTGAATGGGTCAAACCCTAATATAGCTTGTAACCCCACTGAATTCTGTGCCTGAGAACAAAGGCTAGTTTCTGCTCAGAAATCCTCAGTGGGTATGCAAATGAAGGCCACTGAAATATTCAGAAGATGATGTCAATACAAGCGAAGCTCAAATTCTAAATGTGCCGTTGCTTTTCGCTGCTACTAATTACTAGCTTTAGGCTTTATTCACCAATATTTTGTCTCCTTGCCTTTCCATTGCAAACTGAACGAACATCTGAAGTACACCAGATCCCTGTCATTTTGAGTTACAACTTAGGCATTATCTTGTTATTGGCCATGCTGCTCAGTAGGGCCAGTTAGCTGAGTTGGCCCATATGTTATATAGCCAAAGACATATGCAATAGATGAGTCCTTATTACATTATAATAGTAGCCATTCTGGCACAAGATGTGATACTCACAAGTTACAATGAAGATCAAAACTGGTGCAAGACAGAAGGTGTGGTTCTCCCCAAATTAACAGGTAATGCCATCTTTGCTTAAAATGGGCAGCTCACTGGTAGCATAGGACCATTTTGTGGAATAAAGATGGAAATATATTTGGCTCATTCATTCTCCCCAGGCCTATTGAGAAAGTGCTTATATTCTTAGTGATGACCTTTACCCTATGCACCCCAGAGTCAATCTTTCCACAAATCCATGACATAGTTACACTTGAACCTCTTGATTTTTTTGATCATCATCAACCATGACATGCAATGTCCATCTAACAGCCTAGCTGTTGTTTATCTACTGACAGTTTTTATTTTATTTTATTTTATCTTGTTTTATTTGTTGATACTATGCATGTGTGTAGATACATGTGCTACAGCACATATATGAAGAATAGAGTAGAATTTGTGTTAGTCAGCTCTTTTACCATGTGGAATCCGTGAATTGAACTCATGTCACCTGACCAGATTAACCACACTGGCCCTGATTACTTACAATGTTAGGAAAACAAAAATTTCCCAAATTGTCTTATCACTGATTCAATGATGGTTGGCGCTTTTACATGATGTGAACTAATAATGACAGCCACTCTGCCCCATCTTCATTTCCTCACTCAGATGTGCTTCTCCACTGGCCATAAAGGTGCCCAGCTTTATGATAAATGATTTCTGTCTTTAAGCACAGCAGTATTTTGAGGTAGATACCTGTGTTTCTCACTCTATCGTAGACAAATCCCTAAAGCTATTGACTGGACCAAATGAGAATAATGTGTATCATTAAAATACAACTAAATCAATCTCAGAACAGGGGATGTATTATTCTTCCTTGATAAACACTTCAAACTCAGTCTCTGTTCTACAACACCTGATTTAAGCTAGCCATGGACACCCCATTTTGTAAAGCTTCCCCATTTTGGTTAAAAAACAATTCTCTAACTCACTTGGTTTCTACCATCTTGCCCTCCCCTCCACTCTGATCCCCAGTAATGATGGACAAGAAGAGATGTTCATTAATCACTGGACATTCTTAGTCACCACTAATTTTATTTCTTTAGCTACCTTTAGTAACAGCCAGCCACAAAAGACAAGGGAAACATTTCTGTTTTCTGCTGTTTTCTTCTCTATCTCTGACACAGTCTATGAGTAGATAGCACTGCATCAGTTCTCCCCTCCACAGGCTTATCTTGAACAACCCTGTGTGCAGTCCGCAATCGATGTGTTCATTCCTTTATGTGTAGTGCCCTCTCACAAACCTTAAGCTTTATAATAATACTGAAAAGATGACTTTATAAAATTACATTTAATGCTTATGTGTATGTATGTGCCTGTGTACATGTACCAACATGTATATTTGGATGGGGCATGCCACAGCATATACACAGAGGTCAAAGGATAACTAAGAGGAGTTGGTTTGTTTCTTCTACCACATAAGTCTTGGGGATTGAATTCAAGTTGTCAGGTTTGGTGGCACACATCTTTACATGCTGAACATCTCTCTGGTCTGAAAATTGGCACACACATACCAATATATAATTTAACATAATATATTTCAAAATTACTATTTATTTTATTTTTATTTTACATGTATAAGTGTGCTGCCTACACTTAAAACTGTTCACCACTGTCAGGCAGTGATGGCACTTGACCTAATCCTAACACTGGGGAGGCAGAAGCAGGTGGAACTTTGTGAGTTCAAGGCCAGCCTGGTCTATAGAACAAGTTCTAGGATAGCCAAGACTACATAGAAAAACCCTATCTCAAAACAAACAACAAACAGAAATAAACTAACAGATAGCAACAAGGAAAACAAAAATGCATTATGCACAGGCAGTGCCCATAGAAGATAAAAGAGACCATCAGATCCCCTGGAACTGGAGTTAGAGAAGTGAGCTACCATTGGGTGCGCTGAATCAAATGTTGGTCTTCTGAAAGAGCAATGAGTCTTTTCACTGCTGAGCTATCTCACTAGCAGCTACAATAAGTTATAATTTGATCATATAGTTTTAGGAATCTTTACAAACATGAATAATCTGATATTAGATCTGGTATTAAAGTTTAAAAATCCAAGTTTTATTATTTTTCCAATTTTCACATAACTGTTAGGTCAGTCCCCTAGAGTGGCTATAGTATATAGCCACTTTTATTCATAATTACTGGTATGCTTTCTGTGTCTAAAATTTTGTCATTTTAGAACTAAGAGATTCATCTTACATCATGTAATATCTGTAGTTGGCTGAGATCCCAAAGAACATTGAGATTCATCAATGGTGTTTCAGGAGGTGGTAGCTCATTTTTATAGCTATTTATTTATAGTTACTTCATATATGGAGAGACAAGAGCTTGTCTAGTTGAAGGGTATTTTTATTTTTTGCAGTCTGATGCAGTTAAGAATAAAATAACTACAAGCTTTCAAGCCAACATGGATGCTGGGAACCAAATTTGGGTCTTCTAGATGAGCAAGAATTACTCTTAACCAGAGCAGTATCTCTAGTCCTGAATACATGTTGGTATAAACACAAAAAACATGTTTTAAAAGATCTCCCTAATAAGAATTCAACTGCATCTCACAGTAATTTTTCTTTTCATTGCATATGACACACAACACATGTTCAATTGTTAAGTGTTCCCTCCTCATGTGCTGTTAAGCAGTCCCCAATATGGATGCGTTTCTTTCTCTGATTAGTATAGTCTAATATAAGGTAATGGAAAATACAATACAGTGCAAAACTTTTTTAAACCAACTCAACTCATGTGCACTGTGAAATTGTCTAAGTTAACTTTCAATGCAGAAATTTCCCATTCTTTACATTGATTTTCTTTTTATATGAACATATTATTTTTCCAGACAGACTAGTCTTCAAGAGACAGTAAATAAGAGACACTCATTTTAAACTTCTCTATCTGAGGGATTTCATCCACACATGCTTGTGAAAGAAATTGAGAGCATTTAAGTCACTGCTCCGTCCTGCCCCTCTCCAAACTAAATATCACCAGCTACTGAGGGTCAAAATTGAACAGAAAAAAAATGGCAAAGTAGGAAGTGCTAAGGGCATAAAACCATTTGAGAGTATAAGTGAAGACTGAGAAGAACTAAAGAAAGTTTTGGAGGAGGATGCAAAGTAAAATGTTATACAAAGTGAACAGAGTAGAGAAAAGTAAGATGTATCAAAAACTGGAGAATATTGAAAAATATTAAAAAAAGATTTCACAATGATACAGGATGAGATCAAGAGGCAGAAAGAAATGAGGTTAATACATATGAATATATTGAAGTTCTGAAAATATGTAATTGTTTTACTATATACATTAAAATTTTAAATAGTTCAATTTCTGATAAGATGTAAAGAATGAATAATATAATATTTGATATATTTATACAAACAATATTTAAATGATTTCTTCCCTATTAACAGATATCCTAGTCCATTCCTGAAACAGATAGAAATGAGTATACCCTCTAAAAGAGTCAATATATTGCCCTGTGTGTACAACAGGGATAAGATGCGGGAAACAGACCCAGTGTGCTTCTCATGAGACAGCCCTTCTCAGTAATTTTAACTCAGCATGCTTTTAAAGACCATAAATCACTGAGAAATATCTCTGAATATGTTTTTTAAAACTTAATTACATAATGTGAGTGTGTGTGCATGTCTGTGTCCGTGTCTATGTCTGATCTATGTGAATGAATGTCACATGTGAAGGTAATGGGTGCCACCTTAGACCAGAAGATGGCAATAAATTCCTGGAGATGGAATTACAGAAGATAGTAAGACACCCCTGCATGGGTGCTGAAAACCAAACTCAAATCCTCTGAAAGAGCAGGAAAGGCTGTCAGTGGACCACCCCTCCAGCCTTGCACATATATTTTCAGCTAATCACCTAGTACCATCCCCCTTTAGATATTTTGTAACATATAAACTGATCAAACAGGAAGGTTTATATGATCTTCATTACTATCCCCACTCTGTTTTCTTCAACTCAGTCACTTGTGGCCCGTTTTTCCCAAAATTTCTTTTCTCCTAACAATTCTAAAATTCTAATATTTGTCAACATTTTAGAATTATTATTAGCACCTTCTTACATTCTGTTCCAAGCAGTGGTTCTGGATAGTGTGCGTAGATTCCTTTAGTATTGTAGAGGTCATCCTTTGTTCCCATGAAATAAACTAGTAGAAATTCTACAGAATTTTTCCAGAAATAATAAAGATGAAATAAAACATCAGTAGTTATCTATATTATATATATATATATATATATATATATATGGATATAATACATGATTATTTTAAATGATTACATTCTATTATCAAAATATTACTTTATACCACGTTAATATTCTTTTATGGTTAACAAGTTACCACTTCATTGCTGAAATCAATTTACATTTACTTTCTGCTGGTAGCAGGGTCCATGTATCCACGCACACAGAAACTCAAGTAGTGAAGGGCTTGCTTCCAACTCATTTCTGGTTGGAAGATTTAGTACATTTTATATATTTTCCCCAGTATCATGGTTAATGAGCTTGGATCTTAGAAGTCTCCATAAATAGATGGCAAGAATATTGACTTCTTCACAACTGGAAGGAGAATCTGTTCTCCAATCTATGAGGGAAAATTCATACATAGTAAGTCACACGTGTAGGAAGGACACTCTATTCCTTACCACAGTGCAGGTTCCTTCTGCATTCAGAGAGACAAGGGTTGCCTGTTTTGTCTTTTCTTACCTTATGTCTTCTTACACACCTTGTCTTAGTTAAGGTTTCTATTGTTATGATAAAGACACCAGTACCAAAAGCAAGTTGAGGAGGAATGAGTTTATTTGGCTTATACTTCCGTTTCACTGTTCATCACTGAAGGAAGTCAGGACAGGAAGTCAAACAAGGCAGGAACCTAGAGGCAGAGGGTGATGCAGAAGCCATGGAGGAGTGTTGCATACTGGCTTGCTTTTACTGGTTTGCACAGCCTGCTCTCTCATAGAACCCAGGCCCACCAGCCCAGGGATGGAACTAGCCCCCATGGGCTGGATCCTCTCTATCCATCAGTAATTAAGAAAATGCCTTACAGCCTTATCTTCTGGTGGCATTTTTTTTCAATTTATGTTCTTTACCCTTTCAGATAACTCTGCATTGTTTTTAAATAATGGCAGCATACACCACTATTTTAAAGAATAGCTGGAAGATAATTCTCTGACTTCATAATAATAAGATTAAATTTATTTTTGTAAACCAGGATGAAATATACCTTTGCTTCTAGAAATGTGTTAAATCAACTGACCTCAACTCTAGCCACTTGTAAGTGGGATTTTCTAGCAATTTCACCCTGACTTCAGATTAGATTAAAATATAGGTTTCAGACTATAATAGCCAGTAAATGTGATAAGTGCGTGCGCGCATGCACGTGTGTGTGTATGTGTGTGTGTGTGTGTATGTGTGTGTGAGTGTGTGTATGTGTGTATGCGTGTGCGTGTGTGTGTTAATCTCTCTATTACATTTCAAGAACATGAATGTCTGTATATATTACAAATAATATTGCTCTTATAATAATACTGCAAGACAACAATGTCTTTCATCCCCTGCCTGTCCTTACCTGCATAGTACTAGTCTGGACTTAGATATTCTCAATCTCACATACAGAAAAATAAAGCTGAAAAATCTACGCAATGTGGTTGGAACACGAAGCAGTAGTCACTGACAGGCCCTGGATTAAACCTCAACATTTGCAATCCTTTATTCTTTGTTCCTTCCATTAGGCTATACTGTTTCCAATTAGCTAGGAGAAATCATTTAAAGAAGTGATCTTCGGAATGAAAATGGAAACCTTAAGATTTCAGTCAGCACTAAGTCCCCAAAGACCATCTGGAGGAGTAATTCCATCAGGGGCAGGGGTGTTTTTATTTTTAACTTTTCAGAGAAGGTCATTAGATCATTTACCTTCTCATAACTGTGAGTTAAGAGCCTAGCTCCTAGCTCCCCTGGGGAGGGCGGGGAAACAGGAAAACAGAGCTCTGTTGCCAGGTCAGTGTGCACAGCTCCTTAAGGCTCAGACACAGCTCCTTCAAGTTGATTTAGTTTTCAAGACAGTATACTTTAAGTAAATCAGAAAGTAAAACAAAGGAATTTTAGCCCATGTGTTAATACAATTGATCAAATACTTAACAATGAAAGCTAATGATTCTTTTGATTTTGGGGCTTCTCATAAAATTGACAAAGTAACTGATGGAAAAGATATAATAAATTTTATGTTCATATCATCTTACCTGTAACACACCAAAGGAAATACACAAGAGCAATGTGTGGAATGTGCTCCCTTTCCCTAGGAAACATAGATGATCAATAATGTGCTATGAAGATGTATTCCCAAGATTCAAATGTTCCCTTTTCCAAGAAAAAAAAAATCTAAAAGCACTATTGTTACCCAGGTAGAGAAGTCTCCTAGACTCTTAGTCACTAAGCTTTGATGTCAACAAACTCTGGCCTTCTCTTGGGCAGCCTCTTACCTAGGAGTGTATGTATGTGGGCGTTGTAATTGAGATAAGGGGTGGTAAGCCCCCTGCGATGTCTGATCTCTGAGAAGCCCCACCATCATTTTTGCCCATCCTTCCTCTTTCCTCTGCCTAACGAGAGAGAGAGGGAGAGAGAGAGAGAGAGAGAGAGAGAGAGAGAGAGAGAGAGAGAGAGAGAGAGAGAGAGCAGCAGCAACACTTGCTTTTGTTACAGGCAAATTAACCTGCTGTTGCATTCGGGTCTGTTTTAAACCTCTTCATCATTTAAATTAAAATAAAGCAAAGAATAGAAAGAGAAGTTTGCCATTTCTCATTTAAATCAGTTATCCAGGAACAAAGTGAATTTCTTCAATATTGTAAGGTTCACACAGTGAACGCTGAGGGATCTTTTCAGAAAAAGACTGTTGGTTAAGTCCTTTGTCATATTATGAGCACATTTTAAAATAATAAAAATGATCTTTAATCCTGATTTAACATAATTTCTAATAAATTCAAACATATATTTGTTCCTCATTGAATTTTAATGTCAGTATTTTGTAAATGAAATGCCAGTATTTTCTAATTGGTTCTCTGCTGATTTTTTTTTTTAATCATCAACTGTATGATACATTTTGGGAGTTCAGAGGAGGGAGTACACACACATTGCTTTCTGTCATTTTTTTTAAGTCCCCCCTAATGAATTCTTAATTACATTATTCAAAAGATCCATTATTCAGCATTCATCTCGCTGCTAAATGAAAGTCTTTACCTGACATGTGAATGAAATGAGTCTGAATGCTTTCAATGCCACCTAGGGATTCTGAGTAGACTTTTAGCAGCTTAGCAGCAGCAAGAGGTTTCCTTCCTGGTTTAAATGTGTGCAGACTGTTTTAGAGATGAGTAGCTGAGCAATCCTCTCCCATTGTGTTCTTGGAGTCACCTTGGGCCAGAGAAACAGCAACCAGGTCAAATGGTTACTGAACCTGGGAGAAAGGCCACACAGGGTAGGATTTGATAGCCAGTGTAAAGCTTTCGGATGTGTGCATGTGTCACCTACAACACGAACACCAGATGAGCAGAGTGAACTTCCTGAGTCACTTATAAACTCTCCCTGTTTCATTTCATGTCCTGAAAAAAAAAAAAAAAAGCACAGTGCTACACGCTAGCAGGAGGGATTCTGGGATCCATCAGCAGATACCAAGTTCTCTTTATACTTTGACATACTTTCCTTGTTCTCAACACAGGCATAGTGCTGCAGGAAAGAAATGAGCTCAGTTCCTGTGTACCTTTTTGACAAAGAGCCACATTTACTAATTCATATATCACATTATGATGTCTATAAGGAATAACCAAAATGATTCTTCCAAGAGGTTAACCTGATGTAATACCAATCAGTAATAGTCCGTGCTCTAAAAACTCAAGCAAGTTTATTAGGGGGAAAACTGCTTAGTAAACATGAAGTTCACCTAAACGAAGGCTTTGCAAACTTTTCTACTTATAAGCGTTTTTATCACTTGAGCAATTCTTACATGACTTTGGCTATGTATTTAAAATGGGTAAACAAATCAAGTATGAACTAATAAATCATAAAGAACTTCAAAAAAATAATTAAGGACTGGGGCGATAGTTTGGTTGGTAAGGTATTTTCCATCTAAGCGTGAGAACCTGAATTTGATCCTCAGACTCATGTGGAAAAGCCATGTGTTGTGGCACATACTTGTAATCCCACCTGGGGACTCAGAGACAGGTGGCGGCCTAGGGTGGCTGGCCAGTCAAGCTAGCCGACTTGATGAGTTCCAAGCCAGTGAGAGATTCTCTCTTGAAAATCAAGATGACAACACTTGAGGAATGATATCCAAGGTTCACTTCTGGATGTTACACTCATGAACACATATAAGCACAGAAATAGTTACTTAGAATATATTTGTTAAAGTAAAGACAAAAAACAAACCTATACACTATTGAGGTTGGATGCACTTTCACAGGTAGTCAAATATGAGTAGAATATATGATACTATAGAACACAGGACATCTTTACCTTTTTAAAGAGTTGAGCCATTTTAAACTGATTTTATAGTCATCACTGTTGAGAATGCCACCTTATATAGACATATAACTCAAAGTTGTAGGAGTATGTTTAGGACTATTTCAGAAACAATTGGAATTTTGTTCTAATTCTCAAGCTTCACAGTTCATATTCATCCAAAAAGGTTTATGAAATTCAAGCCAGTAACTCAAACAGGAAAATTTTAAAAACAAACATTCGAGCACAATGTAATTCAGGGATCTTCTACTATAACAGATTCATGCTGAGGAATGATGGTGAGAAAATACTAGAAGTCTTTGCTTTCTGTGATTAAACCACTGTCATGCTTTCACAGGAGGAGAAAATGTTGTATGAAGGTTAAGTGAAATGGAATTCATTCCATGGGAGAGTCCTAATCTGAGTGCTGGGGATTCAGTAAGCATGGCTGTCATCACACGAGTTGAGCCTGTGCCATGCAAAGCATTCATGATGTGTCTTCAGAAGTAAGGCTGCAGCGGACTTCCACAGTGCAGCCCCCCAAAAAGCTGCGGGTAACATCCCCTTTACACATTTGTTTTTTTAATCATCTTTTTCATCAGTAAACATTAAGAAGCCTTTCACAGTTGACAAACCTAACTCAATTGCCCCAAAATGTATTTACATACCTCACCATTTAACCTTTTAAATAACTTAAAGGAACAAATGCAGAACAAATGTACCTTTCATACTCCCGAATCTGGGAAGAAAATTAGCAAGACTATCAAGACAAGCTTGCTATTACTTTTGCTTCTGTTTTCACTTGTGTTATCGTTGGTTTGCCTGGACCAAGCTTGAGTTAATGTCTGGAGTACATGGAGCAAAGCTGACACCCTACTTGGTAGCTGTAGAGATATGTCTGTGTACACATGTAAAAGCCCTATATTGGGGCTTGCTGTTGCATCCAACACTAAGTTGAAATATCAAAATAGCAGTTTGATTTCCAGCTCCACATCTCACAATACCCTTCAAGGATAAAGCATGAGTTTGTGGTATATGAGTCATGCCTCTCATTTTGAAGATAGCAGAAATTATCTCTGGGCAAAAGAGCAATGCATTTCTTTCATGCTATTTTTTCTTATCATAACTGCCATTGAGTCTACAATTGGACAATAAATTGTTCTACAATTGTTGTATTGTGTGAAGAAAGCAATAGAAGAGAAATTTCAACGTGAAATTACTGCAAACAGTAAGTTTGTTGTATGTACAGGGGAGAAAAGTGATCTAGTAATATCGTAACATTAACTGATTATATTGAAAATAAATTATATATATCCATATATATACTCAGTATATTCATACATTTTTATTAGATATTTTCTTTATTTACATGTCATATGATTTCTCCTTTCCCAGTTTCCCCTCCAAAAAAAAAACCAGACCAAAAACCCCCAAAAAACAACAAAAACAAACCCCTGTTGTCTCTCTCCTCCCCCTGCTCGCCACCCCACCCTTTCCCACTTATTGGCCCTGGCATTCCCCTACACTGGGGCACAGAACCTTCATAGGGCCAAGGGCCTCTCCTCCCATTGATGAACGACTTTCATACATTTTTAAATTCCTAAGTTTATTCTAAATATCTGACCTTATACCTGCAGATAAGTGTATTCCTCAGCCTTCATCAAGGAAACTTTTTATTTGCAACAAATGCAGAACATTACAGAAAACCACAACTAATCAAAATACAGAGTTGAGGAGCCCAGTCCCAGCTGATATATGTACCATACAACTCGTATATCTAACACTCAAGAGATCATTATGGAAGAAGGGCAGAAAAGATTGTAAGGTCTGGAGAACCAAAAATTGTCTCTGAGATTGTATCTCCTTAGAATATCAGATTCTACTCCCATGAAGTCTCCTGGCTGCCTAAATATGAGCATACAGTAGGCTTTCTACTGTGGATAGATACAGCCCAGTAAGAAACAGCCTTCATAAAGAGCTATATGAAATTCATGAATGTTGAGAGGAGGAGAAATAGTCTTCCCCAGGAAAGAGTATACCAACTGTTAATCCAATACCAAATCTTCTGCTCTATAAACACACAGACAAGGAGCATTATACAAAATGAGCAGGCTGTGTTTATATAACAACAATTAATAAAGAAGAAGCTATAAATTTGAAAGAGACTAAGGAGGAGTATATAGGAAGCTTTGGAGGGAGGAAAGTGAAAGATATATAACATAATTATATTATAATCTCAAAAGCAAAAGCAATAAGTTTAAAAACACAGAACAAATGTCAAAACAATACAATAACAAAAAAGATGAAGCAAGGAAATGGAATAGTATATATTTAACAGAAGGTCTACATAGGTAGAGATTTACCTCTTTGCCAGTCTTTGGTAAGATTAGGATTAGTACGATTTGGTAAGATTAGGATAATCAATATTAAAATGTGGTTTCGATCAGCAATAGGTCAAGCAGGGTCACAGCATAATCTTTGAGTCCTTCAGGCTCGAAATCCCAGCTTCACTGGAAAGAGCACTGAAAATAATGCAACTTTCTTCAGAGTCATCTTTACTAGATGTTCTTTCTGAAAGACAACCACTAAATGACCACTGTACTTGACTTAGAGATTGCTTAATTATGCCCTCTGTGTCCTATAATAAGAATTCAATGCTTCATAACCACAAGTAAATAAACCACCTGTTTAAAATGCATATACAGGAAGAAGTGAGCAGTGTGTGAATTCAGGTCAGGAGGGTGTCCATTCCTGGGTTTCATGGACTCCAGTTATTGAGATTCCCACTCAACTCCAGCTCCAAGCTCAAAATCCAGGACAAAGGCCAAGAACAAGAGCAAAAAGATCCTTGAGTTGTGATTGAAAAAAAAGTATTGAACAACCAGGTAAGTATTAACAAGACCAGCAAAATAAATGTTAACCCTGAATTTGCTTTCAAAGACGGTGCTACGTTTGTTAGGAAGACCTTTTGTGGTAAAGGTAAGATTCGATGATCCTCAGAATCTTGCTTTCCCTTATATAAGAACACAGAGCAAGCTTCCATGGCCTGATTAAGACTGCCATGGCTAGCTGTCACCATTCTGTTGCCTAGGAATAGTCAATCTTAAGGAAGAGTTTCAAAGAATCAGCTGACCCTCCCCCATAGGACATGCACAAGTGTTAGCAATGAAAAGGAGCGTTTAAGGGTCGGGTGGAGGCTGTTGAGGAGAGCTGAGGGAAGGTGTGGTCCCTTTCTCATGTCAGGCGGTCCAGAGCTTTCCGCATGATTTCTTTTTCATCTGTACTGCAACAATCCATATTTGTCTCTCCTCCTGGCAGGAAAAAAAAATGTACCAGTGAAGCTTATGAATAATGTTTAAAAGTGAACGAAGCCCCAACTATTTAATTATCTTGTTGTTTCTTATAAAAGCTGATGTTACTTCAAATCCCCAGGGCTCTTTCTGTGTTTTCCTTCAGAGACATTATAAACATCAACGATTGTTTACTAGATATAACTTATTACTTTTGAAATGTCATTTTATTTTCTCTAAATGAGGTAATTTGCAATTCCCTGTACCATTCACAGGCAAGTCGTTCTGCACCCCGTTAAAATGGAAATTCATGAAATAGTAATACAGTTTGTTTTCATGTGACAATTTCATTTATTTTTAACCAATCTTTGCTACACTTTAACCTTTTGATTGTTTACCTTTTAAGAATCTCTTAGGTAGAGTGACTACACAGTAGAATATTTTCACCCCCTGCTGATAATGATAAACGGACCCAAGAAAACTGAGCTCCCCTGATAAAAGGCATTTGTTCCCAAGTATGGTGATTCTTTTCTTCCCTTGTTAAAACAGTCAGCTTATATTTGTCCCTTTTTATTCCAATTCCACCATTCCTAAGGTTTCTGTATAGAAAGAAATCTTTTTTCTCTCCACCGGAGAGCAAGCGTTTGAACTTCCTCCTAGTCTGATGTTATTGGTTACAGCATGCTATATACAACTAACATGGAAGCCAGAACTCTACATTTGTTGGTAATTGTTCTGAAAGAACATATCATCTTCAGGGCAGTTAAAGGAACCATTTCCAGTAGCCTGAATATGATTGTTTCATTACGTGGCTCTCTACAGACCTCTGTTCAATCTCACTCCCTACAGTCTGTATTGTCCTAGAAGTCTTTGCAAGCCCTTGAAAAGTTCTGCTGTTCCTTCTGAAATCTATATAGCATGAGGCAAGTGGGTGCCAGATCCTTGGTCATCAATGTGTTAAAAGAGATGCACAGGGTAGAGGCCCCCTTGCTGAGCAACTTTAAATCATCTACATACAGCTTAGGAGAGCACTAGCTTAAAACCACCAACCTTCTTATCTGGTTAAAAGAGTTTAATCCTCTCAATTATTTTAAGACCTTTGAAGTGAAACACAGAAACTCAGCCCTTCTGCCTGTTTTCAAAATTTGCCTTGACTGTAGATGAAATCACAGGGCAGCCCAGGCCGAGACCCTGTCTGCTCAGTGAACAGTGGAGGGCTCACCTTGAACTTTGCTCCAGTCAGGACATTTTAAGGATTATAAATCCTGACTCCATCTAAATTCACCTTAAATTAGTCTTGCACACTCCAAACCCCAGTTGTCAGCCTCATGGCTTTTGGCCAGATGCCACTCAGCAGCTTAATACTGTCATCTTGTCTTACCTCCCTCTCTCTCTCTCTCTCTCTCTCTCTCTCTCTCTCTCTCTCTCTCTCTGTTTCTCTTTTTTGTCCTCCACACTTTTTAAGGGAGAAAAGAATATGCAAATGATAGACAGGGAACTGCAGGAGCTAAAGGATGATGGTGTTAGCAGGTTGTCCTGTATTTACAGTGTCTATGCTGAAAACAGGGGCTTGACATTCTTGCTGTATATACAATCTGCCGTCGTCTACCGTACAAGGCATCAGATCTAGGCCAACAAGCCATGCCAAGATACGACAGATTTTTCAATTTTCCAGCAAATAGAAACAAAATACTAGTTTTAGGAGGTGTACTGCACAAACACTTCCCAATGTGTTTCTGATTTGTGGTCAGATTGTTTTTACTGCTGGTGCCCTGGCACTTGGGAGACATTTATTTCGTAAAAGAAAGATTCCTTTCTGTAAACCTCAACTGTCTGTTTTTCAAAGCAATTTAAAATCAAACACACAAATAAAATTCTTAACATATGGAAACCTTCATATAAGGCCTTACGTCTTCGAAGCTAAAATTGTTTTATAAAGTGTAATGCTTTGCAGATGAAAATACAGAGAGGGTGACTGTTCCTAGCGCTAATGCTTTTTGACAGTGTTAAACCTTGTTTTAGTAATTGACATCAAAATGTTTGGTGGTTTTAAATGGAGCATTAATAAAAATGGCATGTTTTAAGTTTTTCTAGAAATTGTGCTTAATACTGTGAAGTATTAAATTGCAAATACAATATGGTGTTTTATTATTTTTTTTTGAAAAAAAAAAAAACTTCTTATAACAAAACAACCCCGATTCTTAAACCAATGTCTCTGGAGACAGTTCGGACTCAGAGGGAGAAAGCAGCCCCTTCATGCATGCTGAGACTCTGTGGAACCCTTTATAATCTCTGTGGGAAAGGACAGGAATAAGACAAAACCAGGAAAATTCATCTTCTTACTCGATGACTCCACAACCTTGTGCCAGGGAATCGTGACCATGTGTTCAGTTATCTGAAGGCATGATCTCATTATCATTTGGATTAAACCACTATCGGGTGTCCTGCTGGACATGTCACATGGTTTTCCCTCAGTTTGCTTACATGCAAAATGGAAATGGTAAGGTTTACATTGTACACATAGAAGGATTATTCGGCCATGTTCATCTATCCAGTGAATGAAAAAATGTTTGTAATGAAGGCAGTTATTTAATCTCAATTTATCAAGCATCTCCTAAATCCCCATCAGATCTCATCCACAATGCATAGAAGAAAGGATAGGCTTGTCAATGTTATGAATTTGGGCAGGAGAAATGGCTCAGAGGTTAAGAGTACATACTGCTCTTGCAGAGGACCTGAGGTCAGTTCCCAGCACCTACATCAGCAGCTCAAACTTCAGAGGCCAACATGTGTCTCACTTCCTACAGCACATACATAGACCCACATACGCACATACATATAAATAGGTAATAAAAATTTTAAAAACCTAAAGTTTATGCTGTGAGTTTACCCTCATGGAAATTTTGAAGAATGAATTCAAATATAGGATGGGATAAGGCAGAGAGGCCATTGCTTCAGATAACAGTATTTTGAAAGAGAAATGAGGGCAAGTAAACAAACAGAATGTATGTTTCTGGATCCCTGAATGGCACGTCCTTTCACTGTGAAAGCAGTTGTGACATATTTGGGCTCATTGTGTTAATTGCAATGTTTATGGAGTGTCTGTAATAAGCCTCACTAGACTAGTCAATCACTGATTGAACATCAAGGAAACAGCCTCCACCCTTGAGCGTCCCATACTCAGAGTCTACATGGAGAAGCTAGACTTTACCAAATAAAAAACAGAGGTTTGGGATTTCTAATGTATGGAGACTACTCAAATGTCAGTGTCACAGATGCAAATGGGAGATGAAAAGTGTAGGTCTGTGTTACTACCTGAGTTGACTTAACCGCGTATCTGGATCCCTTCCAGACAAGACCCTCACTGTTTGGTTCCTAAGCCTCTTCTTCTGCTGATGAAATTGATGGGAGAGAAAACCTACACATAGGATTTGATGATAATAATTAATAATAATAATAATAATGATAATAATAATAATAATGATAATAATAATAATAATGGTAAAGACATTTGGACTAGAAATCAGTGAACTAAGGTACTTCTACAGAAGGCAACGGAGGGGTAGAAGACCAAAAAATCCACCAGGATTCATTTTGGTATGAACTTAACATTCAGTAATGAGGAAGTTTTGAGAGGAAGAGCTGCCATCACCATAAAGACAATGAAAGAGATTACATAAAAAGAGATAAAGTCACGAGGAAGAGGAAACATGACCTTTGACAGTGCTTAAAAACTGTATCAAACAACACAAGACCTTTGTAAGGACAGTCTTCAGTTGGGGAAAGTGTGGACAGCACAGGCACTGACTCTTTCCTGAGAGGAAGTGCAAAAATGTGCCCTTGGGAATTCACCGTACTCAACAAGCACCACAGAACTTCAGAAGCATTAAGACCCTCAAGGAAACCACATTTGAATGGCAATGGCAGACATAATATTATTTCAATAATGCAATGTTGGCTTCATACTTTTCTATATAAATGCATTGTGATATCATTAACTCAAGCCATTTTGCAAAGCACACAATTATCATTTGTGGTGAGAGCATGGACAAGCTACTATCTCCCAGTAATTTGTTGCTGACTGTGGTTACCATGCTGTATAGTCTAATTATGGAATATATTCTCCTGAAATGAAACCTTGTATCTTTTGAGCAACATCTCTAAATGCAAACCCCAAATCTAGCCCTTTGAAACTATTTTGTTTCTATGAATATAATTCTTTAGATTCTACATTGAGATCATAAAATTGTGTGCATTCTAATGACTTGCTTATTTTATGTATCATAATACCTACCAAGTTCATGCACATTTTTATAAATAAAGATTTTGTTTTTTTGAAGATTAAATAATACCAACACCACACTGTCTTTATCTACTCTCTGCTATTGACCATTTGGACTGATTCCATATTTGGTTGTTGCAAATGAATGTTGGAGTGAAGTTAGCTTTCTTGTGGGACCTTGAAAGGTAGTCTTGTTTCAGGTTGAGCTAAGGCTAGAAACCCCTGAGACCCTGAAGGGATGGTAGGAGTTTTGTTTGTTCCCAGGTACCAGGCACCTGTCATTAGACACAGCCACCCATAGATTTGTGGCCTTCAGTCACTTACAGGCAATGCCCCAAGACCCTCCACATGTAGAAGAGGTAACCACAGGTCATGTAAGCTCAAGACAGATCTCCATTTTAATGAGGTACCTAAAGGCCTGGAGGGCTTAGCCAATAAGCTCTCCTTCCCAGATATTTCTCCCTGCAAAAGGTATTTAATCTCAGACCCACCCTGAGAAGTGGGGTATGGTTTTATTCATCTGCTTTCCACCATGACAATAAATGCCTTAATCTCATTTCATCAGCATCTGCCATGGGGAGCCATGGAGAAGACCTTCACCTATAGAGCCGCCATCTAATCTCCTGTAGAAGGCCTCTCTGGGCTCCTGGGCACGATTGCCACCAAACCCAAGACAAGCTCACTGTCATCAAGCCAAAGACTGTACCAGCCAGAGCTCCACCCCTGGGCTAAACCCAGTCGAGGCTCCCCACACTGTTCTCAGCACTTCTGCAGCTCCTGGTGGTGCCTGAATGTTCAAAAGCCTGAGAACCAGACAGCCATAGCCTCTTCTCAGGCTCAGGGAACCCCGAGCCAGCTCCTGCTGTCCCATGCCTCAGACGGCCCTTCCCCACCTCAGGAGTAGTGTCCCAAGGCTTCTCTGTAGCCCAACAACTGCCCAGCGATAGATAGCATGGGGTAAACATGGTCAAAATCTCTTCGCAGAGCAGCCAATTCCTGTGGTTGAGCAGACATGGGACATAAAATCCTACACTCTCTGACTGATTTCACTCCATTGGATATATACACAGTGATTCAATTTCTAGATCTCAGAAAGCTCTATCGTTGTTTTCTGAGAAAATTCCATACTGTCTGTGCTAATTCAAACTCCCATCAACACTATACAGAGTTTATCTTCCAAATATACACTCTCCAAAAAGGCTATCTTTAATTTTTAAATACTATCAATTTTATTAATGTAAAGGAATTTCTCTACCTGCTGTGAACATAGGTGGAGGTAGTGATAATGAGAAAATTGGAAAAAGAAGTATTTGAGGAAATATTACCATAATCAGTTCCATCTCCTGGTAAATGGGAAAGGAACACATGTTTGAGTGGAGAAGGTGAGCAAGGGGGAAATGGATCAAGATTTATCCTGTTTAGCCAGGATAAATTCATTTTATTCTCTTAGATATTTGGATGAAAAATCCAAATGCTCAAGCGTAGAAATCCCCCTGAGAAAGAGCTTCATCCTTGAGGATAGTGAGCCCCGAATAGTTTTTGAGCCAGACATGCTGGTCCATAACTTTAGTCCTAGTTCTTGGCAATTGGAAGCATACAGAGCTCTGGAAGTTCAAGGCTAATCGCATCTATACAGTGAATTCAAGGAGAGTGAGCCAGTGAGTACTACCCCTGCCCCTTCCAAAAAATCTTAAAGCTGGGAATATACTTTTAAAGAGGGAGAGAGGAGAGAGAGAAGGATGTAACACCCCCCCCCAGGTCTGATTCTTCAGACCCTGCCTGCGTCTCATAACCACGCCTGTCTGCCCACCTCCTGCTATTTGCCATGCCTCTCTCCTGGTTCCAGTTACAACGGAAGTCCCATCTCCAGAGACCGAATAAGGAGCTGCTGATTGGGCCGGCATGCTGACAAACTTGGGGGAGGGGTTTTGCCTCACCTATTCTACCAGTTGACTTGTAACAAAGAGATTATAAATGAAAGATGGCTGAGTGATCACACTTGAGTGCTGTCTAATTTTTTTTAAGAACCTTCCACGTGGATTAAGGTAACATAAACATGGCTTGCCAATTTTCTCCTGATTCCATATTCCAGAAAACCCATTCTTATTGTTGCTGCTGGCCGGCAACAGAAGGAGGCAAGGAGGGAGGGAGGGAGGGAGGAGATCAGAGCTCTCTCACATTGAAAAGTTGTTTGTAAAACGACAACAACAATAAAAAATAGGCAAAGGAAATTGAGAGAAAGCAATTCTGACTAGACTGTATCAGGAGCAAAGAGGAAGCCAAACCATTCAGAAGCTGGTAAAAGAACAACATAAATGAAGACAAAACTGATCTCTGGCCTGGCAAAACAAAGGAAACTGGTAACTTTGAAATATTCATCTAGTACTATGTCAGGGCTGCCCAAAGAGAAAGGATACAGGGAGGTGGTAGCCCTGCATTCTGACTCCTACCAGCTACTCTGAACAGAAAGGGAGACTGGTACACCTGTGCTCCAGGTCTCAGCCACTTCCATAATCTCATGGAGTTTATTTCTAAAGTGTTCTATTTCTCTTCCTGGAATAAGAATTCTTTTGTCATTTCTGAAACTAGACCTTCCAAAAGCAGCAAGAATTTGTCTTAGGTTTTCCTCATCTCAACAGATTTCTCTTACCTTTCCCTCTTTATTCCTAGTCCTATCCCAGTGTTCCACTTTCCTTCATAACCAAACTGCAATATGAACATTGTTTTTTAGTCAATATCAAATTTATCAAGAAATTAGAGCTGTTCTTCAAAAAATGGCTGCACCATACTATTCTGGCAGTTTTGTTCCTTCCAATGGGTCAAGTTGGCTGTGATATTTGGGATACACTGTTAGTGTGGACATGAAACCAGCAATTTCTCAGAAGTATATTGTAATGAATTAATGTTTTTATTTGTGTTTGAAACATGCACGAACATATGCATGAAACACATGCATGAAAGCTCAGGGACAAGAGTCAGGAATTGGTCCCTTTCTACCACATGACTTTCAGGGATGAATCTCAGGTTTGTCAGGCTGGCCAGCAAGCACCTTTACACACTGAGCTGTCTTGAGAACCCAAATTAACTCTTAATTAGGATATGTCACTGAAATGCTACAAGAATAGTAAACACCCGAGTCAAAGGCTGGCATCAAAAATATGTACTCAGAGGACCCAATATTAAAGAAAAATCCAAAAAGAACAAGTAAAAAGAAAAATCCATGGACTGGAGGTCACCAGGCCCTCCAATATAGTGGCTAACTCTGCTGTGATAGTTATAGCATGTTATAGAGCATACTGCAAACGCTATGCTAAAAAACATAAAGAATAGTTCCACTAAACAAACAAACAAACAAAAACAAAAACAAAAAAACCCTTAAATTTGATATAATTTCAAGGTCAATTTTCCAGGGAAATAGAATGCTATGGAGTTGTTCCTTCTTCAGTGATTTTAATAACATACAAAATATTCTTTTGTCTTAAGAACAGGGGACTCCTAGCTCTCAGTGTTGATAGTCAAATAATCAACATCAAAGCAGAAATGATACAATCTCATTGCAAATACCAATTGGCCTCCTAGGAAAAGCTCTACAGAAGGTGTAGTATAGACAGAACATCAAGGTTTCAGCTCTTCTAGATGAGCACCAAACCAATATAGACTAGCTTAGAAGAAAGAATGCATGGCTTTACTTGTCGCATAACAAGGAGGTCACCAGCAGGACAATGCAATGACCAACAGATCTGATCTCTGGTGCTTCCCATTTGAAAAAGTTGTGCCAGAGGCACATGGGTGGCTAACTGAACTTCTAGAGAAAGTGATTCAGTGTGACGACCCTCCATCATCCTTTTCTAGTTTAGACTTACTGAACCAAAGTATAGTGTTAACTCACAGGTGCCCTAATGAAAATGTTGAAGTTACACAAAAACAATCACTCACAAACACTAAAACTAAAGTTATTTAACTCAATAGAAGAGAGAAGGTATGTATGGCTTCTGTGAGGAAGCGAAGGATCGACCAATAGCTGGTGTATAAAGAGGAGGAGTTCCCATCTACCAGGAGCGAGTTATCTATATGAAATCTGTGCAAGTTATCTACATGAAAATGTTAGACTTGTATACTTACCTACTCCTTTTTCCTTTCTGTCTTGCCTTCTCCTTTCTCTTCAGGTCCTTAAAAAGATTGGGTTTCCTGCATAGACCAAGACTTTCTGAGGGATAATGAGCAGTGAGGGCAACTTGGAAAAAGCTATATCAAGAAGAAAGGTAGTTTGTTTGCAGGATTGATATTGGAAAAATTGCAATCATGAGATGAAAAATGGGCATATCAAAGTGAATCTTTGATAAGGAACACTGTGTTTGGGAAAAGCAGTTCTCATCTACAATGAGAATCAAGTTTGACTTGGTATATTTTCTACTTAAATTAGGTTCACTTACATCAGATTCAACATTAGAATTTATCTTGATTCTTCTAACTGCTATTTGGTCAAGGGTGTTCACATGTAGAAATCTAGGTATATACATGTAGATATGTAAATTTGCTTTTATTTTTGTATATATGCTGTGTGCATGGAAGTACATACAGAAATTAGAAAAGGACATTTGAATCCTGGGAAATGGAGTTACAGTTGGTTGGGGATTGACCAGTATAGATGGTGGCAATGAAATTCATGTGAATTGCTGTAGGAGAACAGCAAGTATTCATAACCACTGAACCACTGAACCAACTCTCCTGCCCTTGAAGTGTATATTTTTATAAGCCAACCAAAATAAAATAAGGTATCTAAGTTAATCAATACCTATGGCATCTTTGAGAATAAGAATAATATCAAATAACCAAGAGAATATTTCAAATAGAGATTCACAAGGTAAGATAATTTTTATTTCTACTGAAGGAAAATAGGGGGAATTGTCTACAGCATTGTTCAGAGTTAGCTAAGTCATTCATAGAGAATGCTAATAACTGCATGAGCTGGAGAAAATAAAACTAATTCACATTAGTTAACCATGAGCACAGGACTATCAGTGTTAGGAGCTGGTGGCAGATTCAGAACCATAGAGCTTTTACAGTATAAATGGAAGAGGAACTTTTCCTACTCTTGTATAGTTAATACAGTATTCAACAGAATATTTTACCATCCTGTCAGCAAAACACAAGTATCCTCAGTTGACACATGCTATTTCATAGTAAAATTGTTTTGGATCATGTTTTCAATTGATCATTTAGGATCCGGTATATCTAGGGCTCTGGTATACAATGGTAGCCATAGTTGAGGACCAGCAAAATGTTTCAGTGAGAAAATATGTTTACCACAAAGAATAAAAGGCTTTTCAATTTTCCAGTCTCACATTGTCGAAGAAAAAAGTATCTCTCATAAGATGCCCTGTGACCCTCTTCTGCATGTGTATTCACACACACACACACACACATGCACAAATTAATTTTTAAATGTTTCCCATGATGGACATTCTTCAGACAATGTGATACTGTAGAAAAAAAAGGCTGAAATATCATTGATTTGTTACATTATGAGGGTTAGCATTGTTAAATTGACAGGATCAAGGAATCACCTAGATAACAAACATGTAAGCATGTTTGTGAGGAATTATCTAGATGGCCCTAAGATGAGTAGACCAATCTTAACTGTGGGCAGTTCATTTCCATGGGATGAGCACCAGAATTCATCTCTCTCTGCTTCCTAACTACACACACTGAGTGTGACCAGCCACCTCACAGTCCTGCCACTGTCACTTCAGTGTCATAACTAACTGTGTTTCTTAGAACTCTAATCCAAGATAAGTCCTTTTCCCCTTAGGTTCTTGTCTGGCTTTTGGCAGACTAGTACATACATACATACATCCATGGTTACTTGTAAGTGCTATACTTTTCATTTCTCTAGTGGATTACGAGACCTTTGTTGATAATCATAACTATACTTTGATTTTTGATCATTCTTTAGCCTCTGCCAGCCCCTTAAAAATAGTCAAGAACTGGTGAAATGAGACACCCCTCCATTCTCATAGAATATGGGCCATTGTAATATCTTCATTTAATGACCACAATTTCCCAAGCATTGCTAGGCAAGAGAGTATCAAATGAGTCCATGTGATTCTCAGGGTTCTAAACTATACAATTTTCCTCATGTGTAACAATAACCCATTGGTTTATGCTGGAGACTATGATAATCACCTAGGGTAGCACAATGACTTCCATTGTAGAAACGCAGTACTACAATGACTAGGAAAGTTTCAACTTCCAATTCAAAGGAAATATCAGTGTTTTGGGATACCATAAAAACTTACTTCCCTTGGACAATATATGTCCTTCAAAATCATTGAATGATGCCATTCAGGCAGAAAAAAAATTAGCATCTTAAGAATATTCAAAAGTGAAGCTACTACTGTCTCTTGTAATTGTTTCCTAATTCTCAGACCTAACTGCTCAGAGTTTAGACCATTAATTGGCTGCTTTAGATAGAAATAATAGTAAATTCTAGATACATATTATCTGATATTTAATATGAATCTCATTAGAGTCATGTTTATGCATATACTTATACATATGTGTATATGCATGTTTTATAAATGACAGGGATAAGTCATTCAGCATGTTCATGAGTTCATGGCAGTGTTCTGTCTAGAGGCATTGTAGGCAGCGAGGGAAAGAAAACACTTGAAATCCAGATGTGTGTTTGTAAAGACAGAATGTCAGAATCTCCTATGGAAGAAATAATGCTTCACTTTGTCCTTAGGTCATAGCCTGTGGTTTCCAGGCTCTCTCAGTGTATTTGGTGCTTTTGTTAGTAGATATTCAACATTGCCAACTGTTAGTCCTTGTGCAAACACACACACACCTTCTAACTTTGTTGGTGCAGCTACATTGTTGATAGACACACTGAGCAAACGCTGGCTGTTGAAAGTGAACTAATTAATTAATTAACGATGATGTCACTGCCTCAAGCACTGGCCACACTTCAGAGAATGTGTTCAGTTACAGACTGACCCCCTGCTGAGCATTCACACAAAGTACAAATAGTGTCAGAATCCCAAGCAATCCATTATTGGCAGTCTATGAATCCTCTTTAGACTTAAATTTAATTTTTCTGTGTGAAATTTGTCCCTTCCCACATCATTGTCAAGCCAGGATAGCTGCTAGCCAGTACAAGATATATAGATGTGGACAGATAATTAGAGTCATTTACCTTTCCACAGGTACTGGTTGATTATATGAGCCTGTAAGGTATTTTCTGTATATTATCCTGTAGGGCTATCCTGAGCACAGTTACAGTGTAACATCCATTCTGTTTCTTCTTTCCTTTTCCTGTTCCCATGTTCTTGTGAAAATGACATTCTTGGGTATAGGAACAAGGAACATTATCATTCTCCTGCTTCCCAGTGGTAGATATTACATATAAAATATTAGAAGACTGCATTTTCCTTGCTAGGATTGGTAATGAAATTTTAAATAGCTGGACTAATGAAAATGAGGCCAAGAGTTTTACTGTAAGTGGGTTCTTCTGAAAATTAACTATAAAAAGAAAAAAACACCAAGTCCTCCTACTATGGCTATGTGCATTTGACTTTTAAGTCCAAAGCAAACATCACAAGAGAATAAAAGGTACTAGCCTCAGTGAAATCCAGGATGGTGAGGAAGATGAATGAAAAAGAGAGATAGGACCATCTCCTGAAGTTATTTTTGAGTCATTGAGTAGTCTCTGGATTTTGTGTTTACAAAATAATTGATCCCCAAATGAGGAAATATCTGTGGCTAAGGAACTAAGAGCAAAGCAAAAGACTTCATTCTTATTTTTTAAGTGTAGAAATTCAGGAGACTTTCGGAAGCACAAAAGAGGAAGATGATGAGGCCTAGCTAAAAACCAGTTGTCTACCACTCAGCACAATCCTGAAGATCAAAGAGTCAAGCTGGGGCTAACACAGGATAATGGATGTATCCTTCCACCCAAATTTAATTTTCAAAGCCTTTTTGAAAAGCTCATTAAAACTGAGATTTACGGAGTTGGACACCAAATCTAAATGCCAAGAAGTATTACATGTAAGAGAAACTGCATAGTCCTACTGGTCACTGTAACATTGTGATCACCTGAGGATTTATTATAATCACTGAATCTCAAGCTCTGTCTAGATCAATTTCATCAGAATCTGCATCTTAACTAGATTTCCAAGTTTCTCATAAGTACACTAAAATTCAAGAAGCTTTTTTTTCAGAAAAAATTATGGATATACTTATTAGTGCACAGAGTTGACCAAAAATAGACTGAAAATTTACTAATTTGTTTTAAAGTGCAATCCCAATGGACTTGTTTCATTTTGCTTAGTACAACCTCATTCACACAGAAAAACTTTTGAATGGAAGAAGTTAACCATGTTTACAGTCTAGTTTTTTTAGAGTAGCAAATATTTTTAGATTATAGAGTATAAAAACTGTAAAGATCATTAGCAATTGGATTCTGAGCTCAGTGATTCTGTAGGATAAGGAAATAACTATAGAGGATTTGGAACATAAAAAATTTAACTTTAGAAACACAGTCAGGCCATTATGACATGAAAGGGAAACATACCTGACTAACAAATAAGAGCAACTCAATATCGTTGACGTTGTCTGCATACTAGGGGTAAGAGTAGGAATGGATAATCCTTTACTTAAGAAAACATACAGTCTAAGTCAACTATAAACCAACTGTCTTAGTTTGGATTTTATCGCTGTGAAGAGACACCATGACCAGGGAAACTCCTATAAAGAAAACAGTTAATTGGGGCTGGCTTATAGTTTCAGAAATGTGGTCCATTATCATCATGGCAGCCAGCATGGCAGCCTGCAGACAGACGTGGTGCTGAAGGAGCTGAGAGTTCTGTGTCTTGATCCTAAGGCAGCAGAAGGGAACTATGTTCTACACTAGGCAGAGCCTGAAGGAATAGGACCTCAAAGTCTGCCCCCCTCCAACCCCCTGCCCCAGTGCCACATTTCTTCTATTAAGGACACACTTCTCATGGGTCAAGCATTCAAATTCATGAGCCTGTGGAGACCACCCCACCAACTTTCAGATTAAAATGAGTGGAACTAATCCAGGGGCATGGTTTTTAAGAGTGATTTGGCCTGTGTGGCTTGCTTCTGGACATATGACTAGGACCACAAGGAAATGAAAAACACGGTAGACACAAACACATGAACAAAAAAGCTAGGGTCGGGTAGCCTGTGCTCACTCTGTCTGATGAGACAGTCCCAACTACACAATAATTCAGAACCTCAGAGCATGGCAGGGTTAGCAGGTATAGGTACTGAGTCCCTATAGGGGGCAGTCTCAAGGAAGAAGCTGCCATCAGTGCTTTCTGAACACTCTGCCAACATTCACACAGACCTCAAAAAAGGCCTTGTTGATTCTTACTAGTTGACACACTGGGGTCCTTATCAAAATACACGTTCACTTAGAACTTCCTTTCAGATTGATTCAGGGCTCTCCCCTCCCCCCACAGTCTCTCCTATGTATGTCTCCAAGCAACAGTTGGGAGAATCACAGTGTATTGTTTTGCTTTGTTTTTCTTCTAGCACCCATTCTATCACAATTTCTTTAAAGCACTGACTCTAATGAATAAAGCTGCATTGTGCTTCAAGGCAGGAACATGAGGTACAGATCCAGCCAACTGGAGACTACCAAGAGATACTACAGTGTTTTGAGGCATCAGCTCTACCTACTATAATATCCACACCAACTCTTGTGGGAAGACCAAGTACCCATGTGACTCACCATAGTATTTTCCATGTGTCCGTCAAGGTGGGATGCAATATAGAGGAAGAAATCATTCTCATGAGTTTTAAGTCTGGGTAACCATCAGAAAAACGATTCCACGGGTACTGATAGGAATGTCAGTAAATGAAGAGCATTTGGGAAGCAAGATGAATTCAATTTCAGATAATGAGATTTAATTTAAAATAACGCTTATTATTTCTGTTTGATTATAAAAGTAATGCCTGGTTTTGTAGATAATTTTGAATATAGAAGAAAATTGAAGAAGACATTTAAGAATAATCTTGTTAACATTTTGATTTATTTTCTTCCAACCATCCCCTTTCATATCTAAATATATAAAGCAAAAATGTTATTATATTTTACTCACATTCTTTGGCCTTCCTATTTTTCAGTCAACACACTGAGTATTTTATTATGAAGATATTTTAAATATATGACAGATACAACAAAGTTCTTTAGATTTATTTCTTGTATTAGGTATATGCACTTTTGCTTACATACATGTCTGTACGTATCATGCATGCAGGGCCCATGGGGGCCAGAAGAAAATGTCACATTTGCTGGAATTAGATTCAATGATAGTTGTCAGACTCTCTGTGGGTGCTAGAATTCAAGTCTGAGTCTTCTGAGAAAAGAATCACCAATTCTAACCACTGAGCCATCTTTCCAGCCCTGTATAAAAGCCTATATGTTATATATGTTCAAATATATTTGACTTTCATCATTAATAAACACCTCAATGCTTGCATAATGATAAAAACTAAACCTTGCATTATGGGACAGGGGAAATGTCTCCATAGATAAAGTGCTTGAGGTGCAGACAGGAGGATCTGAATTTACACCTCTAGCACCTACATTAAAAAGCCAAGAAAGGAAATACATGCCTACAATGTCAGTGATGGAAGCCAGGAGTCAGGAACAAATCCCATGTCTTCCATGTCCAGACAGTCTAATCCATTGGCAAGTTCAAGGTTTAGTTATAGACCTTGTTTCAAGAAATAAGGTTGAAATAGATAAATGATGAGACCCAAGCTCAACCTCTGGCCTCTGTTGGTATGTGAACTCACACATATGCACATCACACTGTCCACACACATACATACACACAAAGAAAGAAAGAAAAAGAGAAAGAATATATTGCAAATGATCCACAGTCCAATTACACTAAATTTATAGAAAAATTGTTTCCTTAAAATAAAATTTTATTATAAGTATGACATATTGAAACTTATATTTACCTCTGATAATTTTGAAGGATAGTCTAGAGATTGAATATACAGGTCACAGAGTGTAAGCCTTTTATAACAACTCAGAGATGAATAATAATTTCCAAAATTTAATCCTGTGAAGCATTATGTTCAAAAGCAGTTAATTGGGTTGTTATTTATTACTGGGAAACATGGGAGAATCATATGCCAGACTCAGAGGAGAAGTCTAATTTCCTGTGGACTTTGAGTTACATTATTAAAGTTTTTTTTGAGATCTTTAAGATTCTATGTAAAGAACACATTCAGATAAAGGTCTGGATATAGGTGGGTGATATTGGGCTCTGGACTGTACATACAGATAACTTCAATTAGTAGGTATTTAAACTTCAGTGTTTGGACCACAGGAATACAATTACATCACAATGGGTGTTAAAAACTCTGTTTTTACACTGACAGATAAAATCATTTGTACAGCCATGAGTCTTGATCAGTGATGAACCAGAGAGGTCCTACAAGATTATAATGGAGCTGATAAAGTCCTACCCCCTTATATACAGGCAATCTAAGAAAGTGTGAGACGAGAGCTCCAGAAGAAGCAAAAGCCCAAGGAAACCCAGTGAAGGGCTCAGGACAGGCCTTTGTGGACTTTGGATTGAGATTGGTAAAGTTTGAAATCAGACTTCAATACCAAGGTTTTCACTAACAAAGAAAACCGTTAGCTGCGCCTTTTCTGCTGGCATGAAAGAAGAACAACAACAAAACCACCACAGACATCCTTCCAAGAAGAAAGAGGCTTGCTCAAGGCAGGGCCTCAGGGGATGTTCCTGGAGGCAGTGTCTAACCCTGGAGGAGACCTTCTGCCTCTGGTATTGCTCCCGAATGCTTTCAGTCAGCAAGATTCGGAGGATGACTACATGAAACCTGCAGGTCCTGACCCACTAGGCTCAAGTGTATGTGTGTTCTTGCATTTTTAACTAAAATGTTTAGAAGCTAAAAATAATATATATATATATATATGTATATATTACATAAGAAAATCTTAGGCAATACGATTTTGAATAAGATTTCTTTTGTATATCTGGGCACTGTGTGTTTTTAACTAGCCATATAAAGTAAAATTTCAGCCATATAAAGTCAATTTGCTTTTGTAGGAATAAAAAATATGTTTTTATAAATTTAGTGTAGCCTTTAGCCATCAAGATGGCTCAAGGGGTAAAGGCACCTGCTGTCACACCTGCCAACTAGAGTTGGATCTGTGGCACCTTTGTGTTTGAAATAAAGAACCAAAGCTTCCAAGTTCTCTGATTTTCATACTCACACACCGTGAAACACAGATACACACACACATACACACACACACACACACACACACTAAATAAATGCAGTATAAAGAAAACGATACATAGTAAAGTCTGCCTGTAAAGAGTTTATAAGGTCTGCAGCAGTGTACAGGAAAGGCCTGAGCTTTTGCATTCACTCATCCCATGTCACTCATTTCCATCACCACTGTCAACTTGGGGTCCCGCAAGCATCACTTACACTGAGTGGCTTCCAGAGCAGAACTACTTCTAGTCTTCCATAGTATATTGGTTCTGCATTTTTCCTATGTTAAGATTTCTAATCATTCATGATTGAATTATAACTGCCTACAGGATTCAGTATAGTGATGGGGTGTATAGATTTGCAGCCTAGGAATAAAAAGCTTCAATTGTATTCCTGAGTATATTCTAGACTACACCTTGTAGGTATGAATAAATATACTCTCTTTGATCCAAAATGTTTCTACAAAGACAGATTTGCACAGTTAGGTGAGCCTCAGAATGTAATGCCACTAAAGCTACGTGTGTAATGTGTGTAATGTAGGAGTAGAGGGAACATAACAAGTTTCAAGGAGGGTAAGTCAAACTGACAGACAAATAGAAGTTATGACCCTTCATAGTGAAACAGTAGAACACAACTACACAAAAATTGCCTAGGTAGAAAAGACACATCACTTTCAGACACACAGCAAACAGTCAGACAGAACAGTTTATGTTAAAGTCATCGAAACATTTATTCCAGCTAAATGTTAATCAACTGACTTACTGTTCACACCAAATAAAACAGAACTTAAAGAAAAAGAACACACTAGCACTTAATTTTTAAATCCACCCAGAAGAAAGATGATATCTTAGCTGTATAAAACTAACAAAGTATATTTGAGAATGAATATACTTTGGAGAAAAAAAAAAGGATTTCAGGGTGAAATTGGAAGAGAAAGATAAGAAAATAAAAAGTTCCACTGTATTTATAATTGAATCAACACTGACTTTCAATGTACTTCACTAAAATGTAAACAGACAACAAAAAGAGGGGAGAAAAGAGTGAGAAAATGGGCCACTGATACAGATGGCTGAAGGTATCAGGACCTGCAGCCAACCGTGACATACTGAGTTCAATCCCAGTGACCTACATAACGAAAGAAGAGAAGCAAGTCCTCAAGAGCTGCCTACTGCCCATAAGTTACCCTCTGACTTCCATGTTCATACCACAGAACACTTGGACCTCACCATTCACAAAAATGTACCCAAAATAAATGAGTGAGGGCAAAGAAGTAAGAAAAGGGATCTTCTTTGTATCTTTAAACAAAAAAAGATTTATAATATTTTTGTAAACATTTTAGGATTTTTCATACTCTTTTTCAGTCTAGATTTCTTTAAAATGCTATGATGGTGGACTCAGAACAGCATAATGACCCTTGGATGATAACTGCTGTCAAATGCTTTTTATAGGTATGAAAAAGTTGAGTCTTTGAGTCAGTCCCTTGTACTGCTCAATAGAGCAGTGACTTATCAGAGTTCTGGGAATTACTACCAAAAATAATACCGTGGGTTTTTTTGTTTTGTTTTTTGTTTTAAATATGAGTTATCACAGTCTAAACTGTATCTCTCCAAACCTGGATTCATGACTGAAGTCTAAGCCTTGGTACTAATTACATATGAAAATATGTTCATAACAAGGTAAGATACATTGAAGTCCTTGAGATGGGTCTTAAGCCAGGATGACAGTTGCCTTACAAGAAGAAAGAGTGATGGCAACACACACACACACACACACACACACACACACACTAATAAACACACAACAGAGAACACTGAAGGCAATGGAGGAGAATATCCATGAATCTGAAAACAATGAACAGGACCTTGGGAGAATCCAGACCAGCTAACAGCCCAATCTCAGATCGCCAGCCTATAGATGTCTGAGAAAACATATCTCATGTCTTAGTCACACAATATGTGGTACTTGATTGTGGGAGTCTTACAAAACCCTAAATCTCTCTCTGCCCCTCCCTCCCTCCAACTTCCCTGTCTCTGAGAAATGTATAACTAAAAGTGATTAGAAAAATTCCAAGTTAAAGGGGAAAAATGGCAGAATCTTTGTAACTTGATCAGAAACATTTAAAGTTAAAAATAAAAACCTCCTTTTAACACAAACCTTGTGAAATATATAATAGCTTTAGATACATGCTGGAAATAGTTTTCAACCACTGGTAAACTGTCCTGGCTTTCCACTCGCATTTGTACATTCAAACTCTCAATTGAACTTTATTAATAGCGTAAGGCTTGGAAAATATGTTAGTCCTCTGGCTTCCACAGATCTCCACATCTCACACACAAATAGGAATGTAAACCACTCAAAAAGACACCAAACTGGGTAGCTTGTATGAAACAATGTTCTTCAGGAAGCTCTCAAGTATTAATATTCTTTACTTACCAAATAAAGAAACAAAGAAAGAAACAAGAAAGAAAGAAAAAAGAAAGAAAGGAAGAAAGAAAGAAAGAAAAAAAGAAAGGAAGAAAGAAAGAGAGAAAGAAAGAGAAAGAAAGCTCAAGGACTCTTCTATGAAACAACTTTCTAAAGCTGTTCAACAAAGCCTATACTTCATATAGAGAGCTCAATCGTTTCTTATGATCAAAATGTTAAGGACCTTGATCACCTTTATCCTGAATACACAGTTACTAAAATTTCCAGGAAATCCAAATTTCCTTGTTTCTAAGCAATTTACCCAGGTTTTACTCCTCACTATATATTTTTATAGTAGGCAATAAGAAGCAATGGCTGTTCGGGCTTGCTGTAGCCACAGTTGTATTATGAGGGGTAGAGGTTTGTAATGGCCTTCCCTCAGAGGCCAATGGATGTGAGCCTTGAAGACTAACCCTGCCCCTGAGGCTCAGTCTAATTAAACACCTTGACCAGCAGAACACAAAATATGCAATGTTAGTGAAAGAGAGGTTTATTCTGGATTTAAATGTAAATCTAGGAATGGGCTGCATTTAAGATGGGGTTTTAAAGGTGAAGTTTCAAGGACCCACAGAAACAGTTGGAAGTTGCTCGTGCTTTTGAGCGTTACGCAACTCAGCCGAATATGGTATACCACTTCTCTAGAACTTAATGATTTAAGTTTTCTACTCTTTAATATTTATGATGTTATAAAAAGGCTGTATGTACTTGACATTTTCAGGGCTAAATTTTGCAAATGGTCTTAACCCAGCCTCTAAATTCGCAAACACAAATTATTTGGGCAAATATTCCTGGTGGTTAGATGAAAGTGCAGTGTTTGAGGATATTATTTGATGCACATAATTTTAGGGACCATGCCCAAATTAGGGAGAGCAGCCTTTCCCTGCCTCCCAAATCTTTACAGACCTTGAGTTTAGTTACATTCACTGGTTTTAACTGAAAAGTATAAGGAAATGATGGCACTATAGAAATAATTCATTATACACAGCAAATAAGCTCAAGTCTTAGCATGTGTTGCCACTATTTCTGCGCACTTCATAGATGAAATTATGCAGCAAATTATTGTCTATTTCTTTCTAGGTTTATGAACTCCCTCATCTTATGTTTCCAAATAGATATAATGAAACATCTGAGACTGGACAAGAGAATTACAAAGCTAAGATGAACAAGAAGGAATATATTCCTCCTATGCACTGAATGAAGAACACAAGGAATGCTTTTCTTTGGGCATAACTGGCCAACGTGCTATTCAGGTTTTTTAAAGCAGCCATTTATTGAAAACATCTATTTGAACACAACTTAATAGAGTTGCTATGCTCTTAACTAAATTCCAAGAGTAAAATCAGTACAAAAAGGAATTTTCCAATCTATACCTGTTTTAATTGTGATTTTTTTCTTTATTTGTTTGCTTGTGTGCATGTGTGTATATGTGAATGTGTGTTTAAAATCGTTTCTAAAGCTCAGTGTGTGGTCTGCCCACATTCTATGCATATGATTGATTGACAGATTATTTTACAAGTAGTACTTATTACTCCTTTCTATTAGAGGCTGAGTGGCTTTTGAAATGAAAACAATAGGGTGAAGAAAAGGTCTTTGATTCATTTATTTCAAGGAGAAAATTGAAATGAATCAAGTTCTAAAGTCAGTGGATTTGACAGTATAGGTATTTCTTTCATCATATACTCATTGACAATCGTAAATTGTCACAAGTGGACCTACAATGCAAAGAGGAAAGGACAAAAAGTATGCATTGAAGAATTTCAAAGTAACATGCAATAGTAACAATTGATCGTTCCTCCATCCCCATGCATTTAAATGTAAAGGTAAAATAAATGATGGGAGGATTTGAGCACTGTATAAACTCTTGGGAGATAGAGGACTTCAGTCAGGAGAGTGCAGTTACTGACTTCTCTCTAATTCTATGCAATGTTACCCTTTAACAAGAGCTGTTTCTTACAACATAATAAAATTGAGGAAATTTTCTAAAATTCCATTGCTATGGTGTAGCATATATTATATTCCCCAAATTGCTTGTGTATTTTCTTTCCATTCCATTGTCTCATAGCTGCTATTTAAAAAGAAATACAATGTTAAACTCATGTCTTTTCAAAGCAACTAATAAAACTTAATCAATTGTGTTCTGTTATGTGCTGAATTTAAACAATAGTATCTCCTCCATATTACCTACATACCATACTGTGGAGTGTCTAGAAAGACTGAAATACCAAATACATTTTAATGAAAATAACTAAGTCAATAGCCAGCCTGAAAAGTATAGACTTCTGCTACTAAACATAACTTTTCAGTACTTTGAAAAAAATGTAATTATCTGATGTGGATGATCAATGTCTGTCTCCATTCAAACTGTATAACAAAATATTGCAACCCATGTGGCTTATAGATAAGAAAAAAATATTTTTCTCAGTTTTGGGGATTAGGATTCAAGGTCAAAGTGCCAGAAAATGTGATGAGTGCTGAATGCCTACTTCCTAAATGGGATCTTATGTACCAGGAGTCAAGTACTACAACAGTGCCTTGTATATGGGCACTGATCTTGTCTACAACCTCCACCTCCAATGCTATCATGCTGAACATTAGGTTTTGAATGAAGTTATTTGGGGAAGAAGGGACAAAAACTTTTATATATTGACAGTAACTTGGAACCAAATGGATATGTACAGTTTATACCATTGCCTCAGATGTTTCACATATTCAAAAATATCCCTCTGAAATTAGCTGATAGGTAATACACGATACTCAAGAGATGTCTGTCAAACTGTCCTTCATTATGCAGATCACTTGCAGTTTTATTCATGTGTCATTTGATGGTAATGAATCCAAGGTGGTTATTAAAGGTGGCACATAATTTACATGGAGAGGGGTTTTTTTTGTTTTGTTTTGTTTTGTTTTACAATACACCCATGTCTTAAGAAAAAATTGGTATGTTTGCAACTTATTATGCTTCAGTTTATATCTAGAGTCTACAAATACAATGGAGAATGAGTGGGAGACATATGTAAAGAGTTGGGTCTATATTTTATTACTGCATATAGGAAACCATACACATTATGAAATAGTGTCCAGAAACATATTGGACCAGACAGACAAGTAAGAACAGTTTCAATCTTTCTCCAGATGATTCAAACAACTGCTTTGAATATCAAGCTCTCAGAGTCCTTCTACTTCACTTTATCTGGTGACTTGGTGAAGCCTATAGTCATCTCAAACCGAGTCTCCACTGAGGGAATATCCAGATCAGATTGATCGATGGGCAGGTCTATGGGGGATTATCTTGATTATTAACTGATTAAAGAGAACTCTGAACACTGTGGGTAGCCACATCCATAGGCTCATGGTCTTAACCTGGGTAAGAAAATTAGTTGGGCATGTGCTTTTGAGGCAGCTAGGAAATAAGCTGGAAATTAGCGTTCCTCCATATTTTCTGCCTCCATGTTTCTGCTTACGTTCCTTCCTAGGCTTCCTTCAGTGATGGAGCATGAGCTGGAATAGTAATTCATATATTTTTCCTCCTGTGAGCTGATATTAGTCTTAATCCTCTATCACAGCAATAGAAGAAGAAAAAAATAAACATCAAAACCCAGGATAATCTTTAAGATCCCTTTCTCTGATGTATGGTTAATACTAGCAGGGGAGACTAATGTAGAGCAACAAGGTGAGTGATCAAGATCACTGAACTCTTAAAATTGACAGAGGAAAGTTGTTGAAAGTTTTTTAGTAGAAGTAGATAAATGCTACATTTTTAAAGGGCCACAGCACCGAGGCTAAAAGCAAAAACAGCCAAAGTACCTCTGTGCTTGAGTTCAACACAGATGGGAGACATGACTGAGCCTGTCATGTGTCTGAGCTCAAAGCACTGGACAAGTATGAATAACTGAGGGACACCAGGGTGGGTGCTGTTTGCAAGCATCAGCCCATCACAAATTTGTAAAAGAATGGATGCTCCTGTCCACAAAAATAAAATCATTCAATTCAGTTTAAAAGAACTTTATTTACTCTAAGCAGATACAATGCAACAGTGAAAATATCAGCAAATGGAATCATGAGCAAACACGGGACACAATGATGTGGCTATGAGCAGATAATGGAAATCCAGTAAGTATATGTAATGTAGCTGCAGACAAAAACAGATGTGAATGGAGATTATCACCTTAAGTGAAATAAACCAGACTCAGAAAGACAAATGTCACATATTTACTCTCATACTTGTAAACTAGGTTACACATACATACAAACATGCGTGTATATACATATATATGTATATATATGCCCACTGACACACAGAGCCATAGACACGACACACAGACATAAACACACACGCCTACACACTGATATACACAGACATAAACACACACAAACATAGAGACATACCCATGTGCACAGGTATATATAGAAATACACACACACATATTTGAGAAGAGGAAGGATATAGCAAGTGGAGGAAAATAGATAGCAGAGCACAAGAAGGTGAATACCAAGAAATTGTATAACAGAATATGCTTAAGTCAAACTGCCATTATGAAACACATCTCTCTGTGTACAAAGAATATATGCTAATGAAACTCTTAAAATTTGGCTAAATCATACCCCAATGAAATGGTTTACTCGAACACACACATATGCACACACAGAGACAAATCAACAGCTATAAGCCACACACACACACACACACACACACACACAATTGTATAAATTAATACATGTCAGAATTCTGGATTAAGTCTGATATTGCAGAAGGATCATTTTCTGACAATAGTATACTCTACACTTATCTTGCCGAGGTTAATGATCATTTTAATGTAAATTTTTAAGTCTCCAACTGTACACCTAAGGCATAAACATAATACTCTATGAAAAGCAACTCCATGGTAAAAAGGAAAACCTACATAAGAAGATGCCATTGAAGGGAGCAGTTGGCTGTATAATGCACATGGGTTCAGAGTCATAGCTGTAAATAATTTTTATCAAAATAATCAATTTATTTCAAACTTCAGTATAGGAACCATCACAATACAGATATACTAATCAGATTAAATTTTATATTGCATTAAATTAGCAAATATTAATTTGTTTCATTTTCCCTGTCTTCCATGAGTCTAGACAGGATTCTTTCTTAACTGTGCCCCAATATAGGACTGTATATGCATGAAGATTGGAGAACTTTCCAGTGTCTTTCAGAATTTGGAGATATTATTTCAGCACCTGGAGAAATAAACAGGTATATTACATTTCCATCTCTGAATGAAAACTTTGGGTACTTGTAGAACAACTCAGAAATACTGAGTATAGGATGAACCTTCTAAATATAGCCATGGCTTTTGACTTGTTAATAAAGTCCCACTCATGTTCATGTGTTTAGTAAATATTCTAAGTGATTCTCAAGACTTGAACCTCAGCTTGTTTTGAAATTACTCAGATGATTCTACTCTATATTGTGAGCAAAGAATTAGTAGTCTTAGGAATAGAACCATAAGTGTTCTCATTACCCCATTGCCAAAACTAGTATTTTGTATTGCAGAAAAAAAAACATAGTCATTTTTAGAAATGGTTATTAGTCAAAAGAATGCCTATTCTGAAGTTTCTTATTTAGGAGCCCTATCTCAACGCAAAATGCCTCTGAACATCAACGTGACATTTCAGGATACAGAGAACAGTAAATTTATTGAGAACTGCTGCCCCAAGTCATTAAAATAATGCTAGGAGCTGGGTAGTTTGCACGCTGCCCTCCATACATAGTCATTCAGAGCTTTCATACAGGATATTATACCCAAGCAATTTGTGAACATCTGGATATAAGGAAAGCTCTAAAAGGCTTTTTCGTTGTCTTCAAAAATAATCATTTCATAATTTAACTTCATTTGAACAATTTTAATGTAGGTGTACTTACCAGAGAATTAGATCTTCCCAAGTCACCTAATTCATACTAAGGTCTGGACAAGACTTTTTCAAACAAGCATTCTTCTTCCAGAGAAAGAATCTACCATTAACAAGAATGTTTTTAAAATCTCCCTCTCTTAAGACCTTCAAGAATTCATTCCAAAATGTATTATACATAAAAACTTGTACTCAGTTAAATGCTTTCAACATTGTAAATAGTGGATAATTTTTTAGATTAATCCCAGAATGAAGCTTCTTTTCTCCCCCCATGTCATAGGGCTAAGTATTAAACACAGCCCTGCATTCATAATATGCCAGTGCCCTACCTCTAGGCTACTTCTCTAGCCTAAAAGTTTAAATTCTTGAAGGCATGTTATTTTCTCGGTTGACTTGTATATACGTATTATACATTCTGCTGCTCAGGAATAAAAACACAGGTTTAGGCAGAGGATTTTATAGAGAAAGTCAATATTCATTAACTTAAAATATGGTAATATCTATGAGTGGAACATAGAAATTTGAATACATCTGTCAGCAGATGGCATGCTACAAATTCTTTAAAACACTTCTCCCAAGTATGTGGACATTGTCACATTAGACATGAATATTGATATGTTTTGCAAAGAAAAGCTAGTTCCTGGCTGAGCTGGATTGTGACTCTCTCTCTTTCTCCTGTGTGTGTCTTTCTGTTTCAAGTCTCTCCTTGAATTTTCAAATGATCAATACTAGATACTTATTGAGTATAAAGTATAAACTTTTATAATATTAAATGTGATTTATGATAGTTATTTCTTAATGGAAGACAACATAAAGCTACTCTTGATAGAATTTTATAAACTTTACCTTGTATAATTTGAACAGTGGTGGTCATTAAATGTTGGCAAGACTTAATTCCATTTCTGCACTCTGGGGATAAGTGTGAGCAATTGTGTAAATGACACTAGATCTCAATGATTAAGTTATAAGAAAAGAAAGCAATCATTGAACAGATTGTCAGTGGGAAAGACTACACATAACTCCATTGAAGTTTTAAAATTTTTAAGATGGATTGATAAAATTGATCCAAGCAAACTCCTTATGCTTCAAGACCAGAGAAGTGAGTAGATATGATCTGAAAATTGGAAAGTTAGGAACAAGGAGGGGAAAAAAAGGCCCAACTCTTTTACACAAAAGATAATAAGCATATGGAATAAATTACTATAAAGGGCCCCTGAAGCAAGGAGCATCACTGAATACAGGAGGGAATGAAATGAATTTCTAAATGAAAAGGGAAGATGGAGAGGAATGGGAAGAAAATAGGCTAATGGAAATAAGGGGAACTTTAAAAAGCAGGTGTGATGAGCAGAGGAACGTTTCTTTGGGATCCCTTTGCTTCTTTGTGATAGAACTGTTAAATGGCTTTTGGCATAGCCTGTAATCTAAAATAATGTCATAGCATGGTGCTCTGTGCTGTCAAATATAACCAAATGCTACATGGCACTTAACATTCTGTCGCTAAGAATGTCAAAATACAAATGCGTAGACGCCTTCTCCACTCTGCAAATAGGTGATAGAAGAATCCTGATCACTTTTGTTTGTGGCCAATGATGTTTAACTTCTCCATGCACCTCGTATAGTCAAATAATTTTTCCTTAGTCTGTTGCTTTAAAAAATAAATGGAAAATTGCCCATAAGCACCTATAATCTAGTGCACATCTTAATAATAGATGAGATGATTTTCAATAAGACAGGCAGAAAATATGAAGGCATATTAACCACTGGTAAACTAGTCATAATGGGACCAATTGTCTCTCCGTGAGCACACTGTAGGCTGATAGATTCAGAGAGTCCCCTGCGTTTATAGCTAGAAGCATGAATCATTTTTAGGAAAGGGTGCAGAGGCTGAGTTCAGGATTTCAAGTGATAGATGAGTAGAAACATTAATATGTAAGGTATTCCTAGCTAATTATTCAACAGTTACTTCAGTGATTTAGGTGGGGATTGAGTTACCTTTGGGAGAAAGGATTGTGCTTTTTAAGTCATGCTAACTAAGGATTATTACTAAAAATTATATAGGAGTGTTACTGTTAACTTTATCCCAAAAGGTATAAACACACTCGTGACTCTCCTGTCTAAAGCACAAAGTGCTTTACATGGATACATTTGTCAAGTCTTTAAAATTAGCTGCTTGCTTCAAATGTGCAAGAAAGGAGAGCTTTACTTAATTTGGGCATTGTTGTGGTTCTTAAATATTTTTTTTTTATAAAGATAGTCTTTTCCAGACACTTGAACAATACTAAGTAAGCATTGAAACCAAACCAAAGGACACAGGTCAGAATGGTGTTTTATGAGTGACTAATCTAGAACTTTTGGAAATACTCAACCATAAAAAAGACTTTGTCATATGGAAATATTCAATAACATATCAAGATCCTTGTCAGTTTGTTGGCCTGGATGTTTGACTTTGTAATGTATGTCAGCCATGAGATCTATCACTGTTAACAAGCAAAATTAGTGTAAAATAAATCAGTCATTAATGGTAGCCTGCTGAATAGTTTAGCTTTAAGTAATATCATTCAACAAGGCAGTGGTAGTACATGCCTTTAATCCTTGCACTCTGAAAGCAGAGGCAGGACGCTCTCTCAGTTCAAGGCCAGTCTACACTACAGAGTGAGTTGCAGTACCGCCAGGACTACACAGAGAAACACTGTCTTGAAAAACAAATTTTTTATCATGGTTATGGATTACTAAACTGTAAACCAGTTGTCAGTACTGAACCAATGGTCTTTGCATCCATTAGCTTAGAGCAGAGCTGCCAACATCATGGAACTGATTGTCCCACGTGTCACCTTACCCCAAACCAAAGCCCAAGAAATGTAATGCTAAACAATAAAACATTCTTTTCCAATCTATTGATTTCATAGTAGATAGAAACCTATTTAATGCTCTTTGCATATATACAATATTAGGAGGGTGATGAGGAAAATATTTATGAAAGAAATTAAGACATCATACTGTTTCTGGTCAAATTTAATGTCTTTTTCTGATGATAAGAAGGTTCATCAATAGGCAGACAAATAGACCCATAAGGAACAACTTGTATTCATTTTGCTTGGAGATGCTTAGACAAAAAAAAAAATACTATATCTCTGGATCTTAAATGTTGTTTCACAAAACAAGGATTTTTCTCAGGCTAATTATAATGAACAAAAATGAATGTGAGTATGGAAATATATTGCTGATAAATAAGGATTTTAGTCTTAACTAAAAGTTAGTTAAAATACGGTAGATTTTTGGAGATGTGGTCTCCAAGGAGATTCGCTTTGTTTTCCTTTTATTTGAAGGTTTCTGATCTACTTTTCCCAAAGAACAGATATAGGTTGTTATATAGCCAGACAGTTAAACAGATAAACAGGTACATAAAAAAATAATCCCATTATTTTTTTAATTGGCAACTACTTGAGAATTTTTCAAATTGGACTGTATGATATAGAATTATAGAGAATTATAATATATAGTACATAGAAATATTTGTCCCATGCTTCAATTCCAGGATGACAACATTTTTGTATACAGTTAAAATAACACATTGTATTTTGTGAATGTTGAGAGTAATTTTCAATATGCAATCCCTCTTGGGATATTTATATTCTTCCAATCAGTGAGGAACTGTCCATCATGACTAACACTATAATTTTTTTTTTTAATTTGGCACTGCAAATGTTTCTGGGCTTTCTTAAAACAACTCTAGATAGATTAGCAATCTTCCTGTAAGAATGACCTCTGTCACTTTTCCTAGAACTACTTAGTTATTTCAATGCCACTGAATTCAGAGGAGGAGAGGGGCTTCCCTTACACTCCCCTTCCCCTTTGAGATCATTTTAGAACAATTTGATTAAGGCACAGAACTTACGGATATTTCAAAGCTATTGTTTTCCTTAAGATGCAGCCTACATTTTAATATAAGGTTTATTTCTAATTAAAAGCAAAAATAAAATCCAAAAGAACATGCTTCTTTTCACAAATTGTTCCCATCATTTTTGAACCCTGCTAAGCATTTTTAGTAGATCTGTGCCCTTAACTCATCTTTTGCATGCTAACAATTTAATCTGAATACCAATATAGACACAAAATAAACGATTGTTTCCTGCCAGAGGTATCTGCAGAAGAAATCTTGGAGTAAAACATTGTCTTTGCAGCTCATTGTGTCTCTAATTAGAGTGGAAGGAGGCAGAAGCTTGCTGGTGTCAGTCTGTGTTTAGCATGCCCTGGAGCCTCAAACTCCTGTGGGTATCAAAGTGCACTAATTAAATGAGGGGGTCCACAATACGGCACTAAACATCAGAGTGCGAGAAAGAGTCCAGTGTCCTCCGTGCCTTTGAGAATCCGTGGCCCACGCTAATTACCCATTGTTGAATTGGCTTTCCATTCTGCCAGGAATGAATGGTTCCAACTCTCCCTCCTTCCCCCGCCCCCTCCCCTTCCTATTTTACCATCTTTGCTTTGGCCGCCTAATTAATCTTATGGAAATCTCCCGAAGCCAGATTCCAGCAAGGTTGCCCCGATGTTTATAATTTGATTTGTGATGATAAAAGTGAAGGCACCCGGTGATGGAACAGTGTCATTTCCAACACTCTCGAGAATCGGAGAGGCTATCAATCTTTCCCACGTGCACGGCAAACTGATATGCTAGAAAATTAACTTCAATTAATAACAGAAATCCCCAGACACACAGGAAAGTGGAGCTGCTTTGAAAGAGAACCTTCAAAGAAGTCTCTGGACTGTCTTTCATATGCAGTCCTTTTTCGTAGAGGAGATTCTCAACTAAAAAATATGTATGAGTATCAGTATTTATCTTTTGAAAAATTGTTTTATACTAATTTTAGTAAGGTATGATATTTTCAAGCTCGAATTTACAGTTGTCTTTAATGCCAAAGTCTTCACGTCTTAAATCTTCAACGTTTGATGTCTTTTTTCTTTGGTTTTATGAACCAAGAGATTTTTAGACGTCATTTGAAAATTTTTACTTTACCTTTAAATCTTTTATGTGGAGCAATCAACATGTTAACTTAAAAAGTATGTGTGAGTGTTTGTATGCGTGTGCATGTGAAGACATACCTACCATGACAAAACTCACCAGTAGTTATTATGGGAAACCATTCATCAAATCCTTCTAATAAAATCCGTCCACTATATTAATTAATAAATAAAATAGTAAAGTACTCTAATAAACTCTAATAGAAAGTAGTAAAAGGACTCTAATAAACTCTAATAAAAATATTACTGTGCACAATATTCTTACTCTCATTGTTTCTAGTTGCAAATAGTATTTTCTGTGCAAAATGAGGAGGAAATTATTCTTAAGCAGTACAATTTCAGCTTGTGAATTTAAGTATTTAAAACATTTGTAACATTCTATCAGAAATAGAATGAATGTGCACTCAGAGTGATTTTGTAGACACTCATCTCTTCCCACTCCATCCATCTCCATCTTCTGCTTCTATCTCTACTTAACTTTTTACCTCTTTCATTTATTCACCTTCTTGAAAGTCAATAGTTTATAAAAGCCTAACTATCAAGATTATAAAAGAAACAATTCCTACCAATAACTACTAAGCATCTCCATTCTGTTTGGTAGTATATCATGGTAATGTTACATATTACTTTGGAATATAAAATAGGTTTCTGAAAAGTTAAACTTCTATCACTTTATTTACTTTTTTAATTCTAGTTGTTGTCAGGTTTGTTGAAAATATTACAGAACAGGTTCAAAGGGTTCCACTTGGTGTTTTGAAATTCATCCTAATGGTAGGTAGGCTGAGGGATCTGCAGGTTGGAGAGACTGCCATAGTCTGCAAACTTCGTTTCCTTGGTGTTGGGACCTACCTTGGTGAGCTGATCGAGGACTGAGACCTTAGGAACATAATTATCTCTTCTCTCCTCCACTCCTCATGCAACTTGGAGGTACTCCTCACAGGACCCCTTTGAATCCTCCTCCTCATTCTTGGCATAGTCAGTCATCTTCTGTACTTTCTTGCAGGGATAATGGCAACCTCCTAACACAGCCACTTTTCTGTGTAGAAGTTATTACCTAAGAGCATATAGCACTTCTAAATGATGGCCCAGGCTGCTGTCTTCACATTCTGGGTGAAAATGTGGCCCATGTTGGCAGGTCATAGTAAAAGAGCAGACTTCTATAATTTAGAGTTATAACCACAAAATGAAACAAAATTAAACCTGAGGAAAATACCTGCATCTTAGCCAAGTATGAATTGTGACTGAATGTCAAGTTGGATTTATAGTGACAATTGAAAGACCCCAGTGCCCATGTCCTAGATTGATAACTCTTTAATATTCCTCTAGAAAAAACAATTATTGTTCTTGTTTTATAATCTTTTGATTAACTCTTTTTAAACAAAGTATTGGCATCCTTCATAACTAAAATAAACTACTAACAGTATCTTTATAAGTCAAAAGCAAGTCAAAATGGAGAGGCTTTGTAAAGCCTTGGCTTCTTTACTAGACTAGTTATAACTGCAGAACTTCACATTTTTAAAATTGTTGCCATGTGACTGAATTGCTTTGGTACACTCTCTTGTTCTTTAAACCATTACTGATAGACAGAATATCAGGATCCATGAAATATTAACATGATCATGTTAATACTGCTACATTTGGATTGACTGAAATTTTATTTTACCTTTTGACAGTAGAAACTTCTTTTGATAAAAATAGAATAACAGTGAAGTTTAAACTGCTAAACACTAAAGTATGCAAATTATACACTATCACATGACTTTTGCTTTTTCTTTAAAGAGAACATTTTGAAGTCTCCAGCAAAAATTAGTAACTGTTTTGTTTGTTTGTAAAATGAAAGAAATACTGTCAAATGTAATGTGTTCAAGTTAGGTTGAGTTCCTGGTGTCAGAGTAAAAATGACCATTTTTAAAACTAGCTAAGAAAAATATCATATCTACCCTAGAAACTATTTAACAAAGAAAAAATCATTGTGTTTATGTTGCTGATTGGCTATAAAATATCAGCAACTGTGGTCTTTCAGAAATAAATTCAGTAAGCTTCAGCTTTTTTTTTTACATCCAATACTTTTAGAGATAAGATTCCATCTAAATGAATACATTCTTTTAAGCACATCTTTATTGTATATAATTCAATTATAAATTACTGTTAATCTCATTCTCCATAGAATATAATAAGCTAAAAATAAGATTTTTTTCCCTGTGAATTTTTAAAAGATTTTTTATTTATTTAATGTATATGAGTACACTGTCATTGTCTTCAGACACACCAGAACAGAGCATTGAATCCCATTACAGATGGTTGTAAGCTACCATATGGTTGCTAGGAATTGAACTCAAAACCTCTGGAAGAGCAGTCAGTGCTCGTAACTGCTGAGCCATCTATCCAGCCCAAGCAGGTTCTTAATATGGGTAGTTTTAGCAAAATGAAAAGAATCAAGACAGAATAAACCAGAGTTATCAAGCAGATTCTCAGATACTATTAGCTTGATTATGTAATATCCATTCATGGACACTCTCACAGAAGAGGAAGTGAAATATTAACATTTACATATATATTGTTGTGATTAATAGACTTAACCTGTGCAATGGAATTGTGAAGTCTAAAAGTGATATTTATATGATCAAAGCATTATCTAAGACATCAGGAGTGCGAGAACCAGAATTCATGGTGACTTTCAAAAGAAATGTTTAGCTAGGATACATGATTATACAAGCATGTTGTTACCCAGCCAAAGGAAAAGTCAGGAAGGCATGAAATCATAATGGAAAACAGATACCTACACTTTGAAAACAGCTAGCAGTCTTTATTGTTGTTGTTGTTGTTGTTATTTTGTTAAAAAGATGATGGACATGAAGGGTTTTACTCAAATGTCTCCAAAGACTATTTAAGGTCATATATACATATGTGAAATATATTTTTTCACTGGATATTAAAGAAATCCATTCAGTTAGTGTTTTGGAACTATATAAAAATCCTAAAGTATGATTATGAGTAGGGTTTTATTATTTAGCAAGATTCCTGAGTTAGTCCTATATCCTTTCCAGATCCAGTGGTTTTCCCAACTTGCAACTCCACAGAGCCTGATTACCTCTCATCTTAGATATTGTCTAACACATTTCATGTAAAATAAAAGGAAACTGGATGATGTAATAAATGTTTTATATTCAATAAGATAATCATCATACTTCATACATTCATTTTTAGAGAGTGCCTGTTTCCATCCTTCAGAAATGACCTGCAAGGAGCCAGCAATAATGTTAACTCTATATGGGCTTTATTCTTTGCTCAGTTAATCACACATTCAATTTACCTATCTTCCTGCCCATGTGCATTATAATGCAAATCAATTCAAGTAGAGATGTGAGAGCTTAGAAAGCCTGGCCTAGCAAGCAAGCTTCCTTTATTTCTTGCCTTAGAGCTAGCCAAGCTCCAGAGATGAAGACAAGCTTAATTAGAATGACAGACGGATTTAGAAGTCAGTTTTAAAAAATACCAATGTATTCAAACTGAATATTCAATTTGCCACAAAGTAAAAGAAAGTCTAAGCTCCCTATGTATAAACATTTTAAATCTCATAGGGCCAGAGAATCATCTCGAAGGGACATCTGGGCACCCACTGCATCCTGGACCCAAGAACAGTATCACACAATGATGTTCTTCGCCAGATGGCAGGGCAGCACTGGGGCAGTGTGCTGAAGACACTTGTCACTTCATTTGAAACTCCAGTTTGGTCCCCCACCCTCACCTCCACGCCCATGTCAGTGACACAAGATGCTTATCCTAAAATTACCCGAAGCTAAAGGTGTGGGCACAAATGTCACAGATGTAAGGTTTCAGAGTTACCTGAAGAAACCAACTTCTAACCAAACTCTGTGTGACCATACCCATTCATGTTTTCTAAGGGAACTAGGGAAGAAGGAAGGCCAAGAAACTTTAGAATCTTTATAATCTTCTCCTTTCATTATACTTAGTTTAGCCAGAGGGAGAGGGGTGGCTCTACATTCTTGTTTCTTGCTTCATAAGTGACCAGCTAAATTGCTGCTCCTACTGATCATCTGTACAAATCTTTCATTAACCACAGTTTAGCTAAGCTTCTCTCCTCCCCACACCTTGATCTTTAGCCCACCCTTATCCGCAGCCAGTATACAACTCCTCACTGCCTCATATAGATATGGTCTGTAATATACTTTCCCATGATCCTTCATTCTTTCCTTCCACTTTCCCACACTTCTGTATTTTGGAGTTTTGTTCTTCCTATATAAAATAATTCTCTTGACAAGTTCTGAGAGTGCTGGAGACTCTAGAGGAAGTGGTCCCTCTGCCATGGTCCCCTTCCAGTGCTCCTTTTATGGAAAACCCTTTGAATCCAGACATACTTGTTATTTAACAAATCTCTATAGCTGGTCCTGACTCAGGAGTTCAACTTTTCTGGACTTCTAACAGCAAGCCCCTGAAAATTCCCTAAAACTATGATTCACAAAATTATATGGTCCTGTTGCTATGCCTGAGTTTATGAGGCCAACCTTCCAGGGAATCACTGTTATTAGTGATTTGACAGGAAGGTTTTCCTTTTCCAATGGTTTTAAATTTATTACGTTTTTCAAATGCAAATATCTGCAAATACCAGTTAGGTAAGGCAGCAAGTAACATCATAAACACAGATAGTAACACCACAATTAAAAAGCCATCACTCGCTACCCCGCTAGGACTTATTGTTCAGATATTCTTCATCAAAGCAGCTAGAAGGCAGCTAGCCACAAGTAATAGTTTGATAACTTAATTTACATCAATCATTTTGGTGGGTTTATATGTGCACACGCAGGAGACACAGAGGGAGGGGGAACAGGAGAGAGACATAATTGTATCTTAACACTAGTTTGACTCTTGCAAAATTGTTCAGAGAAAGTAAGAATAGAGTAAAAGAAAACTTCATATAATTAAAAAAAAATAAATCCTTGTAATAGTAGTAGGATTATTAAGGTAGAAGCACTGATGGAGTACTCGAAGCCTCTCATGGGCTTGCATGAGAGAGAGCTCATGAACTCCTCAGCTTGCATTGACTCGGCCTCACCAGTTCCCAGGAGGCAAATCTAAAGTGAACCTAGGTAAAGCTCCTCAAGTAGCATGCCTAATTTGGAAAGGGGACCATTTGTGAAAACTGCCAGGACCTTATCTCTTCTGTTCTCATTTCCATCCCAAAAGACTTAATCAATAGGGGAAAGGCACTGACTAGGGCCACACTGTGAACTTCTGTCATGGATCAGGAAACGGAGGAGCTCTTCTTATCTCTCAACTAGTGCAGTGTTCCGGTTTTAACCAAGAATGTTTCTACAAGGAAAGGAGTTTAAAGATGGCAAACACTGTAGAGTAACTGTAGCAGCAGATGAAGGGGTTTGAGGGATGTAAGACATTCACAACCAGAAGGCACAAGGTTTCTGTGCTCTGAAAAATCTAAGAATATTGAAAAAGATCCCTCTCTCCTAGAAAGCAAGCTTTTAATAGCAACAACACTGAGGCACAGGAGAACTCTGAAAACTTCCAAAAAGAAGTCTCAAAACAGGGGGGAGATAGAAGGAAAGGTGGTCCAATGTAGCAGTAAATTCCTTAAACTGCTGCACCTGCCCAAGTGATATGCCTTGACTAGCTCAGGGGTTGGGCACTTCTAAATTTCCCCATGGCTAGCAAATACTCCCCTTCAGTATTCCTGAGTTAACATCTTTTAAAATCTAAATTTCAACTCTGCTACCCCAGACCCAATCAGGGAAGTGGCTCCTAGGGCCACTTTCCCAGGTTCTTACATGCAGACAGGCCTTTAAGTTTCAACTTTCTGCTTCCAGTAATGGGGATTCTCTGTCTCTCCTCTATTGGTCCCTTGCCTGAGCATAAACAAAGTCCCGCCCCCATCTACCTGCCAAGCCATTGGCTGTATGGCAATTCTTTATTATCAGTCAAAGCCAGATGGGGGCAGGTACCCTCAGGTCTGGAGGCTTGGCTTTGGGAGCTGAAATAAATCAAAGCACTAGAACTAATTTTCAACAGAACCAATTTTCAATAGTCCAAGACCACACAGATGTTAAATTATAGCACAACTTTTGGCCACAATAATTTCAACCTACACATTTAGGATCACAATCTCTACTGCCCAATCAAAGTGTTCTCTTTCTGAGAGAGAGAGAGAGAGACAGAGACAGAGAGAGAGAGAGAGAGAGAGA
>NW_022196903.1:12336778-12455121 GCF_008632895.1 Mastomys coucha
AGACAGAGACAGAGAGACAGAGGGGGGAGGGAGGGAGAGAGGGAAGGAGGGAGGGAGGGAGAGAAAGGAGGAGAGAGGAGAGGAAAGGAGAGGAGAGGAGAGGAGAGGAGAGGAGAAGAGAGGAGAGGAAAGGGAAAGAGATGCAAACAAAACAAAACAAAAACAAACAAGCCAAAGGCAGCATGAAAAGATCAAATTGAGTATCATACAGATAGAATTTAAAATAATGATAAATAATATGGTAAAGGTCCTAAAGGAAAAAGATAGATAACAAGACTATTTAGGCAAGAGTTGTGGTGTCACATGCTATTAATTCCAGCATTCCAGAGGTAGACACTGGCAGATCTCTTAAGTTTGAGGGCAGCCTGGTCTGCAGAATGAGTACTGGGACAGCCAGGGGCACACAGAGAAACGAAAACAACACAAACCAAACCAAACAAAAAATGACTATGTCAATAAAGTATGGAAATTTTAGGAAACAAAATTATATGCAAGAAATAAAATATGGAGCAACTGAAATGAAGAATATATTTGAATTCACCTCTGAGGCTTGACACAGTTAGGAAAGGAACAATAATCTTCAAGACACAAGATGGGCAAGGAGAAATCACTCAAATCAAAAAGCGAACATAATGAACAAACCTGAAATAATAATAATAATAATAATAATAATAATAATAATAATAATAACTGATGTGTTAGAATAGCGGGTTGAGTCAGAACATACCACACACTAGGCCCAAACAGTTCCACGTGTTAGAGGTTTAACTGAGAGGGAGAGAGGGGGCAGTAGTGGAAAGAGAGGAGGGAAAGAGAGAGAGCTGGAGGAATGTTCCCCTTGTATATATATGGATTCTGACTTAGTGGCCGCAGGTAAAGTTGGGAGGTGAGGCCGATGGATTCTGGGAATATGGCGGCTGTTGCCCTGGCAACAGGTCTGGGTGACCCACCCATTCGACACCACAGGCTTTGGAGGCCCTGATGCTAACAATAACAACAACAAATATAAAAGTGTCTGCTTCCTTTGAATCCCACTTCTAAATTTTTCCTGCTATCAATCTTGGTTAAATGGATGCTTCCATTTGTAGTTGGCAATAGTTAGTGAAAAGACTCATAATAGGTCAAAGTGTTGAGAAGTAACAATTTTAAGTGCTCACTCCTATGTGGGTCGTACATATTAACTCTTTTCCCTCATCTGAGGTTCAGGGAAGATACTGAGTAAGAAGAGAGAAAGAGCCAAAGGAGGAGGGGGACAGCTGTGCCACGCTGTATTCTGTACATGTATGATAGATGCGCAAATCTCAGAGCAGCTGCGGTTCTCTACAAGAGTCACACATGAACAACCCAGTTACAATTCCAAAATAGATTGCCAGGGGCTCCTGAAGTGCTAAACTGTTCTGCGGAGCTACTGGAAGTTGAGGGCTAGCAAGGAAAAATCACTGTAATCAAGGTAGCTACCTGCAAACATTTATGTAGTTAAGTTTTAGAAAACATTGAACACAAGGTCTATAAGATGTAAGTTTCTAGCAAGTATGGAAGTAATTAGAGTATTTTTAATTTAAAATTAAAATATAATTATATCATTTCTCTTCCTGTACCTACCTCTCACCCTTTCTATGAACCTACCCCACGCTTTCTCATTACAAAAGTTATAGTAGTGTGAGTAACCATGAACAGTCTACGATTACAATCTACTACACAACAAGCTAGCCTGCTAATGTTTTATGGCAATTCACAGAGGACACTGGGTTCTGAGTCACAGAAAATAACATGTTTTTATTCAATGCACAACAGGTCATGTTACCATTATCATGTTTGTAGACTTCTCTTGACTCCCAAACTTCACAAAGGTGAAATGGAGGCACCTGAATGGAAGCAAAGTATTATGTTAGTGTGGAGGAATACTGAGCTCAAGAATCTATCTTTCTTTAAAAAAACAGTCTACAAGGAAATCTGCCTAATACTAACCTATCCAACAGCTCAGGAGAGTTGTCACCAAATAGGACTATATAAATGAGGAAAAAAAAAAAAAGGATCATGTATCTAACACATTACAATTTCAGAGAAGAGCAAAACAGCAATTAGTGGAAAACTAGGCTTTACAGCATCTTCATTGACACTTTCAGTATGTTTTTGAGAAAATAATAATTTATAAAAGGAATTCAAAGTAGACTAACAACAAACAAACAAACAAAGCCCCAACAATATGGGGTTCTGTCTATGTAGTACAGTATTGTGGTTGCATGACTATGTGTATATACATACATACATGCATATAAACATATGTATATGCTTTCTCTCTATATATATACATACATATATATGTATATGAATATAGTAAATGGTCATTACTTTTAAGAATGACTTAAATGCTTTTTTGGAATGGAACATATTTTGAAAATCAATTTAATTTCTAGGAGTCAGATTACCTAATTAGAAGAAGAATTTTAAGAAATAGAAGAAGAAAATTAAAATATTTAACAAGGTGGTTCTTTCAGGTGTTGTTGGGGCAAGTTACTTGGTACTTTTCCTGTCCACTGCCTGGTATAAATAATGATATAGCAATAAAATGGACTTACAAAACTGTCCACCAATAGTAATCTAAATAATCCTTCTAGAAGACCTCTACTGAGTGATGCAAATTACTGTGCTAGAATTCATGTATTGATGTGAGTGCAGTTTCCAATGTATTTACTATTAATACATAAAGAAAAAATTTCTAGGTGCTACTTCCTCTATATTGTGATTATGAAGTATCTATTTTCCTAAACAAGAAATTGCTCTTGTCAAAACTTGAATCTCTAAGTGTTTTAGCCGTACCCCCCCCCAAAAAATGTTTCTAAATCACATTTAAACATGACACTTATCCAGGAAGAATTACAAAAAAATTAGACTAACAGTAACTTATTCAAATAAAAGCATATGCCTAGTCTTACAATTAGTATATCTATCTATCTATCTATCTATCTATCTATCTATCTATCTATCTATTGTCTACCTATCCATCTCTCTAGAACTATGATTTTTTTCAGGTACTTCGCAAGCAAATGAACTAAGTACTGAACTACAATATCCCCTATGTGAAAAATGCATTACCTTTTGCTTCAAATAATATCATTGAGATTACATTGATTACAATGATTAATATCATTGAGTTATTAGAACTAATGATTTAATGAGTCTTCCTGATGTTTCTTACATCAGATATCCATTTTCCCTGGATTTACATCTCAAATTATTTTTGGGAAACCTAGGCATCATTGTTTTAATTTATCCATCTTCAGCCACAAACAACTTTTTCATATGTAGCATGTCAAACACTTTGTCTATGATGCTGAGGACCAACATGCCCTCTAGGACTATGCATCTCTTCATTCTGCTTCAATATACCATTGGCAGTCTTGGCACCATTATTAAAGCTTTCAAGTTGTCTATTGTGATGTTAAAACCTAAATTTCTCTACACACTGACTACTGTGACCACTCACTAGGAAGAGGGGATCTATCTGGACAAATTAGTTCTGCTGTAAGTTTTAACACCTGCTATTGAATTTAAGTATTACACTTCTCAGAGGAATGTTGATATTAGCAGTGGCTTTCTGGCCATGTGCTGGCTATTTCTAAAGGGCCATGAGTAGTTTTATTCATTGCCACCATTTATCTAATCATAAAAGAGAAAATTGAAAACTCTAACAGGACCAAACAGAGAAAAATTATGTTTAATTCTCACAAACCATAGGTATTTCCTTTACACCCAGAGTTTCCTCATGCTGAAATACTTTATAGAACTTTCTGAAAGTCTGAATTCATTTTAAGTAGACAGCATAAGGTAATATGCTACAATAGAAAAATATGAGATTAAAAAAACAATAATAAACAAAACAAACTCTATGCCCTATCAGTGTGCACTAAAATTTGCATTTTAAACCATATTCCTTTCAGTTCTATGGTCAGGTAAACCTGAGAAAGAACAATCTTTATTCTTGTATAAATTAAACATCATATCCAAAAATAGTAATTTGTATTATCATACAGTTGATAGATATTAATTAGTGGGTATTTCTAAAACAAAGGATAAAATATATGCATATTATTCATATACATATATGAATATGTGAGAGAGATTTGATATATATGATGTACATTAAAGTAAGTGAAACTGAGAAATGAAAACACTGGTTTCTAAACATTTTTTCCATAGTAAAACTATCTGGGAAATATCCACATTATTCCAACTTCTCACTACAGTGCCCTTCAAGATTACTTGAGAATTTTCCCCCGAACTTTACCAGGGCATAGGAATTCATGAATATGGACTTGGTTTGCTCCAGGAAGGGCTTCAGCTGCCTATGAACTTCTTGTCTCAAGCTGGAACACAACATCAGACTAGGTTAGCACTGGGAATACCTATGCCAAGCAGGTAGAAAAAATTCCGAGAAAATATCGATTGATGCCCTCCACACATTGTGTATAGATAACAGAAAATGAATCACAGACAGAAGCATCATAAAATTAAAGAAATATTAAAATATAATTCCAGCTCCTCATACCAAGCTCAATCTGTCTTTCATTGAAATACTATTTCTCTCTTGTGAGGAATTTTGCTATCAGGAAGCACATTGTGCATGAACTTAACATCTGGTGGGTACATTTGCCTGGCCACACTGTCCTTCGACTGTCCAACCATTAAGTCTTTCCCTATTTGGCATGCACTTGATAGTTTACTTCCAGAATGTGAATTGCTCACCTTTGTCTCTAGCAGCTATAGCTGTTGAATTTTCCATTATAATCTAAACCTAAAGGACCAATTTTTAAAAAATTCTTAATATCCCAAGGCACCTTGCTTCTTTAGACATGAATATTAAATAGGGTGAAAGCTTAAAACCCTTGGTAGCAAGTCTCGTCAAGAGAGGCCACATGAGGACATTCAAAATACAACTAGCCAAGTCACATCCTATTGTGGGATTAATTAGCTGTGAGCTACAGAGCCAATGTTGGAGTGAAGGGACTTTTCCACAGAGCTTTTGTCACAGGCTCCTGCCAGATCCCTTTCTTTCATTGCTCAGTCTCAAACCACAGCTTGAGGAAAAAACAGCTGGACGTGGTGGAGGAAGCAAGAGACAGAGGAGGAGGGTTCTGGATTGTCCCACTCTCTTTGCATTACACTCTGCCCAAACAGCAACTGACTATCTACTTCCTCTGAGAAAGTCTTGTCTTCCACATTGACACCATTAGAGGAAGCTATTCTTAACCCCCAGATCAAGTAAGCTGGATAAAAAATGAAAGAGAAATCTTTTAAGTTTGAAAATTTTATATCATTGTCAATTGGTAAGAGGAAAAGGAAAAAAAATTCTCCATCGAGCAGACGAGAGAATAAAAACTGTCTTCTCTTCAAACTCTTATGATGTTTTCCAGTGTCTTGCACAGAATTGAAGAAAGGGCTCATTTCATGACTATTGCTATGATTTTTCACTGAGATTTATATTCAATGACACCTGAAGATTCCACATAAACCCTGACACTAGTGTAGACTAGATCCTGCTGCCTGAACTATGAGAAGAGAAGACTGCAGAGCATCACACAGCTCATTAGAAAGCCGCTCCTCCTCTGCCCTGCCAGCTACCATGGGTTTCTGATATTTCTTTCAATACATCTCTCTCTTTTCTGTTCCACACCTGCTTTAGCTTACGAATGTTAGAAATTTTAAAATGCATGTTATTACAAATAAAATGATATCATAAAAGTGACATGATTGAAAAACTATGCTGTACTGATCTACCAATTAATATCATGATTTTGTTTTAATTGGCACATTTCTGTTTTCAGTAGACTGTGCCAATTAGAATCACTATAACATATTTCCAAATGTTCAATGGTACTGCTGAATAGTTGAAATATTTGGGAGATTGGACTTTATGGGTATGGAAATTCAAAAACTTCTACGTGCTCTGAACTTGTTTGCTATAAGGTGGATTTATTTCCCAGTAGTTTTTAAATATTCCTGGAGTCTTACTTTGTTAAAATGGTTGTAGATTCTGGGATTTCACTTATAGCCTATTCAAGTAGGCATTAGTTTCAAAAACTCATATAATTCCTAAAAGCTACAAATATGAGAATATGTGGTTCAATTATGGATTCTATTAAAAAAGAATAAAGTCAAATGACAATGTCATTTAAATGAATATATTATAACTATGCTATAGTCATCATGTAAGAAAATTCATGACTTAAAATGTATCCACAGTGATTGGGAAAAATAACTTTTGTTTATTTTTTTATTAGATATTTTCTTTATTTACATGTAAATTTCTCTTTTCCCAATTTCCCTTCCAAAAAACAAACAAACAAAACCAACAAGAACAAACTCCTGTTGGCTCCCCCCTCCCCATGCCTGCTACCCTACCCTCTCCCACTTCTTGGCCCTGGCATTCCCCTACACTGGGGCACAGAACCTTCACAAGGCTGAGGTCCTCTCCTCCTATTGATGATCAAATTTGCAATCCTCTACTATGCACGTGCTGCTAGAACAATCAGACCCACCATGTGCAGTCCTTGGTTGATGGTTAAGACCCTGGGAGCTCTGAGGGTGCTAGTTAGTTCATATTGATGTTTGTCCTAAGGGGCTGAAAACCCTTCAGCTCCATAGGTCCTTTCTCTAACTCCTTCATTGGGGACCGGGTACTCAGTTCAATGGATGGCTATGAGCCTCTACATCTATATTATTCAGGTACTGTCAGAGCCTCCCAGGAGATAGCTATATTTAGGCTAGCTTGTCCTTCCTTCAGTCTCTGCTCCATAGTTAATCTCTGCAACTCCTTCCATGGGTATTTGGTTCCCCTTTTAGGAAGGAATGAAATGTCCAAATTTTGGTCTTCCTTCTTCTTGAGTTTCTTATGGTTTGTGGGTTGTTCTTCCTGTATTACAAACTTCTGGGCTAATAACCACTTATCAGAGAGTGCATACCATGTGTGTTCTTTTGTGATTGGGTTACTTCACTCAGGATGATATTTTCCAGATCCATCCATTTCCCGAAGAATTTCATAAATTTATTGTTTTTAATAGCTGAGTAGTACTCCATTGTGTAGATGTACCACAATTTCTGTATCCACTCCTCTGTTGAGGGACATCTGGGTTGTTTCCAGGTTCTTGCTATTATAAATAAGGCTGCTATGAACATAGTGGAGCATGTGTCTTTATTACATGTTGGAGCATCTTTTGGTATAGCTGGGTCCTCCGATAGATCTATGGTCAATTTCCGGAGGAACCGCCAAACTGATTTCCAGAGTAATTGTACCTGTTTGCAATCCCACCAGCAATGAAGTAATGTTCCTCTTTTTCCAAAACCTCTCCAGCATCTGTTGTCCCCTGAGTCTTTTATCCTAGCCAATCTGACTGGTGTGAGGTGGAATCTCAGAGTTGTTTTGATTTGCATTTCTCTGATGACTAAGGATGTTGAACATTTCTTTAGGTGCTTCTCAGGCATTCAGTGTTCATCAATTGAGAATTCTTTGTTTAGCTCAGTACCCCATTTTTTAATAGGGTTATTTGGTTCTCTGGAGTCTTAACTTCTTGAGTTCTTTTTATACATTGGATATTAATTAGCCCTCTATCAGATACAGGGTTGGTAAAGATCTTTTCCCAATTTGTTGGTTGCCGTTTTGTCCTATTCACAGTGTCTTTTGCCTTACAGAAGCTTTGCAAGTTTATGAGGTCCCATTTGTCAATTCTTGATCTTAGAGCAGAAGCTATTGGCGTTTTCTTCAGGAAATTTTCCCCTGTGCCTATTTGCTCAAGGTTCTTCCCCACTTTCTCTTCTATTAGTTTCAATGTTTCTGCTTTGATATGGAGGTCCCTGATCCACTTGGACTTGAGCTTTGTACAAGGAGAAAGGAATGGATCAATTTGCATTTTTCTACATGTTAACCGACAGTTGAACCAGCACCATCTGTTGAAAATGCTGTCTTTTTTCCACTGGATGGTTTTAGCTCCTTTGTCAAAGATCAAGTGACCATAGGTGCATGGGTTCATTTTTGGATCTTCAGTTCTGTGTCTGTCTTTGTCACTGAGGTGGGTTTCCTGTATGTAGCAAAATGTTGGATCCTGTTTACGTATCAAATCTGATAGTCTATGTCTTTTTATTAGAGAATTGAGCCCACTGATATTAATAGATATTAAGAAAAAGTAATTGTTGCTTCCTTTTATTTTTGTAGTTAGAGCTGGCATTCCTTTCATGTGTCTATCTTCTTTTAGTTTTGTTGGAAGATTACATTTTTGCTTCTTCAGGGTTGTAGTTCCCCTCCTTGTGTTGGAGTTTTCCATTTATTACTCTTTGAAGGGCTGGATTTGTGGAAATATATTGTGTGAATTTGGTTTTGTCATGGAATACTTTCGTTTCTCCATCTATGGTGATTGAGAGTTTTGCTGGGTATAGTAGTCTGGGCTGGCATTTGTGTTCTCTTAGGGTCTGTATGACATCTGCCCAGGATCTTCTAGCTTTCATAGTCTCTGGTGAGAAGTCTGGTGTAATTCTGATAGGCCTGCCTTTATATGTTACTTGACCTTTTTCCTTACTGCTTTTAGTATTCTTTCTTTGTTTTGTGCATTTAGTGTTTTGACTATTATGTGGCAGGAGGAATTTCTTTTCTGGTCCAGTCTATTTGGGGTTCTATAGGCTTCTTGTATGTTCATTGGTAGCTCTTTCTTTAGGTTAGGGAAATTTTCTTCTATAATTTTGTTGAAGATATTTACTGGCCTTTTAAATTGGAGGTCTTCACTTTCTTCTATACCTATTATCCTTAGGTTTGGTCTTCTCATTGTGTCCTGGATTTCCTGTATGTTTTGGGTTAGGGTCTTTTTGCTTTTTGCCTTTTCTTTGACTGTTCTGTCAATGTTGTCTATGTTCTCTTCTGCCCCTGAGATTCTCTCTTCTATCTCTTGTATTCTGTTGGTGATGCTTGCATCTATGTTTCCTGACTTCTTCCCTAAGATTTCTAACTCCAGAGTTGTCTCTTTTTGTGATTTCTTTATTTTTTCTACTTCCATTTTTAGGTCCTGGATGGTTTTACTCAGTTCCTTCACCTGTTTGTATTTTCCTGCAATTCCTTAAGGGATTTTTGAGTTTGCTCTTTAAGTGTTTCTACTTTTTTGTTTGTGATCTCCTGTAATTCTTTATGGGATTTTTTGTTTCCTCTTTAAGTGCTTATATCTCTTTACCTGTGTTCTCCTGTATTTCTTTAAGGGAGTTATTCATGTCCTTCTTAAGTTCCTCTATCAGCATTGTGAAATATGATTTTAGATCCAATTCTTGCTTTTCTGGTGTTTTGGGATATCCAAGACTTGCTGCAGTGGGAGCACTAGGTTCTGATGAAGCCAAGTAGTCTTGGTTTCTGTTGGTAGGATTCTTGCATTTGCCTTTCGCCATCTCTTGATTTTTGGTGTTAGATGTTCTTAGTGTCTCTGACTAGAGCTTGTCCTATCCCTGCCGCCCTTCAGCTCCCCTGCGACTCGTGGGGCCTGTGCCTCCTGGCTGGCTGCTCCCATCTTAGAAACTCACCGGAGAGAAAATGGTGGATCTCACCTGAGTCTCTGGGTTAAAGCACTCCCTGGAGGCAGGCCCTCCACTTTCAGGAAAGGGGCAGAGAAAGTTGCTGATCCACCTCTTTCACTTGGAAGCTGAGAGGATCCTGTCCCTGCCACCCTGCGACTCCCCTAGGACTTGTGGTGCCTGTGCCTCCCGGCTGTCTGCTCCCATCTTAACTTTTGCTTATTGTAATAATATTTCTTACTGAAACTATGAATATTGTTGAAAGACATCAGTGATTCTGTGAATATCTATGTCATTTTGTGTTTTCTGTTGTATATGAATAACAACTGCTTTCAAAGCAATCTATATGGTATATTGATGATACACCATGATGAGACAGTAATAGTTATACATATTTATCACTTCATTAAAAGGAAGATTTAAAGACAATATCTAGTAAGGAAATAAACTTGACTCATAAATATTTAAAAAGATCTTTGCCAAGTAAAAAGTACAAAAGAAAAACAGTTAAAATAAACAAGAATGACCAATTGAGCTTCTGTCTCCATGATGGTACACAAAAAGCCACATTTGTTCTAGCCATTTTCTAAAACTTCTCTATGATTAAAATCTCATCCAATTAGATATGAAAATGTTAAGAAATATTAACCACATATTGTAAGTTAGGATTATGTATATAGTGATCTCCTAGGAATATACTTTATTCTTGTCATTTATCACAAAATCTCATATGCACAGAAATTTAATATTAGAGACCTATATGATATCAGTCTTTCAACCACTAGCAAAGATCCTATGGATTAAACAATTCTCCCCTTTGCCCTAATACTGTGTGTACTATGGTGACCCTGCTGTCACTGACCCACCTCATTATACTCTATTATCTCCTAGGAGTCAAACATACTAAACACTGGGAATCAGAGTGTTGACAAAACTCAGATGTAAGCCTCACATTTTTTTAATTTATAAGAAAATCAGGCTTCACAAAAAACATTAAGAACAAATAATTTCATGTTCCAAAAAACCAGAATGCGCCAGATCAAAAAGCTTTTTATCAAAGGAACAGTGTGGACATTTTAGCTAGTGTCAGGATTTGCTGAGAGCTTCACAATCCACTAGCTACTAGAGCTACTAACTTCAATAGCTCACCATACTAAATGTGATCCATAAGACAGAAAGATGCTCTCCATCTCTCTTTAGCAGGATGGTGATGCTTCAGATCCAATCAATGAATTCCTAAGAAAACTGTGAATAGAACTTCAAAACTAAGAACCAAATTTGCTCTGGTTGCAAAAGAGAAATGTGCTCCTGCTGCTGCCCCACCTTTCACATGAGAACACAGGGTAAGAAAAATCCAGACAACAGCCTCCATCAATTTATGGTACATGTCATTCTACTGAACAAAAAGATACAGTGAGTTGAACAGGCCCATCTAATGTATTTCTAGGAACATGTTTTCATGTTCCTCATTACTGGACACTGAGAAGTCTTCCTCGCCAATGTCATTCTCTCTTGAGTTCTATGGTACTGTGCCTTCAAGATTCCCATACCTCTGAAGTTACTGTCTACTCCTCCACTCTTTTTTTCTTGGATATTTTTTTTATTAGATATTTTCTTCATTTACACTGAAAAGGTTCTCCCCTTTTCTGGTTTCCCCTCCAAAAATACCCCAAACAACAACAACAACAAAAAAAACTATTCTCCCCTTCCTCCTCCTGCTCACCAACCCACCGTCTCCTGTCTCCTGCTTCCTAGCCCTGGCATTCGCTTACACTGGGGCATAGAGCTTTCACAGGACCAAGGGCCTCTCCTCCCATTGATGACCAACTAAGCCATCCTCTGCTATACATATGCTTCTGTAGCCGTGAGTCCCACCATGTGTACTCTGTGGTTGGTGATTTAGTACCTGGGAGCTCTAAAGATACTAGTTAGTTCATATTGTTGTTCCTCCTATAGGGCTGCAAACCTCTTTAGCTCCTTGGGTCCTTTCTCTAGCTCCTTCATTGGGGACCCTGTGCTCAGTCCAATGGATAGCTGTGGCTAGCACTTGCTGGCATCCACAATAGTATCTGGGCTTGGTGATTGAATATGGGAAGGATTCCCAGGTGGGGCAGTCTCTGCTCCACACATTGTCTCTGCAACTCCTTCAAAAAGTATTTTGTTCCCCCTTCTAAGAAGGATCAAAGTATCCACACTTTGGTCTTCCTTCTTCTTGAGTTTCTTGTGGTTTGTAAATAGTATCTTGGGTATTCTGAGCTTCTGGATTAATATCCATTTATCAGTGAGTGCATACCATGTGTGTTCTTTTGTGAATGGGTTATCTCACTCAGGATGATATTATCCAGATCCATGAACTTCACTATGAATTTCATAAATTCATTGTTTTTAATAGCTGAGTAGTACTCTAATGTGTACCACATTTTTTTTTATCCATTCAACTGTTGAAGGACATCTGAATTCTTTCCAGTTTCTGGCTATTATAAATAAGGTTGCTATGAACATAGTAGTGCATGTGTCCGTATTACAGGTTGGAACATCTTCTGGAAATATACCATGGAGTGATATAGCTGGGTCCTCAGGTAGTACTATGTCCAATTTCCTGAGGAACTGTCAAACTGATTTCCAGAGTGGTTGTACCAGGTTGAAATCCAACCAGTAATGAATGTTCCTCTTTCTCCACAACCTCACCAGCACATCTGCTGTCATCTGAGTTTTTGATTTTAGCCATTCTGACTGGTGTGAGGTAGAATCTCAGGGTTGCTTTGATTTGCATTTCCTGATGACTAAGGATGTTGAACGTATCTTTGGGTGCTTCTAGCCATTCGTTATTCCTCCATTCGTTATTGAGAATTCTTTGTTTAGCTCTGTACCCCATTTTTTAATAGGATTATTTGTTTCTCTGGAGTCTAACTTCTTGAGTTCTTTGTATCTATTGGATATTAGTCCTCCATTGGATGTACGATAGGTAAAGGTCTTTTCCCTATCTATTGGTTGCCATTTTTTCCTATTGACAGTTTTCTTTGCCTTACAGAAGCTTTGTAGTTTTATGAGGGCCCATTTGTTAATTCTTGATCTTAGAGTATAAGCTATTGGTGTTCTGTTCAGGAAATTATCCCTTCTGCCCATGTGCTCAAGGCTCTTCCCCATTTTATTTTCTATTAGTTTCAGTGGATCTCATTTTATGTGAAGGTACTTGATCCATCAATGTAATGCACTATATAAACAAACTCAAAGAAAAAAAAGCCATATGATCATTTCATCAGATGCTGAGAAAGCATTTGACAAAATTCAAAACCCCTTCATGATAAAAGTCTTGGAACAATCAGGAATTCAATGCCCTTACCTAAACATAGTAAAAGCAATATACAGCAAACCAGGAGCCAACATCAAACTAAATGGAGAGAAACTTGAAGGAATCCCACTAAAATCAGGAACTAGACAAGGCTGCTCACTCTCTCCCTACCTACTTGAAGTCCTATCCTGAGTAGTTAGACAACAAAAGGAGATCAAATGGATATAAATTGGAAAGGAAGAAGTCAAATTATCACTATTTGCAGATGATATAATAGTATACTTAAGTGACTCCAAAAATTCCACCAGAGAACTCCCAAGCTTGATACACAACTTAAGCAAAGTAGCTGGATATAAAATTAACTCAAGCAAATCTGAGGCCTTCCTCTACACAAAAGATAAACAGGCTGATAAAGAAATAAGGAAAACAATACCCTTTGCAATAGTCTCAAATAATATAAAATACCTTTGTGTGACTAACTAAGCAAGTGAAAGATCTGTATGACAAAAATTTCAAGTCTCTGAAGAAAGAAATTGAGAAAGGTCTCAGAAGATGGAAAGATCTCTCATGCTCATAGATTGACAGGATTAATATAGTAAAAATGGCCATCTTGCAAAAAGCACTCTACAGATTCAATGCAATCCTCATCAAAATTCCAACTCAACTCTTCACAGAGTTAGAAAGAGCAATTTGCAAATTCATCTGGAACAACAAAAAACCTAAAATAGTGAAAACTATTCTCAACAATAAAAGAACTTCTGGTGGAATCACCATCCCAGACCTTAAATTGTACTACAGAGCAATTGTGATAAAAACTGCATGATATTGGTACAGTGACAGGCAGGTAGATCAATGGAATAGAATTGAAGACCCAGAAATGAACCCACACACCTATGGTCACTTGATCTTTTACAAAGGAGCAAAATCCATCCTGTGGGAAAAAAGAAAACATTATTTCTTTATTTATAAGTAAACATTGGAAATTTGGCAGTTTTCATCTCAGACCACAACTCTTTCCATCTATTAAGATAATCTCATTTCTTACCACAATTTTATATATTCAGATCAAGGTATTTATTTGGGAGCTACAATTCACAATGCCTAATTTCCTATCAAATCTATTTATATCTATATCTATATCTATATCTATCCAGTATTACCAAATTGAGTAAAGTTAGATTGTGACTCTTCTATGATGCCATGCTATTTAAAAACAATTAAATACCCATTCCTCTGTTGAGAGACATTTGGGTTGTTTCCAGCTACTGGTTATTATAAATAAGGATGCTGTGAATATAGTGGAGCATGTGTCCTTATTACATGTTGGAGCATCTTCTGGGTATATGCTCAGGAGTGGTATTGCTGGGTCCTCAGGTAGTACTATGTCCAGTTTTCTGAGGAACTGCCAAACTGATTTCCATAGTGGTTGTTCCAGCTTACAATTCCATCAGCAATGAAGGACTGTTCCTCTTTCTCCACAACCTTGCCAGCATCTGCTATTACCTGAGTTTTTTATCCTAACCATTCTGACTGGTGTGAGGTGGAATCTCAGGGTTGTTTTGATTTGCATTTCCCTTATGACTAAGGATGTTGAACATTTCTTTAGGTGCTTCTCAGCCATTCGGTATTCCTCAATTAAGAATTCTTTGTTTAGCTCTGTACTCCATTTTTAATAGGATTATTTGTTTCTTTAGAGTCTAACTTCTTGAGTTCTTTGTATATATTGTATATTAGCCCTCTACTGGATGTAATATTGGTAAAGATCTTTTCCCAATCTGTTGGTTGCCATTTTGTCCTATTGACAGCGTCCTTTGCCTTACAGCTTTGCAATTTTACTCAGATATTAAAAATGATGAATTCATGAAATTCTTAGGCAAATGGATAGATGTTGAAAATATCATCCTGAGTAGGGTAACCCAATCATAAAAGAAAATGCATGGTATATACTCACAGATAGGTGGATATTAGCCCAAAAGCTCCAAATAACCAGGATACAATTCACAGACTACATGAAACTCAGTAAGAAGGAAAACCAAAGTGAGGATGCTTCAGTCCTTCTTAGAAGGAGAACAAAAATACTCACAGGAGCTATATGGGGATAAAGTATAGAGCAGAGGCTAAAGAAAATGCCACCCACATGGGGATTCATTCCATATACAGTTACCAAACCCAGACACTACTGTGGATGCCATGAAGTACATGCTAGAAGGAGACTGATATGACTTTCTCCTGAGAAGCCCTGCCAGAGCCTTACAAATACAGAGATGGATGTTAGCAGCCATCCATTGGACTGAGCGTGAGGTCCCTAATAGAGGAGTTAGAGAAGGGACTGAAGGAGTTGAAGGGGTTTGCAACTCCATGGGAAGAACAACAATATCAACCAACCAGATTCCCCAGATCTCCCAGGGACTTGGCCATCAACAAAAGAGTACACATGGCTCCAACTGCATATGTAGCAGAGGATGGCCTTGTCATGTACCAGAAGGAGAGGTCCTTTGTCCTATGAAGGCTAGATAGATGCCCCAGTGTAGGGGAATCAAGGGTGGGAAGGTGGGAGTGTGTGCGTAAGTGGATGGAACACCCTCATAGAAGCAGGGGGAGGGAGGATGTAATAGGGTGTTTCAGGGAGGGTGGGAAACCTGGAAAGGGGATAACATTTGAGATGTAAATAAAGAAATTAGCCAATAAAAAATAAGGTAAAAATTCTATTTTTTGGAACCTTTCAATAATAATCCCAAGTGCTTTTCATAGACTCACCTGTAGTTTTTACATGTCTGATTCATAGTATTTTATATTATTGAAAATTGCATTTTTCCCTTGACATCATGAAAGGTTCCAGTTGCTTGAATATCATAAGTGAATAGCATCTCTTTGCCTCTGTCTGTCTCACTGTGTCTGTGTCTGTCTCTCCCTGTCTCTGTCTCTCTGTCTCTGTCTCTTCTCATGATCTGTGTGTGTGGGTGTGGGTCTGGGTGTGTGGGTGTGGGTGTGGGTGTGTCTGTCCATCTGTCTGTCTCTCCTTCTTTCCTCTCTCTCAGAATTTTATTCATGAAGACTATACATTTTGATCAAACCTACCTTCAGTATGTGTTTTTAAGGTTGATGAGAACATAATCATCCTCAATATGAGTTTTAATTCTGTAGCATGTAAGGGATGAAGAATATATCTCATAAGGAGAATAAACAACCCTATCATTAGACTGTAATGTATAAACCATCTATTCACAAAATTCACCCATCAATAGATATTTATTGAGGTTCTATTATATTCCAAGTATATAGTGAGAAAGTAGGAAAAAAGGAAAGAGAGAGGGAGTTCTCTTTTGTGTTCAGAAAGTTTACAGTCTTCTATGTTGTCATAAATAAAGAATAAATGCATAGTAAAATATAGTGAGATAAAATATGTGATATGATATAGCATGTTAGGATATTATACAGACAGTAAAATAAATCCTTTCATAGTATCAGGCAATAGGATAAGGAAAAGTACCCATGCTATCATTTTGTACTAGAGCATAGCAGACATATCACATTTTACATAGGAAAAAAAGTGCTTTAAGGTAAGAAATTCTAAAACTAGACTCTTATTGGTGATTAGATATCATTTCTTCTTAAAATTACTGAAATTTACAAATATCATTTACATCTAATTAATTAAAATGTTAATATGTCATACAGTCAAATGTGAAATGAATATCAAAATTTTCAAAAAATTAATAATCCACCCACATTCCCTATGTACTTTAAGTAGCTACTGATGTTGAGACTCTGAATCTTGCCAGACAGTACATCTTCCTCCAGGTTCAGCTGATCATACCACCCACATGCTTTTGATCATTACCTATGTATGCAGTGGTCATGTCACTAGCTAATTGCCCACGTTACTTTCTTCATTTTTCTTGTTAAAGAGAGAATTTTAAAATGAGCTCAATATATCAGCCCTTTTAGAAGAATTATTAATAATATGAATAACCTCATTTATTATTTGGTCTTTCTTCCCCTGAGCTCCTCTTTTCCTGATAAATCTGGAAAACCTCTCAGACACTATTACAAAGTATTGTGCTTCCATTTTGGTTTGCTCCTATTTTTACTTAACTCCAACAAATATCTACCCTACAGTTTTCTCTTTCTCCGCTATGCTGTCCTAAAGCTGACCAAGTTAGCAGAATTTATTTGTTTGAATTTTTAACTTTAAAATTAATACCTTGGCTTTGAAAAAGAGTTTTTAGCAGACAACGCTGAAAACACACACACACACACACACACACACACACACACACACACAACTAACTATACAAAGCATAGATTTCAACAACCCAAAATGGAATTAACTCAAAACTTAAATTAGTTTTCTAAAGTCAAGTTGAATTAAATACAAAAACAAAACATGTTTTATTCCATTACATTCTCAAAGCATATGTTTTTCCTCTAGTTGTAAAAGCACAGAAGTTTTGAGCTGTTATATAAGTTAGTGAATAACACAACTACAACATGAATTTTATCAGCTAGTAACATCGAGGATTCCTGCTGTTAATACACAAAATGGATTATTAATGGTTTTACCTTTCAAAGTTGATGAGCTAGTGAATTGTGAAGTTGATTTTTTCCATTCATCAGATTTCCACTGCTATTTAGTAGTTCAGACAAAACCTAAAAGAACTAAAATGTTATCTAATAACTTTTTGGAAGAAATATTGCGATTTCTAAAAGGACTGTAGAGGTATATATTTTTATGTGCACTGATTTACATTGCTGTGCTAAAGAGCATAAGCAAAAGCAACTTGGGGAAGGAAAGAGTTTATCTGGTTTATAGGCTACAGTCCATCATGAAAGAAAGAAGAGATTCAAGGCAGGAACTTGAAATAGTAACCATAAAGGAACACTGCTTACTGGCTTGCTCTCCCTGACCTGAATAGCTATCACTATTATATAGCCCATGCCCACCTATCCAGAAATGGCATTGTCTAGAGTGATCCCTCTAATAAATCAGCAATCAACAAAAAGCTTTAAAGATATCACCATGGTCCAAAATGATGGAAGAAATTCCTCAACAGCAGGTCCTTTTTCCCAGGTGTGTCTACATTTGTCTTAAGTTGTTAAAAACTCATAAGAGGGTAAAAATCTGGCTATGTACTTGAATCCAGTAGAGAGCCACACAAGTCAGAACTGAGTAACTAAGTAGGATTTCTACAAGAGGAAAGAATGAAAGCACAGTCTCTGAAGTAGGAATTAAGACAGACTTTGGTAATAGCTAAATACTGGTGGATGAAATCAGAACTGACCATAGAAGGGAACACAAACGAAAAAACAAGAAACCAGCAGGGCAGGGCAACTAGGTAACCTTTTCTATCTATAGCAAGGACACTGGGTTTTCCTTTTGTTTTGAATGGAGTTACTAAGAGCTGAGCTACTTCATATCTTATTCATTTTTGGTAAGAAAATAATCACCATGGCATCTTAGTTAAGTAATGGCTATTATCAAGTAAGAACTGAGTGCAGGGGCCAGCTGATTAGCTCACAGAATGGTTGAAGAAACTTGGCCTAGAGAGATTAAGAGAAAGTCAAATTTATGTTGTATTGATGGCATCATCTGATGCTGATGTGGCAGATGTGATGTATCCCAGAGATAGGAGTTAAGGATGGCTCCATAGAGAAGCAGGTTTGGTTAAAAAAACTTCACAGCTCTGATTAATTAGGCATACTCAGTATTCACCCATACTCAGTATTCACCCAACAGTAAGGCAACAGCCTGAACTGGGCATGAATAAACCAGTCAAGACCTGAACAGTCATATTTGTTACATTTATATGAGAGAAGATACGCAGAAAAGAGAAAGCAGAGGATATATCATTGGAACAATCTAACATTTCAAGGACAGAAAAGGATGAAAAAAACCCTAAATAAACAAATGTTATTATTATAAAAGGATACACATGGAACTTTGAGGATGTGAAAACCTGTTCAATGAATGTGAAGTAACCACTAATGACAAGTGCTGTGGAGGTCAAGAAAATTGTGACTGAGAATAGAACTTGGATCTGGCAGTAAGGATAACTACCAGTGACCTGAATACGTGACTTGGAAATCTTGGATGAAGTCAATTTAAGACAGCAAGAAAAGCCGGGCAGTGGTGGCACATGCCTTTAATCCCAGCACTTGGGGGGCAGAGGCAGGTGGATTTCTGAGTTCGAGGCTAACTTGGTCTACAGAATGAGTTCCAGGACAGCCAGGGCTATCCAGAGAAACCCTGTCTCTGAAAGAAAAAAAAAAGACAGCAAAAAAGAAGAGTTAGGAAATGAAGGCAGAATCTGTTCAGCTCCCATGAGCTTTACTAGAGTAAACACTATTCATTCTCTCTTCATGATCTTAATGTTCCAGTCTTTCTGCTTCTACCTCACTGAGCAACCACCCATGAAAATGGCTACCACCCATGAGTCACATCCTCACCTAGATAATTTTCATTTCCAAATATGTGGACAACCCTGTGCATGACCCCCAGAGCCGTACCCAGTGACAGCAACCATTTTCATCAACAATCCATTTTTTAGCAGACACATTAATAAAATATAAGCTTTTTTTTAACCTTATTGAGCTTGTTGTACAATATGTGGTGTAGCTATAGACAGGTGAGAACAGTAGGTAGGAACAAGGCAAACCAGAACATATTTGGTGGCTGACAGAAGACTGGCCTTTGACCCTGATCTTTGCGTGCAATTGTAATACTTGCCTGTTTCAAAGAACGGCTGGGTCGGAGGGGCCTTAGTCTCTTGGCGACCTAAAAAAGCTGAACTCTTATAGTCAGTTCTGGGTATATGACTGTTTGATGTCTGAAGCTCTGATGCCCATCATCTTCCGAATTATTCCAAATGGTATTTTTTTTTTCCAGTAGTGTGTAATTTTCATGCTAGTGATATCATGCTCTAGAAATCAAGGGCTCTGTATCATCATTATCCTCCTGGGGCTTGCCATAAATTCCACATGGCTTCTTTTCCAATCACAGATATATCTAAAACCAGAGTCTTTAATCCTCATCTCAGAGGCTGCTTCCTGAAGAGCCAAGTGCAACGGGACTCTCATATCTTTCATCTTTAAAACGAATTATAAAGCAATAGATATACTGCAATAAAACCATTATTTCTTTTACATGATAAAGAATAGACAAAAAAAGTTGAAACAACTTATAAAATCAAATATAAATGATTATAACACAACCTACCCATAATAATACTAAATTGCCATCCTTTTTCAGGAAAGTTAACATATCAGTCCTTCATTGATATTTTGAGAGTAGGAGTAGAGAAGTCAATCTTGTGAAAGGCAATGGTGAATGTTAAGAATTTGTTAGGCAAAACTCAGTGTAGGACCACATATTCAATTTTAATATATTTTATCAGATGAATTACTGATAACCTAAAATATGATTACATGTAAGTTAGGGTTGAATCACTATTTCTGTGCTTAAAATGTTCAAATTTAGACTCTTTTTTTCTGACCAATGTAGAGAGAGGATTTCAGAAGCCAGGCCATTTACTTATGACATGCTTCATATCTTTTCCAGATAGAAAACTACCAATCTTTAATTACATCTCAAGTCAATTTATTCAACATAATACTATTTTGCTATAAAGTTCATGTGACACAAAAGAAATATTTACAGAAAAAAAGGGACAGGTATTGAAAGCTTAATTATGTTATCCTTAGCTCATATTGTAATTCCAAAGCTCAATTTAAAACACGAAATTGCTAAAACAAAGTGGTATGAGCTACCAAAAGAAATTAGCTCAAGAAATGGCTGGTTTCTGGTCATCAGAACATCACTGACAATCAAGGTTCTAATAGCAACCTGATCCTTCAGACAGAATGAACAAGTTCCTTTTAATTGTACTGCCGAGGGAGGTAAGAGTTCAGGGTTGTGGTCAGCCTCACCCTAGCTCTATGCCAGCCTCTATCAAAAGGCAACTGCTCTTGTCTGCTTTGCCTCCTGAACCTTTGACAGACAGACTTTGTAGAAGAACCCCAGCCATCAGAGAGGTGACTGCATGCCATTGTCCTATGCTTCTTCTATTATTTGGACCGCTGATTTGTGCTGAAATTCTAAAATCTACACAAGTATAAGTTTAAGATCCAGTGGTAAACTTCGAGTCTCAGTATCAGTACCTCCAAACTAGTTGAACCAGTTCAGGTGATGAGAACGTTTGGTGAGGAAAGGGAAGTGGTTAATGTGTGCAGATAAGAATATTTAGAATTTAATTTGGAGAATGAAGAGTTGTTACTCAATTTAAAAAGCTATACCTCTGAAATTCCAATCATCCCTAATCTTTATACTCAGTGTGAAACTCTAAGTATTATACTTAATATTGTACAGGGTTTAGTAACTAGCTTTAAAGTAAAAATTTAGTCTCAGGTTAATGCATATATTTTATACTCTGTAAATAACATATTTGAATGTTTATTTTTATCAATTCATTTACTTTTAAATATTATCTTTGTTAAATCTTTGAGAATGTCATACATTGTATTATATTCATTGTCATACATTGATTATATTCATCCTCAAGTTTTTCCAGACAAATTCACCACCACCTACCCACCCAAATTTGTTTTCTCCTTTAAGAAAAGAAAAAAGAAAACAACAGGGGAGAAGGGCAAGGGTGATAGGAAGACTGTGTGAGGGGATGCCAGAATGGGAGGCAGCCATCAAGATATATAGTGAATAAATGAATTAATGACAAAGAAAGTATGGAGAGAGAGAGAGAGAGAGAGAGAGAGAGAGAGAGAGGTTGGATCTCATTACAGTGTATTTAGAGTTGACTCGAATTCTAGCTTTGAAAAGATTTCAATAACAAAATAAATTGGACATACATGCTGAGTACCTTATAGCTGTCATTTCAGAGATGAGCTAAAAAAACAAAACCCACACAAGACATGAGCACATTTAAAGAGGTGGCCCTTGTCCTTTGTACTCTGTCAATGGAAGAGCTAAGACTAGACCCCAGGCTCCCTGACTCTACAGGTAGCCCTCATACAATACTGTCCCCTAGTATATGTCCAGTTTTGTAAGAACCAGTGATTGCTTCCATACAAACAAAATCCAACTACTATAAAAACTTACACACCAAAAATTTATGACCTTATGTAAAATGATCCAAAGAAGATCTGTTATGAGACAAAATGACTGTATTGTCATTTACTTGTATGACTCTGAGTACTTAGAAATGTTTTTCATATTACCTATGTGCTAGTTAAGTCCCTCCCAAAGAAAGAATAAATGCAAAGATCTATTTGGGATGAGAGTGAAGGGGGTTGTTTGAAAAAAAGAATTATATTTAATTAATCGTCAACCTTTCCTAATATTTCTGTGAGTCTCTATTCTGTAGTTATAGATAGGGTTAATTGATATCCTGAGGCATCCTGGACTTCTCTGAGGAAAAAGAAAATCACAGAATAAAAGAAATCAAAGAAATGCTTTTATATGTGACATTAGGCACTATGAAAATAATAGAAGAAATTAAACCAAATTTTAATTTCAGAATTATTGTTAGTTCTGCCATATATTTTCAGTCACTTCACTTAAAGAAAAGGGGTGCATGGGGGGAGGTCAAGTGAGCTGAAATAAGCAAATAAAGAGTTTAACTTGATATATGGTGAGAAGATGAAGAATTTAAAGCAGTGTAGCAGATACATCAGTGATCAGACAGTAACAGAAGAAAAAAATACGGTAACTAATAAATGAGAGAAACCAAAGAATTAATTATTACACTAAGAAGGTTGATATATTGAGCTCATTTTAAAAATGTCTTTCTAAAAGAGTGAGGAAGAAAAATTTAAATAAGGAAGAACTAATGAAAGACAATGAAAATTGCTAATAAAAAATGTTGAGAAAGAAAATGTGGAATACATTTTAAACTCCAGACAGTGACTCACAGCATCTTAAGCATGAGACTCCAATAAGAAAACACTGTGGCCAACCCCTAGTCAGATAGACAAGCACTGCCTTGGATTCAATATATTTAATTATCCAAAAATTTAAATGCATGTAAATTATACTTTGAAATATGTATTATTCAAGAATGATTTCAAAGTAGGTGCAGAATCAGAGCAGGCTTCTTTCTCTATTGTTCGCTTTCCTCTTACTCTGGAGTGTCTAGCTGATCAAATTAAAGGAGATTTCTCAATAAAACGAATGTGACAATGCAGTCACTCTAGTCCTTTATGGATATATCCAGGAAGACCAGCAAACAGTGAAAGCTCGCTACCTACCAGCTAAAAGTGATTAATAAGCTATGGCTGGGTCTACTGAGAAATGGCCATCAATGCTGGGGATCATAGGTGCTGTATAAAATGGAGTTCACCTCCATTTTGTAAATGGTAGAGAGAGGCTTCCTACTTCTCTGCATTGTCTCACCAGTGAGTTGTGTGTTCTATGAGCTTCCAAACTCCCTACCTACTTAACTCTTCATTAGAGAAAAATACTAAACATAATTTTATACCCTCTCCATTCTTGGTTTTATACTAGTACATTCTCATTGTTATTGTCTCCCATTCTCTTTTGCTTCTCAAACACCCCTGCAAATTATTGCAGCTGGGAGTGGGGACACATCAACCTGTTCTCTATCCACGATTAGTTGTTGACAGGTGCCTTGTACAGGACTGCAGGCAACTATAACTTTTTTTAGACCATGATTGCAATGACCATGTCGTGCCCAACTATAGCATTTTATAGTTCTTCTCATCTTTGGGCTTTTACATTCCTTTTACTTGTTTTCCCACAAGGCTCCTTGAGTCTTAGAATGAGTTATAAAAGTCCTGTTTAGGACTGAGCTCTAAACAGTTCCTCAATTTCACACTCTTCGCAGCCCAGTGGCATTGTAAAAGAGAATCTTCTCCAACTAAGCGTGCCTCACTCCATTCTTCAATTTGTATTAAGAAAAAGCAAGTCTTGGAGCTCACAAAGAAAGCATAGGTAGAAAGTGTTTTGACATATGACACCATAGATTTGGTAAGCTACCAAAAAAAGGGGCAGGGGCTTACTTCCGTTTCAAAACTACTAGGTGGTAAAGAAGCCTGACATTCCTTCTGTCTGAGTCCTCCCATAAGTGGATCTGAGCATCATATAAAAAGATGATCATAAAAGACCTTGTCTAAACTGATTTTTCAAGCACATTCACCATTAAGACAAACCATTGCCAGAAAGACAATCACTTTAATATTCCTGCTCATATACAATTTTCACTATAACCTGGAATAACCACAGAAGCTATGATATTAGGAAGGGTGCAATCTGGGGAGGAGCAAAGAGGCGGGATCAGTAGAACATTGACCAAGTAAAATTAGGATAGGGGAAGAATACCTTCTAACCTTACCAATGGCTTAGAAAAAAATCCCAGAAAGTCTGAAATCAAGAGCAAATGTATGTATTTTCTCTTTAGTCAGTTAATTATCTTGAGTGTTTTGTCATGGAATAATAACTAGTACAGTCTTATTCCATGTTGATATCTCTCTATTCACATAAACTATTAGTTTGATAAGAAATGGAAGTAGAAAAATTTTACATTAGTATATCCTGAAGGAAGATAAATAATAATGACACAAAAAGCAAATTCAAATCCATTTGTAAGAATTAGATGACACTCCAGTGCCGAAAGCAAAACAATTAAAGAGCAACAATTAGAATTCTCTTGTCAGCAAATGGAACAACCACCTTACTGGTAAACTTTGCAAAGCAGATGGGAAGGCTCAGTTATTGTCCATTCAATTCTCTTTAGCTTGCCTTTGTGGGATAATGTGGAAAAAATGGCTTGGAAACACCAGATTTTGTTTTAGTTCATAAATTATATTCTGAGTCTTGGAGAAGGGATGCCTCACTAAATATAAAGTCAATAGTGCTGTCTTCATTATTCTTATATACTTAATATTGTATGATCGAGAGAGAGATGAGACTGGAGAGAGAGAATGAGAGAGAGAGGGGCAGAAAGAGAGAGACAGAGAGATAGGGAGAGGAAGAGAGAAAAAGAGAGAGAGAGAGAGAGAGAGAGAGAGAGAGAGAGAGAGAGAGTCAGCACACTTAAAGAAAAGAAAAAGAAAACTAGAGCAAGATCCTTTAGGAAGAATACTGTTCAATATACTGTTACAGAAATCTGTAGCAAAATCACATAGAGAAATTTCTAAAATGGACATTCCTGGGCCACACTTTAGAAGGACATCAGAATTTCTAAACTAGCTGTGTCCTAAAGGAGGAGCAAAGCATGTGATTCTAATGCTGGTTGAAGACTGGAAAGATATTCCTAAGAGGAAGAGTTGACACTAATGATGAGAAGAATCCCATCTATTCTTTAGAGTGTAGGAAAGTAATACAAGAGAAAAGTAAGAGTGCCTCCTGATTGCACTGGGGCACATTTTCCCCAAATGGAGAAAGCACAGCTAGAACATAGGGCCTACCAAGAGCTGAAAGTTTGTGTCCCCTCCAAAACTCATGTCCAACTTAGTTATCAGTTCAATAGTATAGAGAGATTGTGGCTTTTCAGTGATTCAGTCAGGACTCCCTTCCTCACAAATGGATTATAGTCTTTAAAAGGGGGCTTGAGAAAACTACAAAGTCTGATTTTTCTCATTTCTCCCACAATTTGAGGAAACAATGTCTCTCATCTGTTCTAGGATACAACATTCAAGACCCCAAACTTGCCAGAGCCTTTTCTACCTTGCCAAAAACTTAGAAAAAAAATCTGTGTGCCTCTAAATCAAGAAGCAAGGAGATCTTTGTTGTTCATAAATGCTAGAACCTCAGGAACTTTGCTGTACTGTGAAAATGAAGGTAAACAGACAGTGAATCCCTGTGTGGGTAGTAAAGCATATTTGTCACTGTTTGAGAGGGGACTATTGACCAAGATTTTGTACATAAAATAACAAAAGATGATTTCTGTGTGCATTTGACTATTTTTTCCTATGTGAAACATCTACATGAGGAAAAATATCAATTTAAATTAGCATATTAAAGGCTTAAGTAACTACTCTATAGTGTCTCTTAAATTTTCTTTCAACTGTATCAAATAAATTTTCAGTGAAGTGGCAACTTCAGCTTCATCAAGACTGCCCAGTTTTACTTCAACCACATTTTCTTTTCTTGAAAGGAAACACATGTAAGTCCTTATGTCAGAGACCCAAATCTAGACAATTTTCAAGTGACAGCTGTTCTCTCTAAGTGGACCTCACATTGAAGAAATAGTAGCCAGTGAAGAGCTTTTATAAATATGATCCTTTACTTTATGCAGTCCAGCTATGCACTCAGCAAGCAGGCACTGGATTTTACAGGACGTGAATGGTTTAATGACTCTGAGAAGAACATTCACAATCTCCCCATCTTGTCAATCCATCCCTGGGACCTCAGGGGTAGAGCCTTCCTACCAGTTTCACCGAGGCCATATCAGCCTTTCCCTCCATTCCTCAATCTCCCATTGTCAGACAGTGTTGGTAATTGGTTTTTAATTGGTTCATTTACCCGAATGATTTATACTGCCTCAGGTAGGCACAATTTAATGACACCCATTACGGTGCTTCAGATTATCTCACAAATAGATATGCTGTTGTCCTTCAAGACTGAAGATCCATGCACAGGAGTGCAATCATTCATACTTCTTAGATGTGAAAAAGTCAGGTGCATGACTAATAATGATAAAAAAAATAATAGTTTATCAAGTGTGAATGTATACCAGACAGCTTCCCAAGCACTGTATTTGCATTATATTATTTAACAAGAAACTGAATAGAACAGAAACAGGCAGAAACAATCATTATTCACAGAACTGCACACATTTGAGTCAGAGACTGTTTTCAATTGTTTTTCCTCAGTTTCTCAGTGGATCTATTCCTGCGCTTCAAATTAATGCACACTAGTATTAATGTGCCAGCAGAACCTCTGGGAAGCTTTGGAAAGAGATTCAGAATCCTTTTTGATCCTAACAATAATTGTGAGACAGTAATCCAGTTACTTAACCTTCAGGCTTTAGCCACAGCTTCTGAAAAGACTTTTGTGGATTTCAAGTGATGCAGCTCAGCATATCTTCCAAAGTCTCATTTTGATTGACTAGCTACTTGGGATGCTGTCAGGTCTTCTATAGTATAGCCTGTGTCTGCATTTCAATATTTGCTTAAAATATAAATTCCTCCTTAACTATTTAAAAACATTTGTCTCATCATTCAGTTGCTTGGGAGTTATGTACTGTCACAAAAACACCTCACCAAGGAGGAACATATTCTCAGGAACTACACGGACTCTACATCTTGAAGTGAAACACATTGACATAGAGCAGTGAGTAAACTTAAGAATTCTTTTCACAATTAAATAAACTAATCTTAACATCTATATGTTGTTTCTTCTAAACAATTAACCTAACAACATAACAAAATACTTGTTATTCTACTTAGAATTTGCCCATGTATACAACTGAGTGAGTAAATTATGACTTATAATTGACACTTGGCAACATATTCACACCAGTATGATTTACATGGAAACATAAATTCAAGAAGATGATTCTGATCAAGTTTTGGTAAATTTAAAGATGAACATTTAGAACTGGGGATTCAGCCATCAGCAAAAATTTGCTTAAGCATAGGACAAACAGGAAAAATTAAAATGTCTTCCTTGAGCAAGACTCAATTTTAAACAAAACAGTTACACAATATATTTCTTACTTGGATTCATTTTCTTTCACTGTATACTTTGTATTTACATTGTTAAACAGACATCTGTCAAAAGTCCTTGCCTTGATATGTGTATATATATCATATATATATGATTTCCACAGATAATTTTGCATTTCTCTTATTACTTAAAATGTCCTAAGTTTAGGAAATTGTACTTCAATACTAAAGTATTATTGCTGTGGATTGGTAAAGACATGGCTAGATGTGATCAGAACTGTCTATATATATATATACACATCTTCATCTCTTCTTAAAATCTCATTGTAAATAAATATAACTAGAAGAAAAATAGAGTAAGATAGCAAGCATACCTTTCTGTCCTGTAAGGAGAAAGAAAAAATAACATTTAAAGGTGTCCTTTGAAACTTTTTCTTATACAGATATACATGTATGAGGCAAAAGTTCTGCTGACTGAAACAGATGTAGCTATAGTAGGTCTTTTATGTAGGTGAACACATGTGTGCATGCTTTTCTATCTTAAGCTAGCCATATGTTCTTCAATATAGCAATTATGTGCCTTGCCTAAATGGGGATACAGTCTGGAAAATGAGGTATACTATAGAATACCATCAAAATGTGTAGTGATCATATTTAAGCCTTGAAATTTTAGCTATAAAGATAAATAAAATCTGTGAACACTGTTATTGCTTCTTTCTATTAAATAGTGATGATCTAGATTCAGTCCACGTTGTCTGTAACAATCATTTTTTTTTGTCAGTGGTTTATTGCTATGGTACAACTATTATTTTTAAAAATGAAAAGAAATGAGACAATGGCTTGAGGTCACCCAGGCCTGGAATAGTTGGAGCTCCTTGGAGTTTTCTTGCCAAACCTCTCTCTTGCACCACATCTGACTATTATCACCTTTCAGCCTCCAACCATTTAGACATTGGGAAGATAATTCTCCATATAAGTCTAATGTTAGGTCCAAGGCATATGGATCAACTCCTTATAATTCATTTCATTTAATTCTCACAACTTATATGAAGTAGATTCTATACACTTTATTTTATAAATGTAGAACTTGAGGTATAGAGAAGCTAATAAACTAACTTAGATGGTCATAACAACATTGAAAAGGTAAAAATAAGACTGTTGCTCTATAAGCCACACACACACACACACACACACACACACACACACACACATATACACATATGTCCAGCTTTGTCATTCTCCTATACCGCATCTCTCTGTCTCTGCTCTGACTCTATTTTCATTGACAACTATTCTATTTTTGCTACCAGCCCACTTCAACGTCTGGGATCTTCAACAGGTACCACCAGTTTACTCAACTTTTTAAGGAAAATTGAAAATCCCTACATTATTATAAATCTCATTTGAGCATTCTTCACCTGAAGCCAAAGGGTTTTCTTTCCCACTCATGCCCAGACATTCATCTTTTCACATGCAAATAGGGCAGGAGATGTAAAAATAAAACTATGGACTTTAAACAAAAGTAGAATATATATGCTGTTTTCCTTATAAAATAAGAAATGGGAGTCAATCAGTCATCAGGGATCGGGATATGGATTCCACTAAGACAATGTCTATAACCTACAGAATTAGCCAATCCTCCTTACCCATATACAACATTCAAGGCTCTTCTAATTGCTTCACACTGGAGCCTTGCTTCTACAAAAGTTTTCATTTTTTTCCCGCTGTAAATGGGTGTGGCTGTAGCATACACATATTATTACCATTCTACCACCATACCCAGAGAGGATGCTGAAATTACCCAATTATATAGCAATGCATCTTGTCACTTAATAAGTCTGAGAGCCCTTCTTCCACACTGCACAAGATAGTCTCCAAAACATAATTAGAAGTTCACATTTTGTCATGAGGAAATGGTGCCTTTTTTCCAAAACAAAATCCAAAGAAACAAACAAAACAAACAATAAACCCATGTACAGTAGAAAGCAAAACAACATTCCATGGTCTGTATTTCTTTTCACTACTCGGACAAAAAGGTAGAAGTCAGGGAGTGCTACTTTTTTTGTCTCCTAATTAAGGAAATAATAAATGCATTCCAGACATGGAAAAAATGGAAAATGGAGACTATTAGAAAAGAAAGTATTAGTGGATCAAAGATAGTTAAAAGAAATGTGAGTGTTGAGAACTTGACTGGGGAGCAAACTGATCAGCCAATGAAACACGTTTGAGTTAATAATGAATGTCTCATCTCAACTTGAAACAAATCTGTCTGCTCTATTGGAAACATATAATATCAAAGGAGAGGAGAGCTGTCCCATAAAGGCATGCTACCATTTGAACATCAATTTGACAGGTAGTGTAATTTTCTTACTAAGGACCGTGAATATCATATTGAAGGCTACTACAGAAATACTACTCAAATTCACCAACGTAAGTCATCTGAATAGGAAAAGTTTCAGCACAAGTCAGAGGAGATATAGGGGAAAAGGGCTGAGGCTGATGAATTTCACTTATGACCAAAAAACCATGACCTTGACTTATTTCCATTTAATACTAATCTATTATCTCCAAACCAGGGACAAGTGAAACTGAAATCAGTCAGAAGCCAGAGTTATTTCTGCTCCAGACTTACTCTAAGTAGTGCTATGTCATCTGAATTCATTTGTATGCAAGTGACAAGAGGCAGGGAATGTTCAGTTCTGATCTGTGCTTTTTCTACTATTTTAAGTACCAGGAAAAGATGATGGCAGTTTGAATCTCTGAGCTTCCAGCATATAGACTTGCCATGCATGTAGAAGATGAGAAAAACATTTTATGAATCTCCTTCCACTATTATGTTTAATATATTCAGAATGTAGCTTTTTATTATCCATACAGGACAAAGTTTTGAGAAGTGTCAAGCTAATACTTCAGCTGTATTAAAACATGTTTCTCTCTAGGCATCCAAAAGTGTGTCACTGTATATGGAGTAAGAGAATCCTTCATCTAGGCATGCGTTACCACTGCAATGTAATTTACCACAGCAGCACAAGATACAGTATGATCAAATCCCATAAGGTTTCCAAATTCTGATTTCATTAGCTACTCCCCAAGCCATCCCTAAAAAAATCAGTCAAACTTCCTTCAAACTTCTGAATGGCCTACACATGCTATGGAAATGTTATACTTGTAGAGAAAACATGGGAAACATAAACTATAGTTGACTTCCATACATGTATAGATAAATTTTTCAAAGAAAATCATTTAAAGCCCGAGTCACACTGTGAAATACTAGTGGTTAGTAAAGAACTATGCTTTATTTTTGAAGCAGGAATATTTTTATAGAGATTATTTCATAAATATTTCTTTTTTGGATTTATTTTTTATTAGATCTTTATTCACATTTCAAATGACATTCCCTTTCCCTGTTTCCCCTCCCGGAAAAAAACTCTTTTCCCTCCCCACTCCCCGTGCTCACCAACCCACCCTCTCCCGATTCCTGGTCCTGGCATTCCCCTACACTGGGACACAGAACCTTCACCAGATAAAGGACCTCTCCTCTCACTGATGACCAATTAGGCCATCCTCTGCTACATATGCAGCTGGAGCCATGAGTCCCTCCATGTATACTCTGGTTGGAGTTTTAGTCCCTGGGAGCTCTGAGGGTACTAGTTAGTTCATTTTGTTGTTCCTCCTATGGGGCTGCAAACCCCTTCAGCTCCTTGGGTCCTTTCTCTAGCTCCTTCATTGGGGACCCTGTGCTCAGTTTAATGGATGGCTGTGAGCCTCCACTTCTGTATTAGTCAGGCACTGGCAGAACCTCTCAGGATACAGCTATATCAGGCTCCTGTCAGCCACAGGCATCCACAATAGTGTCTGGGCTTGGTGATTGAATATGGGAAGGATTCTCAGATGGGGGCAGTCTCTGGATTGTCCTTCCCTCAGTCTCTGCTCCATAGTTTGTCCTGCAACTCCTTCCATGGGTATTTTGTTCCCCCTTCTAAGAAGGATCAAAGTATCCACACTTTGGTCTTCCTTCTTCTTGAGTTTCTTGAGGCTTGTATCCACAAACCTCTTGGTATTCCGAGCTTCTGGGCTAATATCACTTATCAGTGAGTGCATACCACATGTGTTCTTTTGTGATTGGGTTACTTCACTCAGGATGATATCCTCCAGATCCATCCATTTCCCTAAGAATTTCACAAATTCATTGTTCTTGATAGCTGAGTAGTACTCCATTGTGTAAATGTACCACATTTTCTGTATCCATTCCTCTATTGAGGAACATCTGAGTTCTTTCAAGATTCTAGCTATTATAAATAAAGCTTCTATGAACACAGTGGAGCATGTGTCCTTACTATATGTTGAAGTATCTTCTGGGTATATGTCTAGGAGTGCTATAGCTGGGTCCTCAGGCAGTACTATGTCCAATTTCCTGAGGAACTGCCATGCTAATTTCCAGAGTGGTTGTACCAGCTTGCAATCCCAGTTCTACTTTTTTAAACTATCTCTTTGTATCCTGTCTTTAAAATTTCAAAGATGTGGCTGACCATTTGAGACTCTTAGGTCTTTCATGGCACCACTCTGCCAAGTCCACAGATGTGAGATCTTTTAGCCATGCAGTTCTGCACATTTCTCTACTTCTTCGCTAACCTACTGACTAACATTACTGAGTCCATGTGTGTATGTGTGATTGCATATGTGTGCATGTATTTGAAGATGTGTATGCGCATGCATTTGAAAATCAGAGACCAAGCTGGTATATCATTCCTTTGATGCTGTCCATCTTGTTTTGGCTTGTTTGTTTGTTTTTATTTTGCTTTGTTTGTTTAGTTCTTCACACAGGCTATGTCACTGACCAGAAACACATCAAGTAGGCTAAGCTGGCTGCTCAGGAAGCCCAGACACCCACCTATTTTGTTATCTATGCTGAGATTAAGAGCAAGCATCACCAAACCCAGCTGTTATGTTTGGTTTCTGCAATCCAATTCAGGTCTTCATGCTTTCAAAACAAGTCACCTTACCCACTGACCCATCTCTGCCATGAGACCGTTCATTTTTTTTTTTTTGAGTGAATTAATTTACTATTTATTTCTGGCTAGATGTTCTATTTTTAGACTCCAATGGAAATATTTCTTTTCATATAGAATTTCTCTCAGAAGTGTGAAGGTTATCTACAAAAAAAAGATGTTTTGTAGGGTTCATCCATACTCCAGAATCCTTCCAAGATAAAGTAAGGGAGCTTGAGCTTTGGAGTAAGATTGGACAAGTCTACAAGGTTTAGAGATGAAATTAAGTGTGAGACCGTTCATTTTATTGACCTGACAAATAGTCAGCAATTTACCCTGACCTAGACAATCCAGATCAATGAAAAATCCTTCCAAGTTAGAGCAAAACCTGTAAGATACAAATTTAGTATGCTTTCTGTTCTTGCCATTACTGTGCCAAGCACTGCTGCAGAGAGACAAAGTCATGAAAATTAGTATTCCCTTCATGCTGTAATTCCCAGCCCCACTGGGATAGCAGTTTTCCTAATTATCAGAGAGAAACTCCGATGCACTGACTGGAAAGCCTACAACCAAGAACACTCAGTTCTACCCTTTACTCCCAACCCACCACAGGTGAACTGCTCTCGCTAGAGTCCTAGCTCACTTTTCCACTCCACTTGAGTTACCTTGAAACCATGTAAAAACTAGGCAACTCTATGAAGTTTGTAAATTTTTATTGAGCTACTGAATCTACTCCATGGTTTTCTTTATATGATATTTTTAAAATAAGATTATGCAAATAAGCACAGTCAAACAAAAGAAATGCATTTTGTTTTGGACCCATTTACTCCCTGCATCCCTCTTGGAGGATGGTGAGATCTGATCCTATTTACCTTGACATTTCTTTTTCAGTAATCTATCTGGCTTAATCTGGTATTCCCAGACAGTTTTGAAATATTGGTATTCTATACAATTGAATGTATTGTCAACTCTAACTCATACATATGCTTGTAAGATTATCTTAGCCACCTCCAAGGAGTCTAACATACTTTCTGAAGATTCACATATCCATATCTACATAGCAAATTCCCTTTCTACTTTAAGGGATGAAAAGCATGGCAGCATATGTAAAATCTGAACACCTGCTAGAAAACCTGCCTTGCAGTAAGACAGAGGCGGTTACAACTAAGTTCACCAACACTTATTTCCACCTATTTTTATTTAATGGCTCTTCCCAGTTCCCACAATAACCATGTCTTAGGAATCATTTAGAAAAACAGAAAAGAAATGAGAAGTGGTGAAAATATTATATAAATTTCGTAAATGGTAGAAGTATAGTGTCAACCTCTAAAGTCAATTCTTCATGTAATACACACATTCAGTAAATGATTCCTTAAATAAATGCCAGGTGTTGGGTAAATTTTTGCCAAGGATCACAGGATGAACTAGCTGAATGCTATATACTGTAACACTCCTCAAGTATTTAAGCTATTTTAGCCTTAGTTTATTACATCTAATATAATTTATTTTTCTTTATTAAGCCATATTAAAAAGTAATGTGATAGAATTTACTTTCAAAAGTAACATTATTTGTTTATTTTAAAGCAAGATATTTCATTTATATGTTTAATTACACACAACTTCATGTGCTTGTGTTTTAATATACCATGAAACTAAAATTGTAAGTTAATGCCAACTAACCCAGTTTCTGTTTGTCATTCTGTGTCTCTGTCTTAGGTCGTTCCCATGAGCTTAACTTAGGTTTTAATTATTTTATTGTAAATCTGGTCTTGAAAACCCCAACCCATTATTTATGGGAATTATTTTAACAAGAAAAACTCCAGTAGGTTACTAAATAATATCAAATATGTTTGGTAATCTTTTTTCTTATTTCACATAGTTACAAACATATTCCCTCTTTAGCTACACCATGAAATGCTAATCGCAATGCCATTAATTGGTAATACATATTCATTGAAATTTAGTGACTTAAGGATCTATCTAGCTTCATATTTTTGCTGCCCTTTGGGACATCTATTTCAAACCTAAAATTACATCTTGCTTCAGAGAAGAAGAATAAAAACAGACGTGAGATCAGTGGGTTAATACAATGCTTTTATGACAAAGACAATGAGGACCAGAGAGAATAAACATGTATCCTTTGTCCAAAGTAACCATAGCAGAAAACTACCCAAAGAGTAGGACTCAAACTCAACACTCCTACACTGGTAAATATCCTTTATCCTAAAACTAAAGTCTATTTACTTTCCATAATAAAATAGTTTTGCTATGAGTTGACCACTCAGACATAGTCTATAACCAATTTTAAGTCTTTATTCCAGCCATCTGGGACACCACATGTTTAGGGGCCTAGATGTGGCCCTGGGTGTCTAGAACGCAGATATTCTCAAAAGTAGAGACCTGGTCCAGGCATCTCCTTTGTCGGGTACAAAGGGTGGCTTTCCAGAGTAAGCAGTTGAAAGAAAGCAGTCTCAACAGAAGCTAAGATAGGCAGTTACTCAGCCCTAGGAGGGTTCCCACACAAACAGGCAGTTAAGATAAAAGACTCTCTGGAGGAGGTGCTACACAAACAAGCAGTTCTAATGAAGGCTAAGATAAATTAGCTAGGACATCTTGACCTTTGTCCATAGAATAGAATTGTGTTGTTTTTCTCCAACAAGGAGATCAGATTCTAGTTTAAACCTGGAATGACCTCAACAAGAATAAAGAAAGTATCTAATAAATAAAAAAAAATAAATTAAAAAATAAAAATAAAAAGAATACAAGATGAGGGAAATGTTGAACAATTTTGCCCCAACACAAAAAGATGGTTTACTTACTGAAGACCTGTTTTCTTTTCTAAGTAGCTACTATCATAAGAGTGTCAGCTATGTATATACAAAGCAATTTATTATTCAAATATATATATAAGCCAGTTTGACTAGTTACCTAACAACATCATTGGTTAACAACAACTTACCAAATGGTGATCAAACAACTAGTCAAACGGGTTATTTGTTTATAAATAATGTAGCTGCTACAACTAGTCAAATGGGTTATTTGTTTATAAATAATGTAGCTGCTACTTGAGGAAATATATTATAATTTGTTTGATTGAATTGAAGTAAATAGAACTTCTGAGTGAAGGCACAATTTGTTTCTAGGGTTTTTGAGTTGTCTGTCTGTCTTTCTGTCTGCCTGTCTTTTTGTGCTTAATGAGCCCTTAACAACTTCTTCATCTGACACAATGGCCACTTCACATAAGTGCCATCTTAAGGCTGGGTCTCCTGGACCATGTTTCCTAAAAGGATTGTTTCCTGAATTTCCCTTCTCCCCTTCTGGAAATCATCATGGTGAAGAGAGGTGGGTGTGTTTGCAGCCTTGGAGGAAACAGAAAGGAGCTAGGGTAATAGCTCAAGAGAAGCAGTAAACAGAGCACAGACCCTTAAAGGGAAAGTAGAGGGGGGAGGATGGAACAGGAGGAGAAGGGGATACAAAGAGAAGAGGGAGGAGAGGGGAAGGGGCAAGAGGAGGAGGAGGAACTGAGAGAATGAGAGAAAGGGGAAGAGGGAGGAGCGCAAAGGAGAAGGAATGGAGAGGAGGGGACTAGTGCGGGGGAGAGCAGGAGAAAGCAGGGGAGGGAAAGGAGAAGGCACATGGAAAGATTTAGTGACTGTGAAATATCAGCATTATGGTATTGTTATAAAAATCTCACTATAGATTCTCTGCTTTTCTTCCAACTCACAGTAACAAATACAAGAGCATCCAGGTACTGCAATGTTGATTTAACCATTGGCCTAATCACATCAGGCCAAGGGTAGCTATCGCATGAAGATGTCCAGGCAAAGCAGGGGAAGTGCAACAACCTAAATGCTTTGTCAGACAGCTAATGTATCACTGCTCCCAACTGCAGAAATTATTGCAAATGCTCACTGGAGACTTATAACCAAGGAAATTGGAGTAGAAGAGAAATGATGGAGCCACCTCTAAAGATTATTTCCTCTGTTCCATCCAAGTCAATTTATTTGTGTGTGTATGTATACATATGTGCATGTATACACATAGAAAACTTTATATATGTAATTATATAAATAGATATATACATAGATATAACTGGGAAATAGGTTTGGGTTTATTCATAGCTCTGGGGGGAGAGACAGAAAGAGAGAGGGGAGGGGCACGTCAAAAGATAAAATATTGCTACAGCAAGATTCACTACCGAGGTAACTTTTTTCTTCTCTCATTTTTACTTTGCAATGGGTTCTCAATGGACTGATTCATTTAAGCTATGATTTTTATTCATATTTTTAAGCTGTTGGGCCTAATGTTGAAATCTCCCTTGTTACCAGTTAGACTTACTAGTTTTAATGATTTGAGTTTTAAATGAAGGTCATTATATAATATCCTGCATTGCATGCAGATTATAAAGTTCCTACCGGCTTTGCCTTTTAATTAAATTATTCTTTCAAGTGGAATATAGGAGTAGAAAAGTCCATCTTTCTTTTTATATTGAAGAGGCTCAATAGTAAAACTTTTCTGCTTTATTACTAACGGATACTTAAAATATTGGCCTTAAATAAATGTTGATTGTGTCTAAAAGAATTATTTGCTTAATACATCTTTTTATCTATGCACCCAATTCAATTACCCACAGCCTGAAGATAATGTATTTCAACAGAAGACATACCCATTTATTCATTTCTCTACCTTGCCTCATTTTTTTTTCAGGTATCTTTGATATGTAGCTATAGAAGAGAGGGTTAAGTGAGACACAGTTGTGAACTTATGACATTTTAGAAGGGCTTCATAAATTTGACGAACACTTGACAGATGAGCAGTCATGCATGCGAAATCCTGAAGGAAAAAGGAAGGAGAAAGATTTACCAGAAGCACGAGAATGACAGGGGAGACTTTCTAAAGAAGCATGACTTACCCCAAAGATGGGGGAAGTTGAGCAGCTTTCATGCACAAGGTTGACTTTAAGTAGGACTGTAGCATCGTGTGTGGTGGGAAGGGCGGTACTAGCTGGGCTTGCTCTGAAAATAATAACCATGCTATGGTATGGAGACAGCCAATTTGACAGAGCCCTGAGTAGGTCTTGGAGGTGGCACCAGGTATTCCTGCCTGAGATTTGTTTATAACTATGGACACCAGCTCAACAGAGTGGAAAAACAGTCAGCCAGAAACAAGATGGAGAAAAATTGCCACTTTATGGTTACAATGCGATTTTAAACTAATCTGGTGAATGGTCATCCCAGAAACAATCCATTTAGAAGTAACCCTGGCATGGCTAAGAAATTAAAATCTCAGAATATTCCAGTTATCTCTCCCCATACTGTCTCCTTCTGTCCCTCCCTCTCCCACCCGATTCCTACTGTTCCCAATTCCTTCCATGCATAGTCCATCCACAAAATCTATTGTATTTTCTTTTTCTTTTTAGGCACCCCCTTGAGTCCTCTGTTATCTAGCCTTTCTGAGTCTGTGAATTGCATTATGAATATTATTGGTAGCTAATGTCCCCTTATAAGTGAGTACACAGCATGTTTCTAGGTCTGTATTGCCTCACTCAGGGTGATTTTATTCTAGTTTCATCCATTTTCCTGCAAATTTCATGATGTCATTTTTCTAACAGCTGAGTAATACGCAGTTGTTTAAATGAATCATTTTTCTTTATCCATTCTCCAGTTGAGGGATATCTAGGTTGTTTCCATTTTCTAGGTATTATAATTAAGCTGCTATGAACATAGTTGAACAGGTGTCTTGTGGTAGGATGGAGCATCTTTGAGGTATATACCCAAGAGTGGGATAGGTAGGTCTTGGCGTAAATCAATTCATAATTTTCTGAGGAACCAACATATTGATTTCCATAGTGGTTATATGTGTTTGCACTACCCCTCGCAATAGAGGAGCATTCCATTTGTTTTTCACAGTCTGCAGCATGAGATGTTACAGGTGTTACTGATCTTGGCCATTCCAACAGGTGTAAAATGGAATCTCAAAGTAGTTTTGACTTGCATTTTTTGATGAATAAAGGATGTAGGGGGCAATGTGGAAACCTAGTACAGTGAAAACTTCTTGCACCTATCAGGGTGACCCTAGTGAGGAATTCTAGTAAAGGAGGAGTTGGAGCCTTCATTGGCCATCATCTATAACTAGGTACTGCTTCCAATGGTGGAAATGGGACACCAACCAAGGGACAAAACCTTTGACTCAGAAAACTCTCCTACTGGCAAGATGTTCTGAAGCAGTGGTGGCTCAGAGATTGTGGAAGTACCCAATAAATGAGTTGTCTAACTTGAGGCCCAAACCATAAGAAGGAGCCCATGTCTGACACTACCTGGACAGTCAGAAACTGGAAGATGGATGGTCCAGAGACCAGGGTAGAACCAAACAGGTCTGGCAAAAAAAAAGTCAATGAAATAATTGCTGCTGATATTTAGCTATACTCATATATAGGTGCCTAACCCAATAATTATCAAAGAAGCTTCCTCCAGCAGCTGATGTGGGCAGATTCGGAGACCCACAGCCAAAAATTGGGCACAGCTCAGACAAACCTCCAGAAGATGAGGAAGAAAGATTTTAGGAGACAGAGGAGTTGAGGACACCAGGAGAATATGATCCACACAATCAATTTAGCAGGGCTCACAGAAGCTCACAGAGACTGAAACAGTAACCACAGAGCCTCCATTGGTCTGCCCTATGTCCTCTGCTTACATACTGTGGCTGTTTAGCTTAGGATTTCTGATGGAGGACTAACAGAGAGAGTGAGGATGTCTCTGACTCTTCTACTTGCTCTACAGCCCTTTTCCTTCTTCCACATTGCCTCCTCCAGCCTTAATATCAGCATTTGTTCTTCATCCTATTGAGTCTTTTAATGCTGTGTTCAACAGATATCACTGACAGACTTGACACGTTCTGAAGGAAAACAGAGGAGCAATGGATCTCTAGGAGAGAGAGGTGGTTGTTGGTGGTAATATAAAGGAGGGCAGGGAGGAGAGGCTGTAGTCAGGATGTATTGTATGAGAGATGAATAAAGAAAAAGAAAGGAAAAACTCAGCATAAACCCACCATCCCAACAAAAGTGGAACTCACCTTAAAAGAGGGCAAAATAGAGAACTAGAAAATGGATATCTGTGGAAAGACCAATTTTTTTCTTATCTATTGTCATCTTGAACTTTGCCATAAGTTTTGACCTAAAAAAAATCAATAGGTGACATATGAATGCTTTTAAAATCTTTTCTGAGGGTTAGTGCTCCAATATCCCTGAATGGTGTCTTCTGTCTGGAATAATAAGCAATGATTAAGTAGTATTCTTCAGTCACTGGTCTGGTTACACGACCACCTTGCAACATACCTGCAGTGTCTACTGAACTTACAGGGTGGACTAACAGTTTCAGTCTCTAGGCTCTGCTAGAACAGTTTGCTGAGGAATAATGCATCCTCTCTTGTTTATTTGCCTGCTCTGAAATCTGATACTGTTCTTCAGCACCCTTTTCAAGTTCTGATACAGAACAAATTGTTGGCAGATGTGAAAGGTATTTTGAGCCAAGATATTGAATTTGTTTGCACTGTCTGGTTTTTCAGCCTTAACCAGTATCAGGTCATAGCAGCTGGTTTTTATCATCTCTCTGTATACTATAGACTATCCACCTGACAAAACAAGAGTTGCTCACATGACACCCATTTGGAAACCTTAAGATCAAGAACTAAAACAAGGCAGTGTATAAATGTTGAGAACTCCTAATCAAATTAATGAATCAGCTTAATTTAACTTGGTTTGTTTACACGAGAGTGTCTCGTAGCATACAGGTAAAAATATACACTCTGAAAAACATTCATGAAGACTTTTGGTTTTAGCTTATTATGCAATATACTTGAGGATTAAAATTATGCAATTTCTTTTACTTTATATAGGCATCACTCTTGGAATAAACCACTTACCAACCACTTTCTATCCTTCAAGAAAAAGAGTGATCTCATGTCAAAACTATAGTAAACAGTACGGGTTGGATCCAGCACACTAATTTACTATTAACATTTCTTTCTTTTCTGACAGGGCCTTCATTTTCCCTGTACATGCCAGAATCGGTATGGTGAATTATTTTTATGACCTTCTCCCTTGTTTTAAATAAATAAAAGATTACCATTTCAGCCACCCTGTTTACATTAAACTGAAAATTCCATAAGCCACAGTAGTGTTTATGTTTTCAACTTTTGTTCAGTCACCCACTCCCTAGGGCTGCATGAGTTCACTGATTTGTTTCAACGATCCAAAATATTTTAAGAATACTGCACTGTGGAGAAGTATTTATTTGAAGTGGCTGTGGATAATTTGCAAACTCTATGATGATATAGTAGTCGGCTCTAATGAAACAGAAAAGCTTTTATTCTGAAGTCTCCCTGACACTGTGGGAAATAAAATCTCTAAGAGACCTAAGCTTTTAGTAAAAATAATTTTAGTTTTGTATTATATATGCTCCTTGGACTGTAGTGCATCTAATGTGAATGAAAGGCAATTTTACCTGTTTTTAATGCCATCTGTGGTTACTTCATAGTAAGGTGGGATAAAGTCTAAATCTGTAAGGCTTCCCAAACAATACATTAAAAAGACTATGTAGTTAAAAAAGAGCAATGAAAGGGGATTCTCACATTCAGTTTTAGAAAATGTGAAAAACAAATATTCTGGTGAAATTTTAAAAATATCCCATATTAGCAAATGTAAGGTGATCACAAAAAGATACCTCTAATTTTATGATGAAAAGATAAAAATAAAATTTGTTGTCAGCGTTTGGAACCATAAAGGTATAGATGTTCCGGTTTCTACTTGAAATAGTTATTGAGCTATAAATTTCAGAAGAATTATGAATAGCTTTTATTATACTTTCTAATTTCATAGAAAAAAGTTCTATTATTATGCACTTTTAGACTTTGTCTCTTGATATCCTTAGAGAAGCTTTCAAAGCTACTTAACACTTTTCTCAACAGAATATCATTTTTATTTTTACCAATGCTTCATGGGATGACCATCTTTTCCTTGTTTTCATTAATTTTCTCTAGAAAGTAGAGCACAGAAGAAAAGGACTTAGGAGAGTGACATTGGGATGCATTTGATGTCTTACTTTGAACTCTGAGTCATAAAAGGTATTCTTTTCAAACCATTAATGGGATTATTAACGCATTATTTATAGCTGAATCTTATATCTATCAACAAATAAAGCTCTGTTGAATTTCTTTCCTTATTTGTAAAATCCCATCAATTAACTTCTACGGTCAAGAAAAGGTAGTGCTGCTTTTTAGTACTAATAGAGTGACTTCGAGAAGAGCACATTTCTGTTTAAAATAAGGTGAATGGAAAATACCTACAGCTGGAACCACTGTGTATAGCGACTGGATTCCCTCCCTTTGAAAGAGCAGGGTGAGATGGAAACCTCCTTGTTGATGCATTGTACATTCATTCTCAAAATCACTTAGAAATCAAAGTAGTACTTTAGCTTCCTTAGTATTGACAAGACAATTCATTTCAGCACTTATCACTTTATTAGATAAGTAGTATATATTTAAGTTCAATATTTAAATGGTACTAAAAATGTGGTGTCAACAGAAATTCCCTGCATGTGTCCCACCTGCTTCTCTTCTCAGCTTTCTCACCTAAACGCAGCCAATGATGTCAGTATTGGTATACCACTTCAAAAATGTGCACATACAAACATCATAGTTCTCTCTTTGATAGGCAAATCCAATTTAGAACTTAGTGTTCTAAGATCTCTCTCTATCTCTTTTTTTCTCCCTCTCTCTCTCACCATAATGTCTAGCTGTTGGTCTCTGTATTTGTTCCCATCTGTTGCAGGAAAAAGCTTTTCTGATGATGGTTGAACAAGGCACTGATCCATGAGTATAGCAGAATGTCATTAAAAATTATTTGCTACTTTTCTTGTCTTTTTTTCTTTGTTTATATTATTTTGTTCTATCATAGCTCCCGGGGATATCTAGTACAACCTTCTTGGTCATGCAAACACTGGTGGGTATATCTTCCATCTCGTGGAGTGGGTCTTAAGTTAAATCAGATATTGGTTGGTTCCTCTTTCAAACTTTGTGCCACAATTTCCATAGCATATTTTGCAGGCATTATAGATCAAAAAGTTCATTCTTGGCTTGGTGTTTTTGCTTCTGTTTTTGGTAACATGCACAGTACCTTTTTCTACCAAAGATGCTAAAATATTGGATTAAAAGTTCTATGCATGCACCAGTTCTACTTCTCCATATTCAGTGAGTTATGTAGATGTTATCTTCAGCCATGGGCCAGTTTGTGGAGAGCAATCTAAAGTCTTGGGAACAATCTGGTTTTGGAGTGGATTCCCAATGGATGGATCCCTTTGGCCAGTAACTCAATTAGATGTATCCCAGTCCCAGTACTGGAAATTTCATTGGTGACAAGAAATGGCCAGTTGGGACTCTGTCTCCTCCATTATTTAATTATTTCAGTTAGATCACATTTGCTTATGTATATATTTTTAGGAAGCTTCTATTGTGGTAGGTTTCCAATGGTCCTTAATTTTAGCAGTCTTTCTTTGTATTCCCTCTCTCATCCTCTTCTCCCTTCCCCTCCCACCTTGGTCCTTCTGTTTCAGGCTCCACCCCATCCATCCATCCATCCATAGCTATCTATTCTATTTCCCTTTTCTATGAGATCTGTCTTTACTCCTAGTTCCTTACTTTATACTTAACTCTGTAGTTCTACAGATTGTAGGGTGGCTTTCATTGACTTAACAGCTAGTAAGAGTGGAAGTGATTTAACATGCTGAGGGCAACAATTATATTGGAGGAAAAATAAGTTTCTGTCAAAAATTATAGTGTATCTTTCAAAATTAATAGTTTGTATCAATGATTTCCTAGCCTATGCTGGTTTCTGCACAACCATGTTGATATAATTCAAAAAGGAAGCTACAGCTGTCAAGATTGGAACAGCTTTGTGAAAATAACATCTGCCGCAAAAACAGATATTTTGATAGTTTTTGTAAAATATAAATATGTAGAAAGGTGGAAGAATAGGTTTTAAAAATTAAACTGATTTGTAGCACTGACAGAAATTAAGAATTTTTTGTTCCCTTTATTTTCTCTCTTTTTGGATGAAATTCTGCAAGGTTTCAAGCACCACTATGAATAAGAAGCTATTTTGAGCAGTCCGAGGACTGACTGACCCACTGGATAATTTTTTCCCTCTGCTATTTGGTCCAGGGTCCATAAAAAATTGATGTTCTCTTCTCAGGTAACATGCTTATTTTTATCTACATGAAACTCATCGATCTCCTTCCAATTTGGTGCTGGCCTCTTTCATTCCACTATCATTCCCGAGGTAACGAATGATATTTTCATAGGTATGGCTGGTAATCAATATAGACAAGCTCTGTCCATTGATCTGAGGAAGACCTTTGATCTGGAAAATCACCAATTATGGCTATTTAAAGTAGATTCAATTGGATTAGGAAGAACAAAAAAACGAACTGGCATCTACAGTGTTCTTTAATGGCATTCGAAATCCAGAAAGACATAAAGTTAAATATAAGGCCGCTTAAAGAATAAGGGTTAATTTTCATTCTTTCAATATTAAATGAAGATTTTCTTGCACATTCTACTTCATCTCTGAATTTTTTATGGCCATGTAATGTGATATTCTTATAAGGGACATCCCAGGTACAAGATAATTGACGATTTGTACTGAGTTTCTGACAACCTTCAAATTCTAATTAATAAAAATAGATTCAATTTAAATATTGATATGCTAAGCATTAGTCTTGCTTTAACTGAAAAAGGTGGGCTCCTGGTCTTGGTAAATTAAGTCTTTAATAGTATAGTATGCAGGCTACCTGCTTGATTAATCGTTTACTTTTTCTGGTGAAATTTCTGGTCACTATTATTTTCAGATAATGATAAAATTTGAATTAGAAATGAAGATATATTAGGTTTTGTGACTCCCCAAGATGAATTTGTATCAAGGGGGAACATGTTACTTAATATATAACAATCTCTACTGTCTCAGAGGCCCATCAATTTGAAAGACACACACACACACAAAAAGTGGCAGTCCCCACCATGCACATTTTTAACCTCTTCTCTACACTCAGGAAGATCTAAATTTGGGGGAGAGGAAAGACTCTACAGTTGAATGTTTTCATTTATGACTGATAACATGAATTCTGGCGTAATGCACCTAATTTCAGATTCCAGTTTCATAATCTGATAGTTATATGACTTGGAAGATTATTTAATCCTTTCCCTATTTTTGCTGTAAATAATGATAATAATAACCCCAAATGTTTTAAGATTTAATGAAATTAAAACTTCATGGCAATAAGTAATCACTCAATTATTACTTATATAATAAGTCCCATTCTAAATACTTTAAGCAACAACTATAGAATTTAGATTTCCCTTGTACTATAGAAGGTAAATAACCACAGAATTTAAAATCATCTGCCAAAAGCACTGAGTTAGTCAATGGTTCAGTACTAAATACAAATAATTTCATCCCATAGCCTGCACACTTACCTAAATAGGAACACATAAGCAAATTATTTAATATAGGAAATAACACATAGCAACTGTCCAATACATTAAAACAGAGTCAAGAACTATTGTAACTTTTAGATATATTAAGACATATTTTATCTATATTTGATAGCTTATTATTTCTCTTCTTTGGAGTTTTGGTCTCCAGATCTTTCTCTTTCTCTTCTTACTATGCCAACTGTAACAGTCAGCTTTAACTTGATCTTCTTAGTCACCCTCCACCATGACCATTCCCTGATTCTTACTATCTGAAATATTTAACTATCTAGCAACTCTGCTAGTCTCTTGACTAGGTGTCAGTTAATTTTTTTAATTTGGAAACTTTGAGCAATCCTTCCTAGACAGTGTCTCATCTAGTGTCTGGACTTCTCAATTGATCTAGCCTTTGACACCTCCTGGGAGATCACTGGGTATTAATAAACAGACACATTACTTGGACCCAGCAGAGGTTCAGGGATGGATAGATAACCCAACTGTATCCAATGATGTTAGAATATTTGTTTTACTTTTCTTTCCTTCACTTTCATCCCTCTCTCTTTCCTTCCTTCCTCTCATTCTTTTTCCTTTTGGATGTTTTGAGGAGGAAGGAAGGACATTGTGAGGGTGGATGGTCTTGAGCTTCTACACCATCCTGTAAGTCTCAGAGATGTGCTCTGCATGGGATCCACTCAGGAGAAGCATAGATGGAAACACTGCATCCTAGTGGTACTATTTATACTTCTACTTCAAAATATGCCTAGAGGGGCCGGGTGGTGGTGGTGCACACCTTTAATCCCAGCACTTGGAGACAGAGCCAGGCAAATATCTGAGTTCGAGGCCAGCCTGGTCTACAGAGTGAGTTCCAGGATAGCTAGGGCTACACAGAGAAACCCAATCTTGAAAAAATACAAAAAAAAAAAAAAAGGGAACTAATGAATTATTATGCTTGGCAGTGGTGGCGCATGCCTTTAATCCCACCACTTGGGAAGCAGAAACAGGTGGATTTCTGAGTTTGGGGCCAGCCTGGTCTACAGAGTGAGTTCCAGGACAACCAGGACTATACAGAGAAACCCTGTCTCGAAAAACAAAAACAACAACAACAAAAATAAGCCTAGAGCCTGCTTTGCTGTGGATATTTCCACAGTGTAATACACAATCTCACACTGCTTTAAAAGTTTTATTAATGTTTCTTTTACTCATAACTGAAAGAGTTTAATTGGACTGTTTCTTGAAAAATTGATTGACTATTAATAATCTAAAAGATATGTAGCTATAATCTTGTTAGATCAGTAATGGCCTACTGAATGGTATAGCTGCTGGTATTATTAATATCTCTCTCATGATCTTTAAACCAAGACCCTTTTCAAGAATGTCTTCATTCTTATATATACATAGAACATAGACCTATAGGCTTCAGAATAGCTTCTTTCTTGGTTCATTGTCAATTAAAGAAGTACACTTCCTTTTCGGAGATTTTACATTGTGTTCATTGCCAAGGTTGATACTTGTGAGACCATTCAAGCACAGTAACTACTCATCTATTCCCTATAGAGTACGCACCAATATCAGAAAACTTTATACTTTCAAGGTGGCATACTTTCTTCCTGACTGTTTCCTGAGCAAGAGAATAAACTCAGGTTTAGAAAATGTTCAACTGTTAATTATTTTTAAATACAAACATGTAAATGCAAAATAATAAATCAGAGCCCAGATTTATAGCTTGGTGTTAGACTGATTGATCTGTATACCTGAGGCCTCAATTCAATTCCCTGCATGGTCAATAATAACAAGAACAACAAGAAGAAAAACAAGAAAAAGGAGAGGGAGGAAATAGTGGTGGTTAGGAATCTAATTCTGAACCAGAAACCTTGATCTATGTTGCAAAGGAACAGCTAGGTGATATGAAAACTGTATTTTGCACCCGATGAAAGATTAGGAACTTGACAGAGTTCCTTGATCACCTGTCAAAAACCTTCTAAGTACACTAGCCCACAGCCTTCCCATTGTCTGCTCATAGATTCACTCATCAGAGTTGCTCTGGATTGCTTTCAGTATTTATCTAGCGTGTCTGAAGTCCTGTGTTCAATCTCTACCACTGAGGAAATAAAGAATGCAAAGGTATATTGTCCTTGATCTTCCTATAACATAATGCAACATATATTATATTTCTGCCTAATCCTGCCCCCTAAAACAGTGCAATTCACTAACAATAAAGGAAATGTTAGTCATCTGAATACCTACAGATAGCATAGAAGAACTGAAGTCTTTGCATAAATTACAAAGTAAGGTAGACATTGCAATTAGACATAGTGAAAACTTGTTTCATATGTGAGGAATGCTGGTCAGAGAGCTAATCTGTGACAATATGGTTCTCAAGTAGCTCTTCCTATGAGCAAAATGAAAACATAACAACTTCTTTCACATCAAGGTTAAGATTAGAGTGTGAATGAGGGCTAGTTCAATTCTCCTAAAACTCTCAGATCTATAAGTCTCCTTAAAAGCTTCACATTTCAGTGGAACATGCAACTTCTCACTTAATAATAGCCTATGGCATTTTTTTTAGCATCATATCTATTTCTATCTGTATACCTTTCTGGCTTGGACTATACTTCTATCAGTCCTCATGTCCTATTTTTACTGAGTTCCAAGTCTTTACCTGGTTGAGCAAAACACAGATGGTGGTCTTCTCAACACATAAACATTTGCAACTCTTCTTTTAAAATCACAATTATAAATATATACTACATATATCTGTATATATATGTATATATATCTTACTCGGACTTTACACATGCATACATTATATTTTGTCTGTGCTATGTCAACTGTCTGGTCTCATGTTTTCTTGATCCTCCTCCTATCCCTTAACCCTTCCTTAATAAATCCCTCTACTACATTTGTTTTTTATTGTAATTTCACAGACCAGAGAAACATAAAATCTCTTCTATGTCTAGTTTATCTTGCTTCATATTAAATCTCTCATTTTATTCATTTTGCATCAAATAATATAATTTTTATTTTCTTCATGACTTAATTAAACTCTATTATGTATAGATGTTATATATATTTTTAAAGCCTTTAATCTCTTGTTAATAATGACTTCTGTTTACTGGATTAACTTTCTCTCTTTTTTCTTTTTTTTATTACATATTTTCTTTATTTACATTTTGAATGATATCCTCTTTTCTGGTTTCCCCTCTGAAATAAAATCCCCTGTTCCCTTCCCCCTCCCACTGCTCACCAACCCACCCTCTCCCACTTCCTGGCCCTGGCACTCCACTACACTGGGGCATAGAGCTTTCACAGGGCCAAGGGCATCTTCTCCCATTGATGACCGACTAGGCCATCCTCTGCTACATATGCAGCTGGAGCCATGAGTCCCACTATGTGTTCTCTTTGATTGGTGGTTTAGTCTCTGGGAGCTCTGAGGATACTTGTTAGTTCATATTGTTGTTCCTCCTAAGGGGCTGCAAACCCCTTCAGCTCCTTGGGTCCTTTCTCTAGCTCCTTCATTGGGGACTCTGTGCTCAGTCCAATGGATGGCTGTGAGCCTCTACTTCTGTATTAGGCAGGCACTGTCAGAACCTCTCAGAATACAGCTATATCAGGCTCCTGTCAGCCAGCACTTGCTGGCATCCACAATAGTGGATGTGAGAACACTTAAGAATGACTTCTGTTTACTGGGTTAACTTTCTTTCTTCCTTCCTTTCCTTTCTTTCTTTCTTTCTTTCTTTCTTTCTTTCTTTCTTTGTTTCTTTCTCTCTTTCTTTATTTCTGTCTGTCTGTCTGCCTGTCTTTCTCTCCCTCTCCCTCCCTTCCTTTCTTTTTTTCTTTCTTTCCTTCCTTTCTTCATTCCTTCCTTCTGTCCTTCCTTCTATCCTTCCTTCCATCCTTCCTTCTCTTTCTTTCTTTCTTCCTTCTTTCCTCCCTCCCTCTCCTCTCTCTCTCTCTCTTTCTTTCTTTCTTTCTTTCTTTCTTTCTTTCTTTCTTTCTTTCTTTCTTTCTTTTAGTTTTCTTTATTTTACATCCTGACCTGTTTCCCCTTCTTCTTCTCTTCCCAGTCCCTCCTCCCTGCATCGTGTCTCTCTACCATCCACTCCTCCTCTGTTTCTCTTCAGAAAAGGACTGGCCTCCTTGGATATCATCCAGCTGTAGCATATCAATTTGCAGTAAGACTAGGCACTTCCCTTCCTCTCCTGTTATGTGAAAGGGTTTCATAGCATACAACAGTGTCAGAGACATCTGCTCCCACTGTTAGGAGTCCCACAAGAAGACTAAGATACACAGCTGTAACATATGTGTGGTGGGCCTAGTTCAGGCCCATGCAAGCTCTCCTGTTTGGCAGTTCAGTGTCTGTGAATCCCTGAAGGCTCCAGTTGTTTGATTCTGTGAATTTCCTTGTAGTGTCCTTGACCTTTATGGATCCTATAATCTCCCTCCTCCTCCCCCTCTTCTAAGGAACTCCCCAATCTCTACGTAATGTATGGCTGTGGGTCTCTTCATCAGTTTCCATCAGTTGCTGGGTGAGGCCTTCATCCATGTCTCAAGTTGCACCATTCATTGATTGGCCACTACCACAATTTCTGCACCACCTCTTATCCAGCACATCTTGTAGGAAGGATATATTGAAGGTTGAAGGCTCTGTGGCTGGGTTGGTGGTTCTAGACTTCACTTTAGGTCCCAGTATATTATAAAAAATTTCTTTGTTTTTATTTTTTTTATTTTGAGATTATAATTATATAATCCCTCCTTTTCCCTTCTTCCCTCAAAAACCTTTCCCTGTGCCCCTTTTTAGTCTCTTTCAAATTTATGGCTTCCGTGTTCATGAATTGTTATTGAGTACATGTGTGAGGGTACATTCATATGTGTGCCCACAGGAATTCCTAATTATATCTGAAATATTTATCCCTATACACACAGTTATTCACACAGGTGAGTATAGTTTTCACCTCATACCAGCAAACTTTTCTTTCCAAAAGACAGAGAAACCACAACTAACCCAAAAGCAGAATTGTGGGGCTACATCTAAGGCTCAGAGTCAGGGAGTTTGCTGTGAGACTATTTCTCATCTCACTAACATGACTAAGAATAATCTCAAAAATGGACATGCTAAAGTGTCTAATAAAGACCATGATGCTTCAAATCTATACAAAGAAACTTTAGGCAACCAAGGGACGCTGACAGTGGAGAAATACACTTTCCCCAGGAAGAGCACAGTAACTGGTTATTGCAATGATCAGTACTGCAAACATGAAGGTTTCTTTTTAATTTATAATCTCATCACTATTTATTTTCAATAATAGCCATTCTGACTGGGCTAATATAGAATGTAGCTTTGATTTACATTGTTCTTGATCACTAAATATGTTAAATATGTTTCACGTTTTATTTTAGTCACTTGCATTTCTTTTTTTGGACAAGGATCTTTTGAGTAGGGTCTGTCCAAAGACTTCTCCATTTTTTCCCCATGAAGCTACTTGATTTTGTTATTAAATGTTTTGAGGTTGTTTTATTTTACTTGAGAAGGATGCTCACATATCACAGGCTAGCTTTGAACTTGCTACTTTGCTGAAGCTGCTCTTAATTTCTGATCTTCCCTCTTCCATCTCATGGGTGATGAGATTAGAGTATGATGCACCAGAGGGATGGTTTCTACCGACTGTCAATTGGCCAAGATCTGAATGAACTATGAGGCAAGCCTCCAAGCCCATTTGTGAAGGATTATGTACCCTCTGGCCATGCCAGATGGCTAGTATGTTTATTAGTTTAATTGGCAAGCCACACTAAATTGGTGACATTATTCCCTAGGCTTGGCTCCTCAGCTGAATAAGAAGGAACTAACATCACCCCTTGTTCTCTGCCTCTTGATTGTGAACACATCATGGGCTTTTTCCAGATACTGCTGGCTATATTTCCTTGTCTTAATGTAAGTCAAAATAAACACTTTCTCTCTTGTTTGCTTTTGTCAGAATATTTTATCACAAAAACAGAAAAAAATACTGACTGACATCTTGCTAGATTTTGAATTTTTTCCCCTGCTCTTCAATATATCCTCCATATTTGTCCTCAGTTAAATTTTTCTGGCAAACTCTTTACTCAGCTCACAAGTTCTCTCTTCAGTCCATTGATGCTCTCTTCCACCCTTCAGGAACTTATTAATGCTATGTAATTTTATACATCAATTCTTGTTTTTCCTGTATTATGGGAGTCCAACTCAGGCAATCATCACCTGGGCCAACTCTGAGGTGTTTCCTTTTATGTTTTACCATTGAAGTCTCAGTCTTTCAGGTTTTATGTGAAGATCCTTGATCCACTTTGAATAAGGAGAGAAAATCTAGATTATATCTTCTTCATAAGATCCATCTTTAAAGCTCCTGTCTTTTCTTCAACAGATGGTTTTTGTGGTTTTGTAGAGAACTAAGTACAGTTGTGTATACTTGTTGTGTATACTTGTTGTGTATACTTGTTGTGTATACTTGTTGTGTATACTTGGGTCCTCTGCTCCATTGGCCCACAGGTCTGTCTTCATTACAGTATCATGCTATTTTGTCATTAAGGAACTAAAAAAAAAATGACTTCCAGTCTCATTTCAGCAAGTGGTTATTGAATCTGAAGAGCAGAGAGAAGCAATTTTATTATGAGTCTTTCTTGTCTTCTTTGTGTCCTTCATCCCCCCTTTGCTTTCTGTTTTTGCCTTCATCATGTTACATTGAATAGTGACCATATATGTGGTCTAGAAACAAAGCAAACATGCTTGTTTTATTATAATTAAAGATCTCCCTTCAGAACCAATTTGAATTAGGAAAGAGGGTGCAGAAGCCTGTATTCTAATAACTGCCTTAGTTATAAGTAGTTGTTTCCCTTCACTGGGGATGAGGGTAAGGAAAAAAAACTCTGTTTGTTGTGCTTCTATTTTAGCCTTATATACAATGAAGCTATAGATTGGTGATTATTTATTCAGCTGCTGGTTGAGGCTTGACAGAAACACAGCAACCTTCCTGGGTCACCAGCTCCTTTGAAGGAAGAAACCTGAGAAATGTTTTTCAGCACTGATGTTAAATTTAGTAATGCCAGCAATCAAATCAGCCTATTTTGCTATGTTATATCATGTAAAATGTTTTGATCTATAAAGTATATTTTAAGAATAATTTTTGTTGGCTATATTTCTGGCAGTGTATGTCCTTTCTTTTTAATTTTGAAAACAACGGTATTTTTCCTTGAATACTTAGAGTCTACATTTCCAAAATTATTTAATATGTCACTAAGGGGGTCTCTGATAACAGCAAGGCGCATGCTATTGAGAATGCTTGTAATGGTAAGACAGAATTAAAAATTCCTGCATGAGAAATAGACTTTCTAGTCTATGAGGAGAATAAAATAAAACAACATAAAGTATGACTGTTCAATTCTTCACGTGATGGCCACCGGGTTTACTAAAGTGGTAGTATCTTACACAGCTATCAACTATATGCCTTGACATTGTGGCAGTTATTTATTCTAACCTCCTTTCAAAAAGCTTTATCTAACCAAGACTAAATGCTCCTGGTTATAACATGTCTTTAATGAGCTCTTTTATTTTATTCTAATTTTGAGACACTGCGCTTCCTGTCTTAACCTAGGGCTAAAATTGAGTATCAAAATCCCATTGTGGTTTCTGGTTCATCAAGAAACACACTGAGCTCCCCCACTAGGCATATTTCTCTACTTTCCTAAGAGAGAAGTGAGTGAATCTAGGATATGGAATGCTTCCCAGTGTCTTTTAATTATTAGAACGCAGAGCCCAGGCTTGACAATGGACTGTGCAGTTGATTAGGTACCGAGGTCTAAGGTGAGTGCTCGCTGCTGGGGGAAAAAAAGGCATTCGCTCAGCCCGACACATGTTCGATCCCACTCTTTTTCCCAGATCTTATTAGCAGACCCTTCCTGAACACAGAAGTGCTTCGTTTGCTTTAGCGGAGTTCTTCTGCATATTGTGGTGCCGAGTCTCTCAGGTCATTGGCTTGGAAGACATCTGGACATGCTGCCCCCCTTAGTCGTCGTGTGTTCCATGTCTTTTATCTAGTATTTTCTGACAAAAGCTGTTAGAAAAGAGCCTCTGGGTGACTTATCTAACTTTCTCTTTTCTTCATGGCATTCAATTCATTCTGTTACACTACAGAAATAATCTGGTAGAATGTATCTTTCCAGATCAAGCGCTATGTATTTCTTGAATGTGAGGAGCCACCTTTTGAAATCTGTAGACATTTTACATTTATAAAACAATGCACGGCGCTCCAGACAATCCTGTTCTTGTTCTTTACTTAGTGGATTCCTGCAATTTCTAAGGCATTTCTCATAGATGTATATATTAGAATAGATTTTAAGCTTCACAGAAGAACTTTGATTTCTTTCTAAATAGTTGTTACAGATATTAATACAGTAATTATTATTAATACAACTAGGATCTAGAATTATCTGCCTTTCTTTGCTAATATCAGTTCTTTTATTATTTATGACCTATGAAAAGCTCAGAAAAATGGTAAATACATTAATGTAAAATGAAGAAAAGATCTTGCCTTCTTTAGACTTACATTGATTTAAAATACATCATTGACAATCTCACCATCATTCAAAGTACTATACTTTATTCAGGTGGCAGGAACTATTTGCAAATGCAGAAGTCATCAGAAAGGGTTTCTTCTTTTTCTCTTTCAGCTCCACAAAACTCTTCTATTCCATTAAAACAAAGAATTAGAAAAATTATAAAAACCAGCCTGAAGCTGCTTTCTTTGTTCTTAACCTACTGTGCTTCTATTGAGAATTTCAAATGAAATTTATTCATATGTCAGGTGCATGAGATTGGATTGTTTCAATTTTGAAAAGTTACGTATTCTTCATTACTCCTCTGCCTACATTTCTAAATACTTTAGCCAATGTGCTGCATAAGCTGTGTTGTATGGTATGTGATGCTAATAATTTAAATTCAAACCTCTGGCTTTCATTCTCACATCAGGGCTGACTTCTGAGTGGTCTACTATGTTTACTTTAGGCCATTCTTTCTAAAGTTAAGAACATGATTTTGAATTACCTTTATTCTATTCATTTATGTAAAGTCAATAAAAATAAAAGAAATATAAAGAACAACCTTTAATATAAAATTAGAGTATTTTAAAATATGTATTTACAGACTATTTCCTCAAATTTCAATTTTTCACTTATATAAATTTAAAGATAATTGACAGCTTGTTCATATATAGAGAATTAAAAAGGAATAATTGGATAATTTACCTTTATTTGTTTAGCTTGTAAAAATCAGTACATTTTAAGTGAGATTCTAATATCAAAGTGAAAACACAGGTCCCATGATGCAGTTTTGTTAGAAGTCAGCCACATTTACTCATTTATATATTGTATAATATGTAGTTTCCTAAATGACATTATTGTAGAACTACGGTGGAGACTATGTTGCCCTTAGATATCAAAATATTATCTGAGTAATAAAAGCAAAAGTCTAAATAGCTTCTGATATAAGATATTTATTGCATACACACCATATATAATTATCAATTATAATTATGCAGTAATCAGATTTAGAGATTGAGTGTGACAGTTAAGATTTCTAAGAAAGAGCTAGAGAGTTGTCACAACCTGTATTTCTAGTTTCTCTCTCTCTCTTTCTCTGTGTGTGTGTGTGTGTGTGTGAGAGAGAGAGAGAGAGAGAGAGAGAGAGAGGAGAGAGAGGAGAAAAGAGGAGAGTGGGGGAAGACAGAGAGAGAGAAAGAGAGAGAGAGAGAGAGAGAGAGAGAGAGAAAGAGAGAAAGAGAGAGAGAGAAATTCATAGAACCAGGCACTAAACTTGGCAAGTAAAGCCAACATGTACAACAAACAAAAAATCCTATCTCAAATGGCTTAGTGCAGCAGTCCGATTGCACTAATTTGAGCAACAATGCAGCAAACATTCTCCTATAGACACAAATAGTGTAACTCATCTCTACAAAAGACCAAGTGGAGAGCAGAGAGAATCAGAGAATAGTAAGATCCATTCAAGCTAATAGATTGGCCATTGCTCTTTCCTACAACTCCATCGTTCCCTAGAGGAGAGACTAGTCAGAAAGAAAAATGGGAGAACTAGTCTCTGTTATCCTGCAGAGCTTGCTTTGCTTCTGTATTTTTCCCAGGATGTTTGCTTGTTCTCAATTTTTATTTACCAAGTGTTGTGTGCAAAATCATTAACATCACCTTTATAATCTTTTATTATTTATTTAGCTTCACTGCAAGTACTGAATTTCCACCTTGCAATATTGGTTTTTTTAACTATGTTTTTTCATTTGCTTTTCTGTTGTTTATTCTTAAGCCATTTCCTGTTGGCTTAAATGTAACTAGACATTTTCCTCATTCCTCTTTATCCAATATTTTATACTTCATTGTTAGAAGCTGTCCAGATATATTTTTTGTCCTGGTAGCCACTGATCTTCATATTGTCTACTTAATAGTTGTTGACAAACACAGTTGTTCTTTTAAAGAGGAAATTTTCCTTATGCTAGGCAGCTGGGTCTCCAATGGGAGCACAAAGTTTTAATAATATGATATCGATATTTTCAGTATGTAACAGTCTGTTTTAGTTAAAGATCTAATCTCTGTGTTTCTTTGACCTCATAACCCTCCACCTCAACTTTCTGTCTGTGTTCCATTTAAAAATGTAAATATTATTAGTGCATGTAGCAAAGATCACCTCTGTTTGAAAATTGCATATAAATAACTCCAGAGGCCTGGAAAGAGTCCTAGGCTAGAATCATTGCATACGGATTAGATCTGTATTACATTAACTATAGAAAGGGAATTTCATCTATTAACATGTAAAGAACTAGTGAGGAGATTTGAGCCCACATTTATAAACAACACGGACGTGAGCAAGCCAGCCATGCTCTTGCTGAAAGATCTTTGCTGTTGTCCCTCTGAATTTAAATGGCATGCCAGTTATTAACCATCAATACAGTCAAGTGATTAAAGTGAAATGAAGGTTCTTCTTATGCTCGCAAAACTGAGAAAGCTGATAATTTTGAGTCCAGGGGTCTAATTTTCATCCTGTTTCATACCTTCTGAAATGACCAGAGGAATATAAAAATAGACACCAAATCTGCATCAGTTAAAGGACAGACAAGGGTTATCATTTCCATTATCAGAAATAGCCAAAGATTTCTGCTAGATTTCGTGCAGATGAAATGACAAGTTCAGTGTTCTCCTCTGGAGACAGTGGTTTAGATTCTGGTGTAATCACAGGACAGACTGAAGAACCATTCCCACCTATTTAATTTTAGCATCAACATGAGGGAGGGACAAGACTCATCTAGGAGAAAACAGTGAATTGAAGTTCAGTATTACTGGTTTCCTTTTTATGATCTATAATTTCCTTCAATAGATTTTTTTATTTATTGAGACTATAATAAAATTTCATTTTTTCTCCTTTCAAACCTATGAACTGCCTTCCCTTAATATTCCCATCACAGTTCAGACAAAGAATACTTATAATTAGTACTCTGGGGGAGGAGCCAGGATTTTTCTTCTTTTCTTAGTAGAATTAATGACTAATAGCTAATACTTAGAAAAGTTTATTATGTGCTGTTAATTTTCTAAATGTTTGTTGCAGATTATCAGTACTAATGTCCCTCTAGACTTAGAAGATAAGTTGTTGGGTAAACTCAGCAACATCATCTTCTATATTGGATTATTGACTTTGCACAAAGTATCCTGCAGGTTGTGGGGCACTGCCTTGCTACTTGTCTCAGTGAATACAGGATATCACACATTTACGTTTGAAATAAAGAATGAAAATTTGCTTCACTATCATTGTTGCATAATTTTAAGCATTTGAACTTAAAATGTATTTATTACTAATTTTAAATTAAAATGGAATTTGTTGTTCAATATCTGCCCTCCCTAGGCAGAAGTCTTTAATGATAAGGGAGGAGGCATGGCAGAAAGATGGTCATGATAACATCTTCATCACAAGTGTAGGACAGAGTCCTGAGCACTCTATACTGCTTCAAGAGTTTATGCAGACCAGGAAGCAATTGTTCAATGAATGATTTCCTTTTCCAGTCAAGTTCTGCATTTGATTGTTGAACCTGCCCATTGCTTCTCTGGGAAAGCTCAGCTTCCACATGCTTAATGGAAGCTGGCATTCACTAGTCTTGCAGCTGAACATCTCAATTCAAAAACTAAAACCAATTGAGGAAACAATATGCAGACCTAAAACAAAAACCCTTGTTTCTGCACAGACTTCCAGGCTAGGATGTTTCTTTCGGGATCAAATGAAGAAACAGAACCCCAACCTGAGAATGTAAAGGTTCTGTAATATCAAAGTCAGCACCCATTAAGAAGTATGTTTCTTTTTTTTTCTTTAATATGGAGAAGATAGAAATAAATGGGTAACATTATAGTTTCAGATGTATCAAAATTCCAATAAAACCAAGTATTAAAGGGTTAGCTACTAGGAGCGAAGGGGGCTATAGAAATATAGTCCAGATGATGGTCTTGCAGAACTCATGAGATGCTAGGTAGGCACTGGCATGTGTTGTGACGGGGAAGCCTCCTGTGCATGTGGGAAAGAGCTGTGAATGGGAGTTTGCCATGGTATTCTGCCCTCTTCCCTGTGCCTCCTCGTTCTGTATTCAGATGAAAATCTGAAAGACATTTCCTAAATGCACCTTAAACTTCTAAGATTACTTAGGCTTCATAATTACATGGCTGTTTTAAGTGAGTCTGAGAGACACAGTAATATTTGTCTAACATCTCCTGCAGCCATGCCAGAGGAGCAGAGAAGACATGTTTATTTTCTTGGAAGCAGCATTAGTTAATGTCCTATACAATATAGCTGGGTGTTGAGAGGTAGGTCACATCCACACAGTATACATACATATATTCATACATACATACATACATACATACATACATACATACATACGTGCATACATACATACATACATACATACGTGCATACATACATACATAGAGTAACCATTTCCTTAGGACCTTACCAGTTACCTTAGGACCCAGTTCCAAGGTCCCTTCATTGTGATGGGTTTACTCTAATATTATAGGAAATGATAAGAGAATACAGGAGTACATGACTGTTTTCCTGAATTGAACTGGTTGAAGTTGAAGGCAGCAATGGTACTAGCATTAGAAAAATAGACCTGTCATGGCAAGCAATGACTTACAGCATCACCATCATCAAAGGAATGAATGAATTTCCATTGGTGTTTTGGGCACACAGAGCTGAAAGCAATATTACCACATTACCCACATCAGATCAAAGGAGATTGATCCTACTCACTCCTTTGTCCCACATGAGAAGTGATTGCATTGTCGTGAATGAATATTTGTGGAATAAATTGTCTTTGGCTTCCAAACACAAAGCAGTATTACATGATTTATTACAGTGTTTATTTTTGGTCATGGAATTACTACACAATACAACTCCAGGTTGATTATAAAACATATTTATTTATTGGTTATTTTATTTATTTATATTTCATATGTTTCCCCCTTCCCAGTTAAACCCTCTATCCCCTCCCCCATACTCCCTTCTTCTATGAGGATGCTCCTCTTCCCACTCAACCCCTCCTATCTCACTACTCTAGCATTCCTCTACACTGGGGCATTGAGCCTCCACAGGATCATGGGCTTTCCCTACCACTGATGCCAGATAAGGCCATCCTCTGCTACATATGTAGCTGTAGCAATGGATCCCTCCATGTGTACTCTTTTGATTGGTGATTTACTCCCTGAGAGAGATTATTCTATTTTTAATGCCAACCATAAATAGAGAGGTATACTTTTTTCTTAATATATCATAAGCAGTGATCAATCAGGTAGGATATTCGGCATCTGTTCTAATAAACAGATTGCAGCATATATAATACTGATTTGAGGCTGATATCATGTTCAAAGCAACCTCCTGATTTTGTGAGAATTATTTCTGACTTGCAGTAGTGAGAAAAAGATTCTTGGCTCCTTTCTGAAGGAGCTGAAGTGGGGAGGGGATACAACTCCATATAAAGAATAATATCAACCAACCAGATCTCCCCAGAGCTCCCAGGGACTAAACCACCAACTAAAGAGTATACATGGAGGGACCCATGGCTCCAGCCGCATATTTAGCAGAGAATGACCTTATCTGGCATCAATGGGAAGAAAGGCCCTTGGTCCTGTGAAGGCTTGATGCCCCAGTGTAGGGAAATGCCAGGGCAGTGAGGTGGGAGTTGGTGGGTTGGTGGGTGAGCACCCTCATTGAAGCAGGGCGGATGAGTGATCCCTTTCCTTGCAGAAGGGAAACTGGGAAAAGGGATAACATTTATAATGTAAATAAATAAAATAGCCAATAAAAATATTCTAGATTCCACTATTGTTATAGTTTATATAAAAAGAGTTTTCTCATCCTAGAGAAAATATTATCTCTAATAGCCATCAGGTTATATAGAATGTTGAAGAACATTATTACTGAAATCCAGTTATGCTTTGTTTCATAAGACTTCCTCCTAAGGCATTTATAGATTTAACATCAATTTTAGCTTATTTTGGTATCTTTCTTAGTTAAGGGTTTATATGACTGTGATAAAACATCATAACTAAAAGTGACTTGAGAAGAAAATAATTTATTTTATCTTCTAGGTAACGTTCTGCCCCTAAGAAAAGGCAGACCAAGAATTCAAGGCATGCCCTAGATGCAGGGACTGAAGCATATATGAACTGGAAGAATTTTACTCATAAGCTTACTGCTCATGGCTTGCTCAACCTGTTTTCTTATAGCAACATGTATCACCAGCTCTGGGGTGACACTATTCACAATGGGCTTTACCCTCCTATATCAATTACTGATCAAGACAATACCCTACAAACTAGCCTACAGGGTAAACTTTTGAGGCATTTTTTTTTCCACTAAGATTTTCTCTTTCCAGAAATGTCTGTGTGTCAGGTTGGCAAAAGCAATCAATGTAATTGATCCTTTGTCATTTTGTCACACATACACACATATCAGATCTTAAACGATAACCTTGCTTTTCTTGTTGTCCCCAAGTATCATTGGTATTGATACACATTATTCAGCAGAACCTTATAAAAGTCTCAGCATTGCTAAAATTTGCTTTCTTTAAAATATCCAGTCTAAGCCTCTCTAAAATATCAAAAGTTTCTAAAATATCCATATTTTCTCTAAATTAATCAAAGTCTTTATAAAATTCCTGTCTCTCAACTACAGGCTTCTGTTTAATAATAATAATGATGATAATAATAATAATAATAACAACAATAATAATAGCAATAGTAACAGTAATAACAAGAATAATAATAAAGAGCTAAATACTTCCTTATTCCACGATGATGAACCAGGGTACAGATACAGGCAACTAAAAGGAGACCAAAGTTTAAAGCTTAAAAAGTTTCAGACTCTGGAGATTCTCAGGATATTCAGGAATCCTCCAAAGAGCTTGAACAGCCATGTACTGCACACACAGTTTGTTTCCTAGGCTCAGATCTGCTTCCCTTCTATTGTGTCTTTGGCTGTCAACCCATGGTACTAGCATCTCCACAATGATTGGATCTCCAGTACAGATGGGCTGTGCTTTCACCAATGGCCTCTGTTTCTACCACTTGAACCCTGCCACATGGTGCCAAGCCTCAGTTATTCTTTAACACTGCTTCAATTTCAGGGTTTTCACATCTACCTTCCATGACTTGTTTATGACTTCAAGATCAGATACAGCTGGGAAAACCCTTGCACCACCAATTTCACCTGCTAGCTAGTAGTTTAGCTTCCTCTAAACTACAGCTTCTGTATGCTGACCCTGGGAAAGTAGTCCCAGGAGACTTCACATCAATGATGCCATTCTCTTCTTACCTAGGGCTGATTCTTCATCCTCAGATGATCTGCATAATTTGTCTCTTTTAGAGCTTGTTTATCTATCTATCTATCTATCTATCTATCTATCTATCTATCTATCTATCTATCTATCTATCTACCTATCTATCTATCTATCTATCTTTCTATCTACTATCTATCACTGATTACTGGGTTCTTTGTAGCCTTGGCTGATCTGGAACTCATTCTGAAGACCAGGCTGACCTTAAACACAGAGATCCCCCTGCTTCCTTCTCCCAAGTGCTGAGATTAAAGGCATGTGCCACCATCCTAGGGTGAGCTTTATTATGTAAATAAAGGCAAGGGTTATTTTAGATAAAACCAAATGAGAAAATTTAAGAAAACAAGAAAATCAGAAGAATTGAAGAGAATAAAGGAAACAAAATTCTTCATAAATGAAGTTCGTAAATGAAAAAAAAAATCATGTCTAGAGTTGGCTTTAGAAATCGTACACATACTCAAAATCTATTTTATCAAAACAGATACCACAATGGAGGTTAGGGAAATCTAAGTGCAAACCTGCAGGGTAGAAATAAACTAATCCCAAAATAGCAACACACAATCCTTACCTTAAAAGGTAGAAATACTTAATTAAGTTCTTTCCAAGAAGTTAAAATCATAGAGAAATTGAAGTAAATAAACATTTGAAAACATTCCCAAAACTAACAATTCTATATTGATATAGAGTTTGATACCTGGGCTTTTAATGATTTTCAGGAATTGGTAACAAACTTTAAAGCTATATTAATTGAACCAAAACAACACAATCTAAATGCAAACCTGACTTTAGCATATCACATTATAAATAGTATATGTTAATAATCTTTATGAATAGGAAAACAAGTTCTAATACTATAAACAGTATATCACAACATATTCTTTTCAATTTTATTATGTAGCTTTCAAATTATGTTTATTAATACATATTTTTATTTTATATTCATAAATGTATTAATTTGTGATGAAAGACCTTCTATTATTAAAATGAAATCATAGTAAATATATTTATTTTAAAAGTATATTCAGTATTGATAAAGTCAATGAAAATATAATAAACATCTTTTGAGATTTAAAAAAATTTGTTTTAAAAGGTTTGAACAAATGAAATAGAATGTATTTCTGGATAGAAAGGAACACATTAGAAAAATTGAAATGACACTAACATTTTTGACAAATAAAAATCAAAATAAAATAAAATAAAATAAATCAAATTCAAATCCAGCACCCAGAGGATGTAAAATGTACTTGAGAAGTCATGTTTTCTGCATGTTTTCTGCATGTTTTTTGCATATTGGAAATTTTAAAATGTAAACATTCTTTACTAAATAACACTAAGGAGTTACCATTCCATAGTGTGTAAATAAAGAGCTTGATACATAGACTTAAATATTTATATGTTGAAAATTTTTGTGATAGTCTTAATCTTAACCTAATCTAGACCTTAAACATTATTTCTAAGGAGAGAAGAATTTTAAGTGTAATTTGGCAGAATTAATAAAAATCCCAACATTTATGAGTGAGTTTCCATCTAATACATTTGTATCAAGGAATGAAAGCGTATGGTTAGGAGGCTAAACATTTATTTCAAATTCACTACCTTATATGTACAATTAAAACTATTCAAAAGTACAATTAGAGAAGAACTGACCTATAATCTGTTGTTTTACTTTATAGTTATTATTATATATAAGTATATATTTGTATAATATTATATACTATTATATATTTACTACACATTATATATAAAAATCTAAATTTGAGAGAAGATATATAACAGTTATGTAACTTATTACCAAAGTGAAAATCAATTATCAAATTGATTTATGTTTAACAGATTTATTGACATATAATTCCCATACTGTAGAGTTCAACTATTTGAATATACAATTCAATGTTTTTTATTATAGTCACTGAGTTGAACAGCTGTCAGCATTCAACTGAACTGGACGGTATCCTTTAGGATTGAGATATTTTATCATTAATATAGGCATATTCTGTTTTAAATTTCTTTTTATATGTGGCGTTAGCTTTGCTTTATGGGTTTCCTTCACATTTATTTCCAAGTGTTTCTTAGGGTTCTTTGTTTTCTTCTTTGGCCAACTGATTGCTTAAATGTTTCTTAATCTCACCTTTGTGAAATTTTCTTTTTGTTATAAATCTCTAAAGTAATGGCTCTATATTCCCAAAACATGTTGTTTTATGAAGTCTGTTATTTTTCATAAATTGATGCTTGTGGACTTACACAGTATCTATTTTTGATATTTTTAAGTATATGTGAGTGTCTTATGCTGTTGACTTCCATATAATTTTGTATCTTTTACCTAATTTTTATATTTGTTGAAGCAGAAATGGAAACTGAAGTACTGGAGGCTTGAACTCTTACAGAATGGAATGGCACGCTTCTTTTTATTCACTCTTCCCTCTCTATCTTTGGGCTATGTTGTTTGATTCATATATCAATAATTATTGCTATCTTCTTGATAGCTTGTTACTTTAATGATTAAACACTATTTACTTTTGGTAACCATGCTCTATTGTTTTAAAGTTTTGTGATATTCATACAGCCATTTAATGCTCTTACAGTTGTTCAAAAGATATATATTCTCACCATTGACTTGCATTCAATGAGATGGTTGTATGTATGTGTATTTGTTTTAAGAGTATCCACTATAAATAGTACAAGATTGGATATTGATTTTCTTTTGCTTCATTCACTTTAACATTGTATTTCTTTTGATTTCATAGTTTAATCTATTCAGAACTATTGTATTAGTGTTATCTGTATAGCTGGATTTCCTTGGTCTATTTTGCTGTTTCTTTTTCTATTCCTTTCTTTCTTTTTCATTACCTTTTGAATTAATGGAATAATGCTTTCTTCAATCTGTAGATTCCATTTAGAAAATTTCAACTCTATATATTTGTTTGTCGCATTGGTTTAATTATATATATAAAATTAAATATATATGTATTAGGCATTTTTGTCTTAATTATAAAATTTAACATCAATGTAATGCTGAAATTTTACCACTATAACAACTTTTTCCACGTTTTTTAATATAAACTGTACATTTATGTCTATTATGAATAGATGAAACATTATGACTTTATGTGTAATATTTTACCTTTAAAGAAACAAAGAAAAAATAATAAAAAATATTTTACATAGTTTGTTAGGTTTTTTAAATTCTTTTCACATATTCTCTGAATTTGAGTAACAATCCAATAAGATCATATTCTAATATAATTTTCTTCTTATGATTTAATTATATGTTACATTATAATCTGATATAATTCATTCCTGTGTGCTTTAGCCTGACTTGTAAAATTAAGCTTACAATAACTTATACTGGTTTTAATAAATTTAAAAATAAATAATATGTATATTATTTTAATTACCTCAATAGTTAGTCTTACTGATATCTGTGCATATGTGTACCTAATATATTTTCAGAGATTTACCATTAAATGCTATATTACTGCATTAAACTGAATGAGCATTAGGGTTTATATATATATATAAACTTGAATAAAACTTTCCAACTATATTTTAGTGTTATTGCTAATTTGCTTCCATTTCAAGGGGTTTTATCCTACACTCATTCAAAATTAATACTTTTTCTAACTTCTTTGTGATGAATCATGTGACTTATTATTATAAAGGTGCTTTTAAATGTAAACATTTTAGGGCAGTATATTCTTTTTCCAAAGCTTTAAGGTTTTCTCTGAATGTTCCACTCACTTAGCTCCAAGAGGCTTAGCGGTAATAACGAAATGTCTAGTCCATCCTGAAATCTCTATAGACTGTCACAAAAATCTCATCACTTAAATCACTCCTTGCAAAGTATTTATTGTCTTCAATAAATATTGCTTGTGTTTTCTAAAGGATGATATCACCCTTAGAAAAAGTAGACAGCGACCAAAACCCTCACTCATGGAGAACATTGAAATGATTTGCCTTCTCATTTTGGGATTTTTAGTCATGAAAAGAGGCTTATTAGTTTAAAACAAAAAACAGTGTATATTAACTGTGGACAGTTGATGTGATACTCACTAGACAGAAGCCTTTCATCCCAGGAAAGTGTATCAAATCCACTTCAAAGTGTAACCTAAGGCCCCCCCTTATTACCCCTAAGAAAAAGTAATAAAAAGTGCAGCCAGACATCTTACCTAACAGGGTATAGAGACATTTGACCTACACATGCCATATCTATTTTTCTGAATAGCACAGTAGACCTTGACTTGTCATTCAAATTCTTTTGTAGGCAGTTTCAGTACTTTTAGTATCTGTACTGTTTGGGTGTTGTCTAACTTTTTAAACAGGTTTGATTTATGGATGGAACATCATTCCTTATATATGATGTTTGCCTTTCAACAAAGTCAGGCTAATAACCATTAACTATCCAAAACTGCATTTCTCCTTTGGGTGCTTGTAATATGAAAAGGTGAGTTAAATAATAAGCTAACCTCTATACCTATACCATGTAATGAGAATACCATTAATTATAAGCTACACATGGTACAGGAAGAGTTTTAATGATAAAAATATGTAGTTAGTAAAAAGAATTTAGTTTCAAGAAAAAGGAATCTCTGGTAGAAAAAAAAACCTCCCTTTTTTTACACTCCAGATTTTACCCCTCTCCCAGTTCATCCTCTGACTGTTTCCCATCTCATATCTCCTCCCTATACCCCTGTCTCAATAAGAATGTTTCCATCCCCAAACCCTTTTACCCCACCAGACCTCTCCACTCCCTAGGGTCTCCAGTCTCATGAGGTTTAGGTGCATCTTCTCAGACTGAATCCAGACCCAGCAGTCCTCTGCTGTATATGTGTTGGGGGCCTCATATCAACTGGTGTATGCTGCCTGGCTGGTAGTCCAGTGTCTGAGACCTTCTCCAAGTCTCTTTTGAAATTCTGAGTGATTTTAAACAGCTTTATTGCATTATTAAATTAATTTTATGTGCATGTATGTTGGTGTGCAGAATAAGAGGACAACTTATGGGAATTGCTTCGTTCTTTCCTCCTTGGTAGGTCCCAACGATCTAATATCAGTTTCCTTAGTAAAAGCCTCCACCAGCTCAGTCATCTCCTTGCCCCTCAAAGGTTTTCGTGAGTATTTCTAAATACACATTGATGCAGCTTACACATGGCTACCTTGTTAATTATGGGTTGGCAACTTTGAACCGCATGAGTCTAAAGGAATCAAGGAAGTCTCATTTCAGAGCAATGTAGCCTCTGATATAGAAATTTAGGCAGACATGATTTTCATTGTTTTTACTTATTTTTCCACATGTATGTGTGTCTTACCTGCATATTAATTTCTACACTATATGTCGGTGGTGCCTGAGGAGGCTGGAAGAGAGTATTGGCTGTCCTGGAACTGGAGTTAAATTATTTTAATGCCGATTTAAAATATGTGTATATTTAAGTGGAGGGATTACTGGACAGCACAAATATACACCCTCATGCATCTGAGGTCATGGTGGTAAGAAAATAAGAGTATTAGTCCAAATTATCTAAATCTCTAATTCTAGTTCTCTTTTTGTTAAAGTGGTATTTGGCTTTGGAAAAGCTATTCATCTTTCTGAGAGCTGATTTTCATGTTTGTGAAATGAGCTTCATAGGTCAAAGTCCCTGGAATGATGCCAGATGCCACTCTCTGGGCCAAGGCCAATGATTTTCTTTTTTTCTTTTTCTTTCTTTTTTTTTTTTTTTTTGTAAATTTTCTAGCTTTTCACATAAGAGCATAGACCTTCTCCTATTATACATTATCATCTTCAATTAAGAAGTACTACATACAGTGTACCACCATGGACTTACAATTCCATCCTGAAAGTACTCATCCTGATAGTACCCATAAAAATAGCGCAAAATGCAGTGACTCTACTTTTAGCTGTCTATATCTTATTTAGACTGTAACTGGGTTCATATACATGAAATAGTTTAAAATTGTATTTGAATGTAAACATTTTACATTTAAATAGGATTATAATTAAAATACTTGAGGGCTGAGAAGGTTTCTTAGAGGGTGAATGTCTTCCACACAAGCATGAAGATCTGAATTCTGATCCCCAGTACTATGTCACAGTTGTAACCACAGAGCTCTGGTGGTGAAGCAAAACAGGTTGATCCCCAGAAGGCTTCCAGGCCAGTTCTCTAGATGAGCCGTTCTCAACTTGTAGAAACTGCCTTGGAAAGGTCAAATGACCCTTTCACAGGAATTGAAGATCAGATCGTCTGCATATCAGATCAGATATTTACATCACAATTCATAACAGTAGAAAATTACAGTTATGAAGTAGCAATGAAATGATTTTCTGGTTGGGGGTCACTTCAATATGAGGAAGTGTATTAAAGGGTCATCAGAATGTTGAGAACCCCTGCTCTAGATATAATGTTGAACTCCAGGTTCAGTGAGAAGCATAAGGTGAATCATGATAGAGCTAAATTCCTGACATCTTTCTCTTACCTCCTCACATATTCGTGATTAAGTGTTCTTCCTACATGTGATCCCTGCACACATGTGCACAAATATATGCTCACACTAATAATATAATAAAGAACATGATTTAATATATTTCTTGTTTCAGTAGGTAAAAGGGTATTCATAAACACAAATACTTCTAAAAGTTGTTTTTCTCAATCCTTAGTTGAATTGTTCAAATCTGAAGGAATACTTGGGAAACACAAGAGTTTTCACTTGGTAGAAGGGACTAATTGGATTGACCAATTAACTGTCTGAGTGACCATTAAAAACACCTGTAGACTAGACACTGACAAGAACTTGCTTATGTAAGGATTTTTACAGTGCTAATCTTAAGTAACATTTTCAACTGGAATATACAATTTCTGTTTTCTTTATGAAGTAGAGAGATAATTAATAAATAGGTGATAGATACATAGACAAATTATAGATAGATAGATAGATAGATAGATAGATAGATACATAGATGTTAAAATATTTCTACCTTTACTGATATTTTATACCTAGAAGATGGATATATTTATTTTTAAAATCTTTTTTTTTCAAGTTTTCAAGACAGGGTTTCTTTCTTTTATTTTTTTCAAAAATTACCTTTTCTTCTAAGTAAGGATGTGAGTTACTAATAATACTTCAGAGCAAGAAATTAAAAAAAAATTCTTTTCTGCCTGAATACGTTCAATCATAAAACATGAAATGTGTTCCTGTAACTTAAGAATTGTCACTAGCAATTATAAAAAGTTAAACCTTGCCCCTTTCAATGGAAAAATTCTGAGAAACTTTTTTGATATATACATCATCTTTATTGAAACTGATGTGAATATTATAATCAATATATAAACAAAAATAATCATAAAATTGAGAATCATTCCAAATTTTTAATGAAATATTTAATATCTTGAACTTTATAATTACTCAGTTTTATCAATACTGAAACACATTTTACATACAGTAGTCTCTCAGATAATTTCCTGGAAGAGTAATACCCTCTCATATTGCTATATCTATCTCAATGTGTTAATTTTATACAAGGAAGGACAGATTTAAGTTTGCTTTGTTTATAAACAAGTACATTTTAAAATGTTTTAGAAAAAATTAAGCATGAATCTTTAGATTCACATGGAAGCATTAACTTTTCTTATCAAACTTGATCAATGTTTTATATTAATTTTATTAGACTTATTATTAACTTTTAAAAATTTTATATTAAGATATGATAATTTCTTAAAGTACACTTTGTAAAATTAATTTGTTTACAAAGACCCATTCTACTTTATCATCAGTAAGCATGTAAGAGCTTAAAAGTAAAGGTAAGTTTCAGTTTCACATTTATCTATTTAATGACAGTTTTGGAAGATGATGATAAAGGTGAGAACTTAATAACAAGAACTCATTGCAAAGCACAGGCCCAAGAATGCAGCTGTTTACATGTGGTAAATGAACATCAGTCACAAATGCCCTCATCCCCATCCCTTCTGTCTGGTTTTGCCCTCTGTCCATTGCTGTCCCTCAAAAACGGTAAAATAAAGGGGTGATGGTGAATTAGTGAAAATCTATCATAACTGAGAAGAAAAAAACCTAAAAGTTTCATATAGTGCTTTTGTACCAGAGTATATCACTAAATTTAGACATTTATAGAAAATAGTGATGACTCCATTTCTAATAAAAATGATTACGGCTAATTGGCTGTTATGGTTTCTTTCAAAGACACATTTTAAAATGTGGTATATGCATAATTATTGACTACTTTTAAAACAGAAAATTACATTCATCATATTGAAACCTAGATTTGTTATCTGCCTTCATTGAAAGCATTCTTGAGAATACCATCCTGAGTGAGGTGACTCAGTCACAAAGGAACAACCCCATATGCACTTACTGATAAGTGGAAAGCCCAAAAGTCTGGAATACCCAAGATTCAATTCACAGGCCATAATGAAGCCTAAAAAGAAGGAAGACCAAAATGTGGATACTTCAGTGCTTTTGGAAGGGTGAACAAAATACTTACAAGAGGAAATATGGAGACAAAGTGTGGAGCAGAGACTGAAGGAAAGGCCATCCAGAGACTGCCCCACCTGGGTATCCATCCCATATACAGTCGCCAAACCCAGACACTATTGTGGATGCCAAGAAGTGCATGCTGACAGGAGCGCCTGATCTGGCTGTCTCCTGAGAGCCTCTGCCAGAGCCTGACAAATACAGAGGCAGAAGCTCGCAGCCAACCATTGGACTGAGCTCGGGTTCCCCCATGGAGGAGTTAGAGAAGGGACTGAAGGAGTTGAGGGGGGTTGCAGCCCAGTGGAAGGAGCAACAGTATCAATGGGCCAGACCCCTGCCCCAGAGCTCCCAGGGATTGAACCACCAACCAAAGAATGCACACGGAGTGACCCATGGAGCTTGCCACATATATGGTAGAGGATGGCCTCATCAGTGGGAGGAGAGGCCCTTGGACCTGAGGGTGTTCGATGTCCCAGTGTAAGGGAATGCATGGAGGGAGGACAGGTGTGGGTGGGTGGGGGAGCACCCTCATAGAGGCAGGGGGAGGGGGAATGGGATAGGGGCTTTTCTAAGGGATGACTTGAAAAGGGGAAAACATTTGAAATGTAAATAAAGAAAAATAACCAATAAAAAAAAAGAAAGAAAAAGAGAGAGAGAAAGGAAGAAAGAAAAGAAAGGAAGGAAGAAAGGAAGGGAGGGAGGGAGGGAGGGAGGGAGGGAGGGAGGGAGGGAGGGAGGAAGGAAAGATTCTTATGCAAATGCCTGACCAAGGAGGTTAAGAAGAATCAGCATAACACAAGGGGTGGATAGCTCACAGAGTCTCTTTGGAGCACAGGATAAGTAAAATTTTCTAAAATTTCAATAATGTATCTTTGTTCTATTTTACTTAAAATTTTAGTGATGCTGAGATTGTCCAAACCCAAGGCAGAAATGGCAAATGCCATTCTGCCAATCTGTAATTAACCCAAACACAGCAATCTTAGATCTGAAGTAGAAAAGATTTCCATGAGAAATCCAAGGTAATTGGAAATAAACTGTGTGTTTTCCAGGCTCGTTCTAGGCGTGACTGTTGTGTATCTTGTCCTATAGGAATGCATCTATGCCTTGTTGGCAGGACAATGGCATTTCACACATGTCTATTTACTTTGGCATGCTTGGTTTGTCACACATACATGAAACAGACACCATCATAGGCATTCTCCCATGTGCACTTCTGTGAGTGAGTTGTTCATCTTTTATGCTTGTGCATATTTGAGCTGAGCTCCAGAAAACAGAAGATGAAACAAAAGAGGCTTTTCTGACTCTAGATCACCAAGAAACTAACAGAACAAGATCAGCAAAAACAACAATATAACAATCAATTTTTATAAAATCATTATAATTAAAACACAACTGTCAAATTCTCTGTGCTTGACAGTATTTCTCAAATACATTGTACATGTTTTTCTTCTGCTTTGATTTTTCATTAGTGTGTAAAAGCAGTATATTTATTTTTGGTAGACGTAATACTCTTCATTTATAAAACTTTCCAGGACACAAAATGTGGCTTGTAAATAATGTGGGCTTGGCAGGACCTCGTGCACACTAACAGATTACACATTGTTCTGATTAGATACACCAAACATGCTCCTTGGTATGTAGACATGTTTCAGCTCACGATGACAGCCGATGCATGACTTACAGCTCAGAATACTCAAGGCATTTGTAGCGATTTAGTATTCATATTTATCTATACCAGAATTTAGTTATATAAATGATATATCAGGTGACTCCTGACAGAGTTTTTATGGCTGTTCATATATAGTTTAAAGGGAAAAAAATCACATAAATATGTCAAAGCCCTAAGAAAATGAATTAGCTCTTTCTGAAAGCAGAATCAAGCAATGACACCCTTCTATATGTTTTCTGTGGCATTTTAGTTCCCTCCAAACTGTCAACAAGATGGTTCAAACATTTGCTTCAGAAGAGTAATCTTTGTCCATTAAGAAAAAATTCCTTTAAAGAACAAAGAGCTACGTTTTTCTTTTAAGTTCACTCAAGTCAGAGTCAGTACCCGGGCGCCTGTTGCTCTCCTTCGCCAACTTCACTGTGATCTAAGCAGTGAGCATTCCATTCGCAGCCCAGGCAGGATAACAAGCACCTTTTCCCTCTCACGGCCAGCTGTAAATTACTCCATCAAGAGAAACACTTGTTAGAAGCTTGATGTTCACAGAAAAGCATTGAAAATTTCCAAAGAGAAAACAAGAAGCCACTTCTGAGTCACCTGAACAGCAGAGGCACCTGAATGGCCACACAGGATGAGATGTGTCCAGTCCTTTGGCAACCAAGTCAAGTTTTCCATTGGAAGGAAACATCACTGATCCATATTCTTGACATTTTCATCTCTGATCAGCGATTTCTATGATCTATAATTTAATACTGGGAGAAAAGGAATCCCCAAAGAGTTCTGTTTTCTACCAAGAACCGAAAAAGTTAAAGATATGAATTTGAAACCACATACTTTAAAAAAATCACTAAAACGTATTTACATTGTCTTGTAAGAGGTTTCGCTGACCTCAGGAAACTCATCCAGTATTTAAAATGGAAGATGTGCACAAAAAGTTAAGCAAATAACTTTCTAAAATGTCACAGGATAATGAAGGAAAGGAGAATTAAGAGAAGGATTAAATGATAGAGGAGGAAATAATCAAGTATGAGGAAATGAGAAAAACTTTGTTTACTTTCCAAATTGTCCAAACTTACTCTGAAACACACTAAAAAGAAAAATCCTGATGATCAAGGCTACCAAGAAGCCTGAGTCTATCTGCCTCAAAACACTTGGATTTCTTTAACATTCCTTGGTCACTAATAAATACAAATTGTATCAAAAACATTACTGAGATAGAAGGTGGAATGCATCCTTTTAAAGGTCAAATAGTGTTGTACTTCTTTACCTCATTAGAGCTATGTATGACATAAGAATGTCAGAGTTTTGGCTCAGTAGAAGTAACTGCATAAACACATAAGAATGTTAGCATGAGCTACCCTGCTTACAGATATATGCAGAAAGAGAGTGCAGGAAGCCACTGCACTGGATACTTTCAAAGGCAAAAGCCAGCTTAGCTCTCTCACTCTCAGGTTCTTTTGGATGCTTTCTGCTTGGTTGTTTTAATGACGGTATCATTTTGCTGTCCTTCTATGGAAGTTCAGCTTTGAAATGTATAGGCTTGGCTATAGACTAACCTCAGCAACAAGCTGCCTTGGCATGGAAGGGAGGAGGAGTCTCCTCCTTATACAGCACTGCTGCTCTTCTTGTTACAATTTGATGGATTTTGTTGTCAGTCCAAGTAGGATGGCCTGTCAGGTTAAACCTCTCCTTTTCTCAGTTAGAATATTCTTCACTAAACAAAAATAACTGCGGTGCGTACCATCTCATGAGTTTGCCAAGCAATCATGAAATAAATGTCCTCTTTTAAGGGCAATAGGTCCACGGAGAGATTAAAAACCCTCCTGAATATAATAATACCTTTCCCGAAAGCCTGTCATTCCAAAAGATTACATATGTTTTACATTTCACTAAAATGAGCTAATTTTCTGTATGAATGAATGAATAAATAAATAAATAAAAATGTTCATTCATAAAATACCACCAATGTGCCCTTAAGACTCAGCCTTCTGTACTGTGTATTTCTGTAGTGTCTGTATGCTATGATTCTACCAAGCTAATGCCTTTTGTATGCTTGTTTGGTTCATAATTAAGTAGCTGGGTTTTTTTTCTGCCAACAAGCAGAATGCTGCCAATATTCATTTCACTGTATTCATTTTCCTGACTTCAAAATGAAAATAACAAACCAATATTTTCCTGAACTAAACTTCCATGAATGTGATTATCTCAGGATTCTTCTATCCACTGAAATATCATAAATACACCACCTCAGTCAGCCTGGTCTACCAAGAACACAGGAGAAAACAAAACTTTGGAAAGAAAAATATGAGTGCTTTTTAATGTCGTAGATTCATAAATATTCAACCAGTCCCACACTGATATCGGAAGAAATTTTAGTCAGCAACCAACCTCCAAAGAGTTGAAGTGATTGTCTTTGCAGATTTAGTTTGACAACTAAATGGTAGGCTAAAGAGGTATTGATAGAAATGTGTACCTAATTGCTTAATAATTTACTGCCCTTAGAAGAGATGTTGGGTGAACACTTGGGTTAGCCAAATAGAACTTTAGGAATGTAAATAATGCATTGTGTATTTTCTGCTCCCACTAAGTCACTATTTCTGGTTTTCAAAATGGTTGTCTGACAGGTTCGGGCTCTCCTGGCCAGGTTGTGGTACATTTTGCAGCTTGTCGTATTTCCTCTCTGCTGACTCTTAGCCTTTTTCATCACACAGCATCACTCTCTGCTTAGCGCAGACAGACTCTCCCTCCAGTCTAACACTAAAGCTTTTTGCGAGGCACTCCTTTGCTCCCTCAGATTTCACATCTTCCCACTGATTTTCTCCTCTTGAGTACACAGTTCCATCTTTCTACCCCTGTGCTCAGAAATCTGAACAGTCTGGGCTTTCTGAATACTTAAATAGCTTTGTGACAGATGTCAGTGTGTGTCAGTCTGTGAGAACGCGCTCCGTGCAATTTTTCTGTGCTTACTTTCACTTTAAATTCCTTCTGCTGTAAATTAATGGGAACATATTGGTCTCTGTGAATGAGTTAATGTTACAGAATACCTTTCCTGATTAAAAGTGAAGTTTCTAATTAGTACTTCCATCAAACGGCATATACGAAAACCAAGAGAGTTCCATAATAGTATATGGAGTATCTTGAAGTTAATCGTTTATTGTCTGTGCAAGGGATAGATCAGAAACAAAAGAGAAGAAATTTGAATATTCTCATACAAATAGGAGAATCCTCTCTTTCACCCCTAAAAGTGAAAGAAGAGAACATTAAATAGTTCAGCCTTGCAATTACATCATCTCAGCTGACACCATAGCTTGAGTATTATTAAAAGAATGCAAAGCCCTGGCATTTAGTGCTCGTTCAGAAGTAAAACTTATTTTGGCAAAATGTTATAACCAGTCAGATTATGAAACTTTTGGAAACACAGGTGAAAGTTCAAACTTCATTCCTAAAGTGGAGTCATTGTTTAATAAAACACCCAAAATGATTCATTCAGTCACCTTAATATGTACTCGTCAAGGAGGAGGCCAGACGAAGGCGGCAGTCTCCCTTTCTCTAGCATAACATGTTAAGTGCAGCATTCTAGTCTAAAAGGTGGAATTGTTCCTTTGAGTAAAATAATTAATGAGTCCAACAAAAGGAAGGCTGTTACGAGAGAGACCTCTAGTGGGAAACCATGCAAGTGTCTTGGCCACTCGTTTTATTGTTTATGCTTCATCTGAGAAACAGAATTTGCACGTGGTATTTAAGGTAGTGTCCATAAGGCAGCCAGCCAAAAGCCCCCTTAATGATTAGCACATGCGATGTGCTCAAGCCACTGATGCTTCTCTGAGTCAGGCTGGAAAAGCGCTTTAGAGATGCTCAACTTACTTCTTAGGCATCCAATTGTGAAAAACAAATACTAAGTGTCTAAGACATCTTACGAAGGGGTAGCCAGACACTGGAGGAATTGTTTAGAAGCCAAAGGGAATTTTTGTTTGTTCTTTTGGTTTTTGGGTTTTTTTGTTTTGTTTTGTTTTGTTTTTTGTTTTTCCTGTGTGGGTGTTAGGTTTGAATTGTAGGTAATCATTTTACAAAGAGTATCATCAAAGTATTTCGCTGATGCTAAGAAGGGAGTAGGGGTTTTTTTTCCAGTTTTTCAAAACAATAAATTCAATAACAGAATACGTTAGCCACCCAGCTAGAGTCACTTTTCGGAAAAAAAAATCTCAAAAAGTCCCTGGTGCTAGACTAAAAAGGTGTCTGAATACAGGTTAAAGAAAGCCTTGTGTCTGGATGGCAGAGTATTTCATTTGACTAATGCATTTCGGAGATTAGTTCTCCTTTGTTTGCCATGCGGCTGCTTTTAGTTCTTACTCTGATGTATATACTTTAATTGTAGATGCCTTTTAAGATTCCTTTAAACAACATTGATGATAAATATGAAAGTTATGATATGTTTTAAGGCTAGAAATAGAGCACTCAACTGCACAGAAATCTGCAGTGTTTACCATCCGAGGAGTATTCTAACTCCTAACTTAAATGAGCATCAGCTCAGGGAGGACACCGTGATCCAAAAACATGTGGGTTAAGAAAGCTTTGCAGACTAGGAGAGAAGGAGAAAGGAGCCAGGGATCCAGAATTGCAGTGTTAAGGCAGCACTGGATTTGGTCACGACTCTGAGAGAAACTCTCTAGGAGAAACTCTCTGGCTGTAGTCCCTTACCACAACAACTCCTCCTCTTCAGCCCTTTTACTAAGATTGATCCTGGTGGAGAATGCAGCCAGCACCTTCAGCAGTACACCTCAGGAAAGCTTTACAACTGTTCCACTTTGTTTCACACATTTAGAGCAAACCTCTCTTCATTGTCAGTACCCTAGCTTCTTACGTACTTTTTTTTAAATCCTGCCTCTTGTTTTTAATAATGAACTCTATCAAAAACTGACATTCATGATGATGATATTTTAGAGGCCGTTTGCCAGGCAGCTCATTCCCAGGCCCTTTGTTACCCATGCTACGATACTGCCACAAGCTTCAGGGAGATGTGCCTTTCCACTCTTAGCAAAGTTGAAGCATCTCTTGAAACAGGACATCATTATTCAGAGGAAATACACTCCAAGAATATGTAGATGTCAGCTGGTGACTGGGAGCCACTTAAGTGAGGGGAAAGAAAAAGAAGGAGGGGGACTAATGAGTGTCACATATTTTATTTCCCTGAATTTGGTCCCAGTTTAGAATGGATAAAGATTTAAAAAGAAAAACAACAAAAAGAAAAATTAGAATTCAGACACTATGGATGGACCTTATTTGCTTGTTTCTATCTATCTAAAATCAACACGCTGGCTGAAAATATGCTCAAGGTACGAGAGCATGATACAGCACAGTAGTCTCTCCTCCTTCCCACTCTCGGCTTTAGACATCCAGTTTAAACAGCTCTAAATCCAATTCCCATTGTTGCCGTGTTGTTCTTAAATAAGCCTGGACACTTCTGTCCACAACTGATCCCTTCCCTCACACAGCCCGGGTGTCTCCTCAATTCTCTCCTGTCCCCCTTCCTGTCTGACTAGCTCTCACTCTTCTTTTTTCCATGACAAAACAAAAAACAAAACAAAAAAGAATCCCAAAAACCAAAACTGAATCTCAAAGCTCCTTAGAATCTAAGAAGCAATGAAGGCAGACACAAAACTCCAGAGTTTGCTAGAAGGAGAAGTCAATTGTGTTTCTCTAGAGACTGACATGCTAACTATCCAGTTCCAATACTGGGATGCTTGAGATTTGAGGTCCTCATCCCACATACAGAAAAATGTTGGGAGAGGACTCAGCAAGTGCCTAACTCTCAGTTCTTATCACCTATACCTACTGATGACATTTGTACCTCCCCAAGGAAACTACAGGGAGAACACTAGGAAGAGAAGAAAACTCACAAGAAAATCTGAATCACCTTCACAGCACAGCAGTAGTGTGAACATATATCAATAAACAAGTACATCATCTCTATATATCCTTTGTGCTTTGAAAATTTTATTTTTGCACTTTACTCTTATGGCTTGCAACAAGTCAGTTTAAAACTTGTAATTCCACATCACTCCATGGATTTCTTAGTCTCATTGCTATTTTTAACAGCCGAGAATCAGCAAATGAGCAAAAGACTGAGAATACATTCACAAACATACAAAATCTAACAAAGTTCTGTGGCTTTGGCTCATTACTTGAGCTTGAAGGCCTACGTTCAGATCCCACATAAAAATGAGTGGAGATTAGTGGTGCACATCTGTAACCCAGCCCTAGTGAGACGAGACTGGAGGATCCCAAAACTCTGGCCAGCCAGCCCAGTGAAATTGGTAGCCTTAGGTGCAGTGGAGTGTAGGGAGAGATTGAAGAAGACATCCAAAATTGATCTCTGATCTGCACACATACACACATGTATACATACACAAGCAAATACATACACATACACACACTGCAATTTTACTAAAAACAAAGGGACGAGTAATTGTTTCCAGTCATTAGCTCATTGTTATAAACATTTCCCCTATTTGAATACTGATAAAAAGATAAAATATTTGTGGAAATGCAAACTACTATCGTGTCTTAAAATGAAGACAGCAGACAAGAGAGTTCCTGCCTGGAGAACTGATAGTGGAGCTCTAAATCTCTAATTTGGGATTTGCACCCATTGTTTTGGTACACAAACCTTACTTGACTGACTGAACAGAATCGTGACTGAGACTAAACAGTACATTCAGCTGACCTGGCCATATCTTCTCTCTTCCGGAGAATCTGTGGACCACCAGTGATCAATATCATTACATAAGTGGGAGGGGCTTTGTGTCCCAGGTGTGTTTGCACCTAGGAGGAGAAATAGAAGTTATGACTCTCAATAGTTCAAAGCGTTTCATTCTCTAAGAATTTCGAGCATAGAAAGTCATATAGTCCATTCATGCCAAAGAAATAACTAAAGCACCTACTAAGCAATAACTAAAGCACCTACTAAGCAATCAGACTTACCTCTGCTTTTCAAACAAGACTATATCTTGGGGAAAAGAGTTTCTAAAGACACATTTATTCTAACAAAAATCTTAACCAAGGTAAGATTTCTTTTCACTTTAATTTAACATTAGATTTATTTTACCTTTCTCATGAGCTATTTCAGAAGAGCATCAGCCTGTCACTATTCTGCATCTGATACATGGCAATAGGAAATAGAAGTGGGTCATTTACCTTCCTTTCCAGAGCACATGGACAGCCCAGACTTAACTTCATGTCCTTGCTAAACACCATGACAGAGAAGAACATTCGAGAGAAAAATTATTCCTTCACATACACATTCTGATCATAGTCTGTCACTGAGGGGAGATGAGTAGATACTCAAGACAGGAACCTGGAAGCAGGAACTGAAGCACTGAGCACTGCTCATTGGCTTGCTTCATCACATTCCCCATCCATACTAGATGCACCTGCCCAGGACAGGTATGGCCTCCAGGCTGCATGGTCTGCCAATTAGCAATCTCGGTGTTTCTTCAGTTGAGGTTTACCACCTAGCTGACTCTAGTTGTGTCAAGTTGGCAAAAGCTAACCAACATACTTCCCCTCCCCCACTACAGACATCATCTAAGTATTCAATCTTAACTTGACATTTATTCTTTGAAAGAAAGACTAAGGAAAAAACCTCCATCTTTAATCTACATGTGGCAAAATTCATGTTTTATTTTATTTGTTAATTTTTATTGAAAATATTTTTCATACAATATATTTTGATCATGATTTCCCCTCCACATCTGTTATGCCTCCTTTCTTTCTGAGTTTAGAAAATAAACAGGAAAATGAAATAAATAAAAAACACATAAATAAATAAATAAATAAATAAATAAATAAATAAATAAACTGAACAGCATGAGAAACATGTAACACAGATGCCTGAGCACACACAACACAAAAGTGCAAAAATCACAAATGATAATATACAAATAAATGACTAGTAAGATAAATGACCAAACAAAGCAGTATGAGACAAAAATAAATCTACAACAATTAAAAAAAACCAACACAATGAGTTCATTTTGTGTTGGCCATCTACTGCTGGGCTTGTAGCCTGTTCTATTTCATTATTTAATTTTTTTAAACATATTCACTTTACATCCTGCTCTCTGTCCCACTCCTAGTCACACCCTCCCCACAATCCTTCAACCTCCACTCCCCTTCTCCTCTGATATGACAGGGGTCCTTTAGGTATCTCCCCCACTCTGGCACTTCAAGTCTCTAAGGGAGTTGGTGCTTCCTCTCCCACTGAGGTCAGATAAGGCAACCCAGGTAGTAGAACATATCTCACAGACAGGAAACAGTTTTTGGAATAGCCCCTGTTCCAGTTGTTCAGGACTCACATAAAGGTCAAGCTGCACATATGCTACATATGAGCAGGGAGGCCTAAGTCTAGCCCATGTATGTTCTTTGGTTGGTGGTTCAGACTCTAGCCCTAAAGGTCCAGGTTAGTTGACTCTGTTGGTCTTCCTATGGAGTTCTTTTCCCACAAACCTTCCTCCTATTCTTCCATAAGAGTCACCAAGCTCCATCTATTGATTGGCTGTAGGTGTCAGTATATGTCTGAGTCAGCTGCTGGGTAGAGCTTGTCAGAGAAAAACACGCTCCTCTCTGCAAGCATAACAGAGTATCATTAGTAGTGTTAGAGACTGGTCCTCGCCCATGGCATGGGTCTCCAGTTCAGCCAGTTAATCTTAGCCATTCCCTTAGTCTCTGCTCCCTCCTCCATACCTGCATTACTTTTTAGACAGGATAAATTTTGGTTGAATTTTATGAGTGGCCTGGTGTCTTTATTGATCCAATCGGGTTCCTGTCTGGCTATAGAAGTTGGCTTTTTCAGGTACCATATCCCCAATGTAGTGAGCTAAGATCACCCTCATTGATTCTTGGGGCCTCTCTTACCCAAGTCATTCTGGAGATATCCCACATTTCCTCATCCCTGTCACCCAAAAGTTGCTCCAACATCTCACAAAGACTCTTGTTCAAAGACTCTATGTTCATAGCAAATTTATTCATAATAGCCAGAAACTGGAAATTACCTACATGTCCTGCAACTAAAGAATGGATAAAGAAAATGTGGTACATTTACACAATGAAATACTATTCAGCTATTAAAAACCAAGATATCATGAATTTTACAGGCAAATGGATGGAACTCGAGAGTATCATCCTGAGTGAAGTAACTCAGTCCCAAAAGAACATGCGTGGTATATACTCACTTATAAATGGATATTAACCATAAAATAAAGGTACCAAGTTATACTCCAACAGACCCAAAGAAGCTAAACAAGATGGAAGACCCAAGCGAGGAAGCTTGAATCTCACTTAAGAAGGAGGAATAAAATAGTCATAAGAGGCAGATGAAGGGTGGGCACTGGGAGGGAAGGGCATGGAGAGAGGAATGAGGATTTGAAATCAGGTGTAGGAAGGACAAGAGAGGTGTGGCCTGTTCTTAAGTATGATTTATATGCCCAGTGAAACTCCATTCAGGAAAACTTATTATTCTTTTGCAAGTGTTTAAAATTCACAGGAGCTTCACATTTGTCTGTGAATATGAGCTTGAATGTAGGTTTGCCTATAAATGTATACGCACACACACACACACACACACACACACACACACACACACACATCTTTGCACACAAAAAGAAATAATAGAAGAGATACCAGATAGGAATACAGGTATAATTTCAAATTATGTTACAGTGCATTGCACTTGTATCCATCACCTCTCTTGATTATGGGTTTGCTAAGAACAGGAATTGCATTCATCTTTAAAGTTCCAGAACCCTGAATTTATCCATTCATGCACTCATTCAACATTTACTGAGCATGTACCATGTGCTGGCAGAGTGTTGCATAATTTTGTAGGAAGATGATTCAATAGGATCTCAGAGCTAGTGATTCTCATGGTCTGATGGACATAAAATAATTTAAACAAATAAACAGACAGAAAAGTGCCTTTCCTGTCATGGCATCCTGTGAACTTTAACACCAAGATAGATGTACTCTAACTCTCACCATCTTTACAGATGAGGGAAATGAGTTTCATAGCTCTTAGGTACATGGATACAGTTAACTCAGTCATAGATACTGGGTTGCAGCCTTCTCTCTAAATTCCGAGAGTAGGTGATAAAGATTTCTGCTAATACAACTTTGCATAATAGGACTATTCATACTGTTGAATTATTTGTCTGTCTTTTTCTTCTTAACAAAAGTTCTGAAAATATTCATAAGACATCTTCCTATACCACCATTTTAAATATATTCCAGGAGAAAATTACTTACCATCAGAGCTAGAACTCCTCATAAGAACCAGATGAATTGTGAACATGGAAGCCTTCAAAATAAATCAAAATATCCACCTGATTTCAAACATTTAGTACCACAAATTTGAATCAGTCCATTTCAACAGTCAGAAAAAAAAAAAAAAACCCTCTGCTTTTTTTGCACGTGATAGAAAGGAGACATTGCTATTTGCCCTTGTGGTTCCAGTTCAAAGAATTATGATGCCAGAAGTTGTTTCCTCTGTTATAGGTCCAAGAAAATCTGATTCTTGTTAGTATCACTTCCTATGCACACAGAAGGAAGGAGAGTCCTGTTTTGATTCAATCCAGCCTACACATCACACTGACCCTGCCAAGCTGGAGTTATATTAAAAAAGAAAAAAAAGAATAGTATGTTACTCAAAGAGGCCTGTGCTACAACCAGAAGGTGAGACAGAAAATGGAACTGGACAATAGTGGCATCTTGTGTGACCTGAAAAAGTATCATAATGAATCATTGAAGAGCATCAGACTATCTGATAGGCATGTTGATTAGCATCAACAATAGATAAAGCCCTATTAAGGCTGCCAGAGGAACTATCCAGTGAAGAACTATTTACGCAAAGCCTGTACTTTTTAAAAGGCAACATAGCAGGTCTTGTTTGGTAGCACATGTAGAATGTTCTGGGAGTCTCATCCTGACTTTGAATATGTTTTATTCCCAGATGACATAGCTACATTGAGAAAAAAGACATCTGTCAGCCACATTTGAATCATAAGCTTCTTTTTACTTTCCAAATTTTCCATACCAAGGCTTGGAAAGGGAATTGTATTCACAATTATATGAAATTACATGTCATGGGTTTTCTGAATATGTTGGGTTGAATACCAACCTCTCAGGAGATCATACTCGAATATAATTCTACAGTTAAGTATCCTACTTATTAGATTACTCATTAATCTACTAATTTTTAATTCAACAATTTTTTTGTCAACATTTATCTTGGACTACAAGATTGCTGAAAAATATTTCACTATTGGAATTTGCAGCTCATAAGCTCAAAGTCTAATGCAATAGTTTCTTTCAGTGGGAGCTTGAGCCAATAACAGAGATGACAGTCTAAGATGAAGGTAGTTACACCATCCGATGAGGGTGTCGTTCTCAGTACTGAGATTACAGATGTCTTTGCTCTCAATGGAGTTATGTCGTCTGGAAGTAAAACCTACTTAAAGTCAGGATGAGACTCCCACAACATTCTACATGTGCTACTGAACAAGATCCGCTATGTTGTGTTTTAAAAATCAAATGTCTTCCTTAAACTGGTCTTCAGCTGATAGTTCTTCCAGCAGTCTTAATAGAATGTGATTCTCAGAAGGAATTGCTCTGAAATATTTATCTTGGTAATTTACACTGTATCTAAATGGTACATGCATACAGAATGAATGAATAAATGAGTGAATGAATGAGTAGATGAGAGGATGAATATTGCAGATCAAATTTTCAAAATATCTGAAGATGGCTATTTTTTGGGGGGAAGAGATGGTCATTCCATAGGTCAAAGGTAAATAAAATTAACTGGTTGGTTGAATAAAATCAAAGTCTGATGTTCACTATCTAGAAAAAGGCCAGTTTACTTGTGTCAGGAGTTTGCATATCACAAGCTCACAAAACAGTTTTCTTCACTCATGAACCTTGTCATTTTAGAGGGTAGACTAAATGAACCATGTGACAGAGAAGACATGCCCTGGTTTTTACAGAGTTTCCCTGTGCAGTGTGATGCATGTCTCAAAATGGCATCTGGGTCTTATGTGGCCCATGTGCTCTGAGATGTTTTATATCCACAACTAAATACATCATCTTCATTAGTGTTGTGCAAATGACAACACTTTGGAACACTGTAAACATGATCACACATTTTATGCCACTAAAGAAATAAGCAAGAAAAGGAAAAATATCTTTCTTCTGAATTGTGGTTGTATCTATTTCATAGTCAACTAAATTAATAATCAGAATGACTTTCAGAAATGTGTATAAAGGCTCTTCCTACTTTCATCTAATAATTGCAACTATTCACCAAAAACCACAGTCAGTCTTTGAAAATGTATCATGCCCTGCTTCAACAATATATTCTCTTCTCTAAAGGGGAGATACTACTCTAACTCTAGTCCAGGGTCCCTGATATCAATAAGTTTATGACTAACTTACCAGGTACCAAATTTTAAAGAAAGTACATAAGTCTGAAGATTTTCACTGATTTGAAGGTTTGTCAGTTTTTGATCTGCCCAAACCTGGTAGTTAGGGTGATAGGCTCACTCTCATCTTCTTTTTTTAAATGTTTTATTTTTATTTTTATTTTTCTTGGTTAGTTTTGTTTAGTTTTGTTTTTACAGATAATCACTCATTTATTAATTTGACTAGTTTGAGGTATGTGATACTTATGTTGGAATAATATTTGTAGCAAATTACCAAAGCCTGTTGACATATTCATGCTTTTGTTAGAACATGATACATTAAAAAATGATTTCTAAAATGATTGACAAGAAGAATCAAATAGCATGCATTTAAGCAGATTGCCAGGAGTATTCCTCAACCCCATGCCACACTCCACATAATCTCAACAACAGTGATCACATTGATAGAAGTCAAAACAGATGACCCATGTTCTTCTGCCAAGCCATGGGTATAGAGAGCTCTCCTCTGGGGAATTAAGAATGAATTTTACTCACACTGTCTCTGTCATGTGGCTCCTCTATTACAATAACACACATGACACTTAAATATGTATGAATTGACATGGATAACTGTGAATATGTAAACTATATATGCATATGTCTCTACACATCACATTCATTTTTTAAATTAATTATTTTATTTATTTATGTGTTGGTCCCCTCCTGGTTCCCCTCCCCTTCATCTTTGAGAGTGTACTCCCCCATTCCCAGCACCCCCTCCTCTTTGGGGCATCAAGTCCCTACAGGATTAGGTACATCCTTTCCCACTGTCACTCTCATCTTTTCAAACAGAAGTTATGAATGGAAAACATGAGAGAAAAATAGATGGAATTGAATTCAATGAAGGGCAAAGACTGAAGCAAACATAAGATATACTGCAGAGTGAAAATCTATTGGTTGGGCCTTCTGTGAGCTTCCTCTCCTGCAGGGCCTGTGAGATTGTTACAGTCCTAGGATGTAAGTTGATTCTGACACAGGACTGATGCCTGATGCTTTAAAGTTACTCAAGCATATACATATACATATACATATACATATACATATACATATACATATACATATACATATATATATACATATACATACACATACACATACACATACACATACATATATTTTAATGTGTATGTAGTTTTTGTTAATTTCTAAAGTATTCAAAGGGTTAATCTGCCTCATTTTCATTTTAATTTTTAAATTTTTCATTGAAAATGGATTCTTCTTTCATACAATACAAACCAAACAGTTTCCCCTTCCTTCATTCATCTCCCCCATCACCTCCTCTCCCCCAAATCTACTCACCCTTTGTTTCCTCTTCAGAAAAGAGCAGGCCTCAAAGAGACAAGAGCCAAACAGGACAAAACAAGATACAAAAAAACAAGGCCCGAGACCTTCTACCAAGGCTGGAAAAGACAATACAATAGGAGAAAAACAATCTCAAGATGAGGCAAATGAGTCAGAGACACACCTTCCCCCATCAAGTCCCACAAAAACACACCAAGCTAGCAGCCATAACATACAAACACAGGACCTGGGGCAGACCTCAGCAGGCCCCGTGCTTGTCACTATAGTCATTGTGAGCCCCATGAGCCCTGCTTAGTTGATTTGGTGGATCCTTGATCTCCTGGTGTCCTCCATCCCCTCTGATTTCTACAATCTTTCCTCATTCTCTTTTGCTCAAATTACTTGCTCACACCCAAATTACCTAAAAACAGTTGGCCTATATTGCTTACGTTCACAGCCCATCATACCTGAAACTGTATATATCATTCCTCTAATTAATACTGGCAAAGAGTTTTAATAGTTTTAATGCCCATTTCATCCTAAATATTTCACTAAAAGAAGGTGTATTATTATTATTATTATTATTATTATTATTATTATTATTATTATTATTGATTTTTTAGAAAGTTAAGAGAAACAAATATATGATCAAGTTCAATGAGCCTGGTATTCCTCAAAGTTGTGAAAAACTGAAATCTATTTGTATATGTATTAAAAAAATAACATGACAAAAACATTCACTCCCTGGAGAAAGCATGGCAGGTTACTCTCCTTCATCCAGCTGCCTCATGCAGAGGAATTATTTACCCTCACTTTTATAAAGTAAACTTCTACTAAAGATACTGAATGTTACATTTTCCTATTTGTTTTTGTTCTAGTATTTGCCTTGGCTATCTAAAGAAATCTTGAATTACTTCAGTAGCTACTTCTTGATGCATTTTATGCCTTTTATTAGCTATAATCTTGTCCATTTTAGTACATGGCATCCTATCTTCAAGTCTGTCAGTCCCGTTTTTGCATTACAAATCATTTATAGTTTTATAACTGTCATTTCCAAGGACATTGGGAAAAGATGGATTTATGTAAGGTTACCATGCATTCTAAGAAGGCTAGAAATTAGCATGAGTTTCTAAAGGTTCTTATAAATCGAGTCCCAGCCACCACTGGCTATGGGGTGTTTTTTGCTCTTGTCAAGTATCTTTATTTAAATATTAAGGGAGAGATATGACCTTCGGCCTTGGAGATCACTGTGACACGGCAATGCTCCAGTCTATTAACTGGCAGAGGAGTGCGACAGACTTATTCTCTCAAGACCCCTATTTGTGGACAGTGTTATAATAACCCTTCCATTAGGCATCCCCACGGCAAATAGCCTCAGCTTTTGACAGAGTCAGCTGGAACTCCTCAGAGTAACATTAGGAGACTCTCCGGTTTGTGTCAGTTTAAGATCTACTCTCTGTGCACAGGTTCAATTCTGTAAATTCTAAGTAGCCCAGTCATTTAAGAATTCATATATGCCTGCAGGTAAATATTAGACATACAGAATATAGAAATAACCTTATCCATGTCTTTGGTTTCCTAAGTAGGCTTTTTAGTGATTAGTTGAATCCAAATAGGACTATAAAACTAATTTTAAAACAATGTTATATAACTATCCATCTCTATCTATAGATATAGATATAGACACAGAGAGAAAAAATAGAAATAATACTTTGTTAGAAGTATCACAGTTAGCCAGAGAGACAGAAATAATATTTTGTTATAAATATCACAGATGCTACAGTAGTTTGGTTTGATCAGGGGCTGGAGACATCAAGTGTCCTCACAGTCCACAAAACATCACAAATGGAAAATTCAACATAATTTTCACTGGGAAGGAGGAATACTCTTCTAATTTGGTGTTAAGAGTCACCTATGTTAACAACTCAGATATTTGGTTTCATTGCATCTTTATCATTGTCTGCCTTGCACAGTTTTACCCATGTACATCACGTGGTGACACTCAGACACGATGCCTGCATTTGAATCTCAATTGATTCTTCTGTTTTCTAACTGCTTAGGATCATTTCTTGGTTCATGGTTGGAGGTATCTGAGGTCAAAGATATCTTTATTCTGTAAACACCAATGTCAGTCCACCATTCCTCCTTGAAATGGTTTGAAAAACTATAGTTGTTACCATGACTCTTCAATATTAAGATGACACTAACCCTTGAATATTGGGGCCCACAAGGAACTTGGTATCTTTTCTAAAGCTAGTTGTTCTGTTTGAGAATCTATGACTTGTGTTTATCAAACCAAGGAATCCAAAGTATTGTTTTTGTTTGTTGGTGACTATGTATAGCTTCTTAAGTAGAATTTCTTGAGTAGAATTTTATTTTCTACATTAAATACTAATAGATAAATGTTTAATTTTGAATCACTATTATTAAAACTAATGTAAAAGCCAAGGATGTTCTATAGTACTCACAACATACTCTATATACTTACTTAAATATCATCAGTCTTTGTGTGTAAATAGTTGATCAATAGTTAAGACAAAAACATATATGTTAGAAAGTAAAGTATATCTGTAATGTCCAGCTTTATTTATTATTATTTGTATTAATTGAAGATATTACTGTAAGTAATTTGACATTCCCATATCAGAGAAGTGTCTCTAAAGAAAAAAAAAGTAAAATGGTATCTATCATGTGTTAAATCCCTGGAGCTCATAAACAACACCTAAGCTTTGATTTACAGTGAAATTACAGCTTTCCACTTCTTGCTCCCTCTCTCTCAAACACTGCATGTGAAACATAGGGCAATACTTGCCCTACAACATAATGTAGGATGTAATTTAAAGAGTTCTATTGATTCAATAAATCACAAGTAGATCTGCTGAAGCAGTTTATGAATGGCAATAAAATGCAAAGAATGCATTATGTCATTAGAATTATGAACTGCATGCAGGTGCTGCTACTTGTAATTAAGGATAAAGTGTAAAACTATGAAAATGGAAATATAATTTTTGTAGAATCTGCAAGCTTCTTTTATACAAAAAGATGTTTTATAACACAAAATCAAAAATTCAGAGTTGTAGACCTGCCATCCTAAAGGAAAGCTTTGTGTATGCAGGGAGCAGAGCATGGTAATCAGAACATATTCTGACAGGTCCCACATCACCTAAGCACAAAGGCTCTTTGGCTGCGCACTACCAGCAAACTTGAAGTTTGTTGGTACTCAGTTAAACCACACACTCTGAGTGTTGCAGCATGATGCTCTGTTAGTAAGGTAAAGCTGGTGAACCAACCTAATAGAGGTCAATGAAGAGGAAAGTCACAGTTCTCGGCACTGTGCCAACTGGATTTTTGTACACATAGCAATTCTGGAATTCTAAAGTAATCAAGGCTTGAAATTTCCTTTTTTGAGGAAGTCAAAACGGAAACTGCAGTTCTTCAGATAAGGCTCTTCACATCCTTGAGAATGAAGAGGAATCCCAGTCTCCAATCTCTTTTAGCTGTATGCTTCGGCTCTGAGTAAATTGTCCTGTGGATGAATCTGTGGGATTGAGTGACAGACCCTGATGTAATGCCAAGAGAGATTTCCCACCTGATATCTGGCCTTATCTTCTAAGAAACTACAGTAAATACTACAGTAAATGACACACAGTAGAGTTCTAACATTATTTTGTAATTTTTAAATGAGTCTTAGTGTTTTCATGTTAATTTCTCAGAAAGACATTAATGCTGATTTTAGTCTAAACAGCCCTAGCTCTGTGCCCTCCCTTTCTTTCCCAACAACACCAAGATGCCCTCTGACTTCCTAATAAAATAGAACACTGAAGAATTTTTTTTTATCTGAATTGTCAACCATCACGGCCACAAGCTACCATTTGAGGCTTCTGTTACCATATTTCTTTTTTCAAAGAAGGAAATTTCTCCAAGTAACATTGCTTAAAAAACAAAGATGAAAATTTGCTAAAGAATGAACTATCTACATTCATTGATCAAGCCAAGGATTACAATGATTTTCTGTAGATTCCTATGAAATACCTTACTGGGGTTAGATCGGAATAATTCAAGGATTTAAAGGGCAGAAATAAGGAACTCTAATACTAACAGCATGATAAAACCGACCTCCTGTGAGAGGTTCTGTGGAGTACTTCTCTGAGGACTGAAATTTTAACAGCATTGTGAAGGTTAATAAGCATTGAGAGGTGAGTACAGTCATCCTAGAGGAGCCTTGATTAACAGGGAATAAAAGCAGAAAAATGGGAGATTCTGGTGTGTAACCAGAGTCTAGGAAATGTCCTCACCATAAGTACTGTAAAATACAAGAACACATAGAGAATCATGCATTCTTATCACAGTATTATATAGTTAATGAAAAACAGTATTAATATTTTTTGATATTTTCTTCGATATTTACATTTCAAGTAATATCTCCTTTCCCTGTTTCTTCTCCAGAAGAAACTATTCCCTCCCCCTGCTCACCAATCCACCCTCTCCTGTTTCTTGGCCCTGGCATTCCCCTACACTAGTCCAGGTTACTATATGCATAAAATTTTCACCAAACAATTGAGACCATACTATATATAATTTATATTTATACTTTTGAAAAATATATATTTTATGTAGATGAGTATGTTCAGCGCTTGCATATGCCTGGTGTGTTCTGAGCCCAGATCCCTTGAACAGTAATTATAGACAGTGGTGAGCTTCCCTGTGGGTGGTAGAAATTGAATCAGGGTCCTCTGCAAGAACAGCAAGTACTTTTAACCTCTGAACCATTCCTCCAGTGCTCTGTGTGTATTGTTTTAAGTATAGAATTATATCATTTTAATTTATAGCTGTATCTCCTTCAACTTTAGAAAACGAAATGCCTTCAAAGGCTACATTGTTTAGTAAATAGTGTTAACACACCATCAGTGGTGTTCTAAACTGTCAGTTCATAGCTTCCTATCAACTCCATGGAAAGTGATGGTTTTGCATTGTATTCAGCCATTTTTAATTAGATTGATTTCTATTTACCTATCTTTTATACTTAAATATGAATCTTTTCCCACATTTGGAAGTGTTTTCTCAAGATATGTTCTAGGAAATGAGTGTCAAGTGAGTTAAAGATTTAAATATTTCTGCTATATAATGTGCTGCTGAAGTAAACAGAAATTATATTCTCCTCCAAATGATAAGCCTCATTATGTTTTGCTAACATTCATTAGTCTTTAACTTTCCAGTTTTGGCAAGGATAAGATACTTGTTAAACTATGGATGTCCCTATTTGTTTCCTTACATTCCTCTTCTTGCTCTGCAGGGCTGGCAGTTCAGCTACCTGGGAGCATGTTAGCAGTCAACACAGGAACGAGAGATGTTTATTAACTTTTAAATCAATATAACATTTTTGAAGAACTAAAAATACTAGAGAGTTATGCTTTATTTTTATTTATATTTTGCAATAAGCTTATATAGTTAAGAAAAAATAGTTTCAAGATGGAAAGATCAAGTCTCAACTTCCCAGCATACACTGCACATGGAAAACTTTTCTTCACTGTTATTCTGCATAGAGTTTACTGCTCTTCTGGGAGCAATTGTATTTTATGTACATTATATACATCATATATGTTGTATACATTATATACATTAGGAAAGTCTTGCCCTTTCTTCAGATATCACTTTATATGTAAGCCTATTGTCACTACATTGGTTTTCTTAAAAGTTTTTTATTAGATATTTTCTTTAATTACATTTCAAACGTTATTGCCTTTCTTAGTTTCGCCTCTGAAAACCTCCTATCCCATCCCCCCTCCCCCTGCTCTCCAACCCACCCATTCCTGCTTTCCTGTCCTGGTACTCCCCTACACTGGGGCATCGAGCCTTCTCAGAACCAAGGGCCTCTTCGCCCATTGATGTCCAATAAGGCCATCCTCTGCTACATATGCAGCTTTAGTCATGAGTTCTTCCATGTGTACTCTTTGTTTGGTGGTTTAGTCCCTGGGAGCTCTGGAGGTACTGGTTGGTTCATATTGTTGTTCCTTCTATGGGGCTGCAAGCTCCTTCAGCTCCTTTGGTCCTTTCTTTAATTCTTCCATTAGGGACTCCATGCTCAGTCTAATGGTTGGCTGAGAGCATCCACTTCTGTATTTGTCAGGCAGTGGCAGAGCCTCTCAGGAGACAGCTATATCAGGTTCCTAACAGCAAGCACTTGTTGGCATCCACAATAGAGTCTGTGTTTGGCGACTGTATATGGGGTGGATCCCCAGGTTGGACAATCTTGAGATGGTCTTTCCTTCAGTCTCTGCTTCACACTTAGTCTCTGATCTCCTCTTTTGTCTTTCTTAGAAGGGGGAACAAAATACTCATTCCATTGTTACTATGGTATATCTAATTACTTGTAACTGGAAAACATTCCCGCACCTCTAAAACAGGTATTCTTTGTTTGTATGGTTTTTACCCTTCTTGCTTTACTTTGTGGGATTTTCAAAGTTTCTTTCCTACTAGTTGCAATTTAATATTGCTATGTTGACATGGCTTTTGGTTTTTCAAAATTTTTATTTTGCTTCGTGTTCAGCAAGATCTTTGGCCTACTTAACATGTTCTCAAAATGAAGCGTCAGACCTTGTGGTTCCATTGGGTATTTATAAGAAAAATTCTCATCTCTGTTAAAGCAGCATATTTTTCTTTAAAAAAGGAAGCTGCAGTTGTCTTAATATCTATCTTTGTTAGATACAACATCTGAATTTTTAAATCTCCACATTATTCATATTATTGTGTTTTGTTTTAGTTCCTGTAACAAAACCCCAATGGAAGAAAACTTAAAGGATAATGAGTTACTTGTCTCACTGTTCCACAGGTTTCAATTTAGTATGGTAGGTAGAGAAGAGAAGTGTACATTATGACAGCCAGTAAGCAGAGGGGAGAAATACAAACCAATGTTCTCTGTCTTTCTCCTTCCCACACTTGTACCATGAAGAAGTCTTCACCGTGTATGTTGGTCACCTCTACCTTCAAGGACAGTTTTCTACTTTAGTCAGTTCTCTCTAGGGAAAGTCCCTACAGATGGGCCAGGTTCCATTTTACATACTAGGTCGACCTGGTGCTCAAAATCTTCCTGCCTCCATTTCTTAAGTAATAGGATTTCAAGCTGTGCTATTATGCTCTCTCTGGTGAATTTGAAGAATATGTATTTCCTCTTCCTCCTCCTCTTCCTCTTCCTCTATTTCTCCTTCATAGTGATACTATATCCTATTCCAAACATATTGAAATACATACTAGCATAATTGTGGACTATGTTATTTTGAGGGTCTAATGTTGTGGTGGTTAGCTAATCCACTCTTATCTCCCCGTTGATGGTGCTTGTGCTCCTTGTAACCCACCCCAGTTCTCTGGATTCTCGAATGAAAGACACAAACACTCAGCCTTATATTTAATACGCCTTAGTCAGCTCAATGGTTGGGCCACTCCCAAATTTCCATGATGTTAATATCTCCCCTCTGATATTCCTGAGTCATTATTTACTAAAATCTATATTCTTCTTTGCTACTGCAGATCCAATTGGGGAAGTCCCTGGGGTTACTCTTTCCTGAATCTTTCATGATTGCATGCATTCCATACTGCAGCTCTCACCCCTGGTCTTCCTCCTCTCCTGGCAATGATGATTCTCAAGCCTTCTTCTTCTCATGGTTCCCTTGCTGGAGAAATCTAAAGTCCTGCCTCTGTCTCCCTGCCCAGCCATTGCCCACCAGCAACTTTACTTACCAACCAGAAACAACTAGGGGCAGGAACCTTCAGTGTTTCACATGCTGGATTCTCCTGCAGTTTCCAAATAACATAATGCAATCAATAAACCAAGTCCACAACAGTATAATATTTATTTTTGCTAAAATTTATATTTGTATAATTTTTTTGTAAAATTATCAAGTTACTGGAGGATTGTTTGTATCTGCTAGGTCTTAGTTTTAGGTTTAAAGTGAGACAAGCTAAGCAATCTCTTTCTCTTGGAAAAAAAATCCATCCCAATTCTCAGGGTATGCTCATCAACCCTAGGGCATAGACTTTCTGGTCTAAAAGCCAGATAGTGATTAAAGATCCACCCACTTTATCTGGGCCTGGACTTTAATTTCTCTGCAGGTTTTCATCCATAATGTAGTTTATACCCAGCCCTCTAGTACTGCTTCAAGATTTTTTTTGTTTTTTGTTTTTTGTTTTTTGTTTTTGTTTTTGTTTTTGGGTTTTGGGTTTTGGGTTTTTTGTTTTGTTTTGTTTTGCTATACTCCTCAGAGTTCTGATCTATACAACCATGTTCAGTACAGGCATTGGCTAAGATTAGAGAAGAGGCAGGTTGTATCTAGATGTTAGATAATGACCCATCTTGTTTGCTTGCCTTTAAAATCCACCAGCCTCAAATTCCAGCCCTAGATTCCAACTGCTTCTTCCCCAAAAGGGATTTCCATCAATTTCTATTTCTATAATCCGTGAATGTGAAGGACAACAAATGAACTTTCTTATTTTCAAAGATTATAACAGCTTTTCTTACATGCTATCTAATGCTGCAAAGAGTTTCTTCACTTCTTTTGGCTAAAAAAATTTGTTGATATTTATAAAATGAAAATAATAGTGATACTGGTCACCCTCTTGTGTGGCCAGCTATTAAGAACTAAAAATTAAACAGGCAGAATCTGTACACTAAAAGAGGAGAATAAAAAGTTTACAGTTCAATACCTAAGCAGTAGTGAATCTGATTGGTTTACTACCTAATTAATAGGTGGAAGCTTGGGTAAAGGCAGAATTGTTTGTGCATCATAAACAAGTATTTACTTGAAGAAAACATAAATTATTTTTTATCATACCCCTCTAGTTTTGCAATCGTTTGATACTTTCCTTGTACATTCTATTGGTTTATTTTTGTATTCTATTACCTTAGTCACTATCTATCATACATCTCCCTTATATGCAATTTCATAAAGCAACTCAAAACTAAAAGACAAAGTTAAAGCACAGAAGATATACTTATGATTCCACTTGAAATAATAGCACTCTCTAAAGACGCAATCTACATATTGAATAAAAACAGAAAGACGCTGGATATCAGGTGAGACAAACATGCATGAATACAAATGAAACAGCGTGTAGCTGACCCAGCTCTACCCACTGAGAGAGATTTGAGGCCATGTTACAAAGAAATAAAAAAGATAATCCAGGTGTAAAGCAGGAAGGGCATTTCCTGAATCCAACAGACACATTTATGCAGCAACTACAGCAAACATATAAGGGAGCTCAAAGGACTTGGCGGTACTTCATTTTCATCTAGAAAGACCTGTTCTTTATTTTGATTGGTTCATTTGTTATTTTATTATTTACATTTCAAATGTCATCCCCCCTCCAGGTTTCCCCTCTGCAAGCCCCCTATCCCATTCTCCTCCCCTGCTTCTATGATGTTGCCATCCCACCCATCCACCTACTCCCACCTCACTGCTCTAGTATTCCCCTACACTGGGGCATAGAGTCTCCACAGGACCAAAGGACTCTCCTCCCAATGATGCCCAGATAAGGCCATCCTCTGCTACATAAACAGCTTTAGCTGAGTCCCTCCATGTGTACTCTTTGGTTGGCAGATTAGTCCCTGGGAACTCTGGAGGGTCTGGTTGGTTGATATTGTTCTTCTTCCTATGGGGTTGCAAACCCCTTCAGCTCTTTCAGTCCTTCCATTAAATCAATCCTCCATTGGGGTCCCCATACTTAGTCAGATGGTTGGCTGCTTCTGTCCACATCTATATTGGTCAGGCTCTGGCAGAGCCACACTAGGCTCCTGTCAGCAAGCACTTCTTAGTATCAGCAATAGTGTCTGGGTTTGGTGTCTACAGATGGGATGGATCCCTGTGTGGGGCAGTTTCTTTCCTTCAGTCTCTGCTCCATTCTTTGTCCCTGCATTTTCTTTAGACAGGAGCAATTCTGTGTTAGTAGTTTTAAGATGGGTACTTGGCCCCATCCTTCAACCAGGTGTCATGCCTAACATCTGGAAGTGGTCCCTACAGGTTCTCTTTCCCTTTTGTTGTGTATTTCAGTGAATGTCATCCCCACTGGTACTCCATTTTACCTCGCCATCTTTTGCTAATTCAGCCTATATACTGCTATCTTCAACAAACCCTAAATGGACTTAAAGTAACCAAAGAACTAACAACTAAATACTTCTCAAGGCTGTATGCTTTCATCCCATTTGATGTGTATGTGAACATGTGTGTGTGTGTGTGTGTGTGTGTGTGTGTGTGTGTGTGTGTGTGTGTGTTGATAGTCTTACTGTGCATCCTCGACTAGCCTGAAACTGAAAACCCTCCTGCCTCAGCCTCCTTAGTGCTAGGATTGCAAGTCCATATTAAAATAAGTAGCACAAAGAGTTGCTATTTTTAAAGATAAATACAACATTGTTACAGCTATATAACAACCATGGATTGGGTTTACTTTTATGACTGGCAGACAAGATTATTTTGCATCATATTTTTGCTTTTATTCAAGAATAGTTGTACATTGCTAACAATTACTTGCAAATTTGTATTTACCCTTTCCAAACTGTAAAATAATTGGGTAATACAAACTGTAAAATAATTGCATAATACAAGCTAGTGGAAGGGATACACTCTTGTATGATGTGAATGTAAATATTTTATCTGGCTAAAATTTATTAGATATCTGGACTAACAGCCAAATTTGCAAAATATTTTAGAAGTTTGGACAGTTTTACAGTCTCTTAATTTATTTTCCTATTCACAAAATTTATTCTATAAAATTCAATTAGCTACTAATTTCTTTTGAAATATTATAAGAGTTTGTTTTTAAAACATATGATAGATTTCTATTTAGCATTATTAGGAGTCTCCCCTTGATTTTGAGGGCAACTGGCTCAGTTTACAAACTCCTTAAGAGGGAAAGACAGCTTTTTTTTTCTCCAAATCCTCTCCTGCATTTGATGTGGATTGTGTTGTTGATCACTGTCATTCTGATTAGAGTAGGAAAAAATTTCAAAGTTGTTTTGATTTGTATTCTCTTAATTTTGAGGGACAAGAAACACTTTTAAAAATATTCTTTAGCAGGGTAAAGATTCGAATGCTGAGTTCCTATAATACAGTTCCTCATGATAGCAACCCCCCAATAAAATCATTTCATTGCTACTTTATAACTGCAATTTTGCTACCTTATTAATTATAATATAAATATCTGAAAAGCAACCCCTGTGAAAGGGTTCTTTGTCCTCTAAAGTGTTTGCAACTCATAAGATGAGAACCTCTGCTTTAGACAGATTTTATTTTTTCTTTTGAGGACTATCTGTTTAGATACCAGCATCATTTGTATGGTTTTGTTTGTTTTGTTTTTGCTTGATTTTATTTTTGTTTGTTTGTTTGTTTGTTTTGACTACTTGCTTTCTTAATTCTTTATATGTTCCTAGTATCAATTATTTGTCTAATACATGGCTGGCAAAGATTCTTTTCCATTCTTTGGGCTTCTCTTTGGTGAAGTTGATGATTGTCCTTTTTTCATCTATGGAGAATCTTTTTAGTTTTATTAACTCCAACTTCTTAATATTTTATCTTAACTCTTGAGAAAAATCAAGTCATATTCAAAAAGTCCTGTCCCACATCAATGTTCTGTAAGATAAGATTTATGTTTTTGTCTAGTCTAGCAGTCTCAGTGTTTCGGGTTACACAGTTAGGTCTTTGATCCATTTGGAATTAGTGCAAAGTGATAAATATTGCTCTAATTTTATTCTTCTATATTTGAACTCCCAGTTTTCTCATTACCCATTATTAAAGATTCTTTCTCTTGTCAGTATATGTTTTTGGCATCTTTGTCAAGTTTTAAGTAGTTGAAGTTATTTATACTCATGTTTGGGTCTTCAGTTGTTTCAGTGTTCTACTGTATCTGTTTTAGTACCATCATCATATTACCTTTTTACTATGGCTCTGTATCTTGAAATCCAGACTTTCACATTACCAGAATGCAACATGAAACCTTCCAAAAGAGATGAACGACTAACAGCTATAAAGTCTATGAACCTCAACAATGATTACCATGGCGTGATAATCTTGGGGACACAGTAGTGGCTGCATACCTTGATAGTAACCAACATCTCTCTAGACTTAAGATCTGCTCAACAAACAGGAAATCATGCCTTGTACTAAACCTAGTCAGCTACCAGATCTAGTGAACAAGAACATAAAACTACCACTTTATCCAAACAGCAAAATCCCTAACTACATCCAGAATATTTATTCTTGTACTTCCAGGTGTGTGTACTTCTCTCTCCTAATCAAAGAAATTTCACAATGTAACAAACAGAGACTAGTGTAGAAAACTATAACAATGCAAAACAAAGAGTTATAGAGCGTAGCTTCAACTCTGGTGTAATACTCAAGTCCTAAACCAAAGGCTCAGGGATCATTGTGCAAGAGAGGGTGATAAGATTCTAAGATACAGAAGAACAGGGAGTTAGTTGTAAGATTCTGTCTCCTAGGGATGTCAGAAGCTATGTCCATAAGGTATCACTAACTTGACTGCCTAAACACAATCTCAGCCAGAACAGTAACAACAGACATGCTATAGTAGACAGGGGAAAGCCCAGGAGGTCTTAAACATAGACAAAGATATATAGGCAGCAGATAACATCTGAGATCTAGAGGCATAGTTTACACCAGCAAAAGTACAGCTCTTAGTTATCTAATACTTGTTGGTTATCAGCCCAGAAATTGTATACATTATATACAAGTTCAATTAGTCCAACTGAGTTGGATCTATTTGTATATTTAATTGTATAATTGGTACACACACATAAACACATGCATACACACACATGCAACCACACACACACACACACACACACACACACACACACACACACACACATTACCTAAAAATAAGCTGTGAATTTGAAAAAGAGCAAAGGGGTGTATATGAGAGTATTTGGAGAGAGGAAATAAAAGGGGAAATGGTGATATTATATGATAGTATCAAGAAAATTACTAAATATAAATGAAATACTTCTTTATAAAACTTTAACAATATTCTTTAAACAACATTTAATTCAACTCATCACAGAAAACACTCACTATTTTCTCTTCACTCTTTATGAGTGCTTGTTACTTAGGCTTCCTGCATGGCTTCCTGAGCAGCTATGTACTCAATAGCAGGCATGTTTATCTCCTTCCCCAACAATAAGTTTCTTAAAGGTGAGAATGAAGGCAATCTCATCTTTGTGTATCCACTGCTCTATTATAAGTGGATTAAAGGACGACTGGAAGAAGCCATGGCTTCACACTGTCTTCTGCACTCTCTTTACAAAATAGCATGCAATTCTGATCATAAATATATAGCTTTTTAGATTGGGTAAAGAAGATTATTTTTCACTATAAGAGAAAACAAATCCAGTTATGTTAAGAACTCTTTAAAAAGTAATCATGACCAAACTGCTGTATTTGAAAAGAAGAGAGACAGAGAGTAATCCAACATCTAAATTGCCTAAAGCAACAGATCTCAAGTCAAAATGAGCCTGACCTATCAGATTCATAGTCATACAATGTAAGAACTGGGAGTCTCAAAATGAATGATTGTTGGTCTCTGGGAATGGCTCAGATGGAGACACTCTGGAACTCCTGCTTGTCCCTTAAACATGACCATGTGAGAGTCATGCTTGGTTTCTCTGCAGGAGACTGTGTCTCATATGTACTGCAAGTTTATCAGAAGAGTAGGAGAGTCTCCTTGGTTTGAGGGCATCTATTAGCATATTTTCATTTCACAGTAGAAATTCCCACTCAAACTATTTGAAACACTTTAAAAGGCATTCTCCCCACGCACAGAACTTTAAAAGATACATGCTAGAACAGGCTGTTGATAGGATTCAATTAGAGTTCCAACCCAATTCCTTTGAAATTCTCTAATCTCCTTTCTCCTCAAATCTGCCGGCTTTGCCCTGAGGGGTACTTTTTTCCAGATGGGAAGATGTATGACAGTGTGGATGGGTCCTTCATCTGCTTCATTCATAAATATGGGTAGACATCACACAAATAAGGTTGCACTATCATTAAAATTTCTGAAGTTTCTGAGAAATTAGCCACCTAAAGCCAAATACACTGCTAAGAAAAGATCATTAACTATTATATGTCTGAGATGCTTAAACCTGAGTTACCCAAACATGATTAGAAACCATACTGAAAGTCATATGAAACCATTAGCACCAACGTTACCTATCAAGGAAGGCCTGCTGTGACTGAAGGATGATGTTGTACTTTCACTATTGAATATAGCCTGAATAGCTTCTGCTTATAAGAAAATATTTTGGGAGGGGGTATACTTCCATAGGTTTAATATTTTGACAACTTAAAATAATATCACCAGCTGTGAGTCCTAAGAACTATAATACCAACCCAACCTGAAAGATGAGACAATCTGTGCAAAGCTGACATGTTATGAGAGAAACCGATGGCTTCCTGAATCGGATTCAAGGTCTGCTCCACAAAGAAAGCATGCCGGGTACTATATAGCGATCAAAAAGTAGTAGCTGAAGAAGTCATGGGGCCTGTGACAAACTTATAATAGTTGGGTGGCTAAATAGGTATAGCATCAAATTACTTTCTAAATACGTAAAGAAATGCTACTCCCGGCCTTAGTCAGCAATCCTCCTGGTGACAGTCAAAGTAGAGACTCACAGCTGCTAGAAGTGATGGACCGAGGCAACAAATGAAACCCCAGCCTGAAGCAAGACTTTTTTAACTATTTTCTCTAAAGCTCAAGAGTGTAAAGAAAAGGACATGAGAGAGAGAAGATGTTGAGAGCATTTGAGAAATGCCATCTTTCAGATATGACAGAGACTTTGTCACTGTGAGCTCATAGCAGCTCTAGTTTCCTGAATTGGGTGTGCGTAAGACTGGTCCTGCCAACATTCAAGTGACAGATGAGGAAGGGGCCCATGGAGCTCTACCCTTCCCTACAGAACTACTGACTGCTGTGAGAAAATGGGAAGGTCCTTATTATCATCACTTATGCACTCACAGGTGAGCCCTGCAGCCTCCAGTGGATTGGTGGAATCCCAGAGTCACACTGACAACCCTGGTTAAACATAATGGGGTCATAAAACAAAACAAAAGAAGACCTGAATGTGAGTTGAGATATGTATAAGAAGGAGAGGAATGGCAGGCATAGGAAAGAGATCACTTACACAGAAGAGGGAGAGTAATCAGGATACTTTATTAAAGATATAGAACTGTCAGAGAATAACTTTAGTTAGTACAAAAGAAAAAGGACATAATTGGCTCACAAATACAGAGGTTTCACCTATCCTCAGTTGGTCCCATGGATTTAGACTACAAAGAGGACAACAAAGCATGGTAGTGCATGACTGAAGTAAAGTGATAGATAGGATTCAGAACAAAATAGTCCTCGTCTCTTAAAGGCTTTAACTCCTCCCAACTGAGCTCATCTGGAGACTAAGCTTTTAGCACATGGACCTTTATAGGGCCTTCCACATGCAAGCATAGCCTCTAATAAAGGCAAAACTGGAGTATAAACAACCTTAGTATGGTAAATAGGCATTTACTCTTAGTACACAAGCAAATACAAACTGACCCTTTCTGCTATGTGACAAGTTTTGTGTGTGTGTGTGTGTGTGTGTGTGTGTGTGTGTGTGTGTGTAATGCATCCATGGAGATCAGAAGACAACCTTAGGGATCTTTCCTTGCCCCTCACGTGACTTCAGGGCCCTCTTCTTTGTGTTTGTCGCTGTGTACTCTAGGCTAGCTGGCCAACAATTTGCGACCTTTGCGACATCTTGTTTCTGCCTCCCATTTCACTGTAGGAAAACTGAGATTCCACTACTGCATATGGCTTTACGTGGTTTCTGGAGATCTGAACATTTGCCCTTACATTGCACTGCAAGTAGTGAACCCACAACACTATCTCCCTTGGCCCACACTGGCTTCTGATCACTCTTCAGATTAGCTCATTTGTATCGAGTTTGAGTAGCTTTTAAAATTTACCTTTTTTCTATTCTGACCTTTTACATAGGTTTCATAGTTACTACGTGGTGGTCTCAATTTCAGTGTCACCTAAGACTGGATGCTCTCAGAGATCATGGTCAAAACAGTTGTCTTCATTGTCAGTCATGTCATATAGTTTGTTTTTCTGTGTTCTGCATGGTATTTATATAACTCTATAAAATTTTGATGAGTTTTTCCTTTTTAATTTATCAATTAAGTTTAAATGGAAACTAAATGGAAACAAATTATTTATATTAAAATATTAATATATAAGTAAAACATAAATAATGTAAATATATTATTATTACTTATTTTCATACCCTGTAGATGTAGTGATACCTATAAGACTATAGATAACTCATTTTATTCTAAAATGTACAGGTAAGTTAAGCTAGAATCTGTGACCTGAATTACAGGATATAAAATGGGAGGGATATTCATCACATTTATGCTGAGATTTTCGATACCTATGACGTATATAAGTGGTAAAAAATTAATAAATACCTTGAAATCATAAGATGCTATGGACATTTAATAACTTTCTACAGTAAGAATCGTGTTCAATGGAACACTTGGTTCCTTAGAAGGTGGATGGATTCCTATACAGATGGAAAGAGAGCTGGGATGTGAAATAGAAGCTATGAAAATAGGACATCACCAAAGATTTTCTATTTTAAAAACATGAACTTCAGATGTGTTCAGAAACAAGAACGGAAAGATGCCCTCATCTTTAGAAACAGCTCCCAATCTTGTTTTCTTGATGCTACACTATCTATGCAGGGGCAGGCTACATCTTTTATGTGCTTACTTTATTTAAACCAAGCCGGAACCTCAAATAGGCACGCTAAACCTTTTGTGTGCATGCTACGTGCACAAGGCAATGCAACACAACCTCAGGGTCACGTAGCACTAACAATGAGACAAAGAACTCAGTCAAGCTTGTCAGACTGAGAGCCTGTGAGTTCTTAAGTATTACATGCTTCCTCACCGTCACCATGAAAGTCCCTGGGAGCTCATACCAGGACCCTTGAGTGGTTGTTCTTGTTAAGTGAATGCAATGTGTTTTGGGAAACACCCTAAATTAGTGAATTACTTGAAACTCCTTGTTTTAAATAACCTAGAGTAGAGGAGTATGTTGTGAAGAGCGAAGAGCCATTTCGAACCCCACCTTTCTCCTCAGGAACCACTAAGCAAGCTCTGCAGGCTGTTGTCTATCATTGCTTCTCCCTGTTGTGTACTTCAATTCCCCTCCAGTCCTACCTGTTTCTTCCTTTGCCTTGCCCGTTTCCTTGTTACCACTAGTTTTCCTCCTCCAAACTCTTTTTAACACTTGGCTTCTTTATATATTTTCTGTGTTATACTTCCAAGGTGCCGCCTACTGTCACAGGCAAATAACAATTGTAGATGGGTTTAGTCACGAATGAATAGAAACATTATTCTCTGGTGAGTGACTTGGGTATTTCCTGATCCTGTCCTAGCTCTATAAGAGTAGGCTTTCTACGTCTTCAAACTGCTTCCAGCACTATTAAAGTGAATGCAAATCTAGAAGATCTTAAAGATCTAGCTGTTCCATACCATTATACAAAATGAGCATTTTAAAGAGACTACCATAAGACTCAAACACCGTTTTCTCTACATTACTCTTCATGTATAAGCAAATAAATTAGACTCTTGACTATAGTATTGTTTGCAGCAATTTAATTTTTTTTTTTTTTGAGCAGAGCTCTTATTCTATTATAATGCTTAAATGATTCGTGTGCAATGTTTCCAATCCACTTTTCCTGGCTTGTGAAAGTTTTTAAGGAAACATTAGCATTTGCAGGCACCAGATGTTTTGACATAAGGAGAAGCAATATGTAAATTATAACCCATGTGAGGAACAATAGCCTGAAGGCAACTTCTTCTTATTATGTGAATCATATACTTAACCAAAATGTGGCGGGGTCTATCAAAATCCTCACCATCCAGAATGCTGTAATCTTGTCCTGTGGTTACCAATTAATGAAACTGATACCTATTGAACATGATAGTATGTTATGTAACAAAGAAGCGATATCATATTGTACCCTTTAGCTATCACATACTCAAAACTTTCAAGATGATTAATCTCTAACAACTTTTAAAGTGGATATTAACCCTTCTTGTGGTGGATAACAAGATCATTGTTTTTATTTTTATGTTTTAAAATTGCAAACATCACTATTTTAGTGAGAAATACTAAAGTCTTAAAGCTTTTCTCAGTTTCTTGCATTAACTCAAGGTGTGTGCATGTGTGCATGGGTGGGTGTCTGTGTGTGGGTGAGTGTGTGTGCACATGTGTACCTCTGTGTGTGTGCGGGTATGTGTTTGTGCATGTGTGCATGTTTTTCGTGAAAGATATTTAAAGATAGCTTCAAATATTCCTTCTGTATATATTATAAAGATTAAAAATAGCATATTCATTTGTACAAAAACCTTTCTAAAACAAAGATGAGCTGTCACATAAACAAATACACCATCTATGTACATATTAATTCAAAAGCTGAAAATAAAACCAATCCTGCCATCTACTTTTTATTCTATGTAGAGTTTTAAAAAACATTGCTTTATTTTGATGTGTATTGAATTGGCTACTTTTTCTACATAGGACATGATGTTCCAGGGCAAGGTAAGACCCACGGCAGGCTTCCTCTTCTCCTGAGAAAAGGGGAGGGATACTGGGAGGAGGGATTTGTGAGGGTGGGTGGGAGGAGATGGGGGGGCTGCAATCTGAATATAAAGTTAATAAATACATTATTGAAAAATTTGACCAGTATTTTGAGAATTGATAGTATTTTACAGCACTTATTTTCTAGTACTTAACCTTAAAAAGTAATGAGCTCATATTTAATCAGCGTATCACTTTATAATTAACTTGAACTGGGTCTGTTTTATCATATTTGATATATCAAGTGTATAAGAACAAAATTCATAAACATGGTATTAAATATTAGAAAGTTTTAACTCTTCTGAAACTCCTTATTAATTTCATTATCAAGGGATGGGTGTATTCGATTACAATTAGCAGCTTTAAAACGTTTTCCATATTAGGCTACAGTATTCTACTTATCCTAGATTATCTGGGGAGTATCTAGTATATTAAAAAGCTTTGTAGTTTTGTGATGATTTCACAGCTACCATTATGCCTGTTAGCAATTTTGTAACATCCTGATAAATATTTTCCGTAAATCAAAGCCATAACAGCATGCAGAAGCAGATGGCAGGAGACCATATTAGAGAATGTAACAATTACTTTCCATAATGGAAAAATATTGGATCGTTGTTGTCAGCCTGGCCTGTGTGGCAAGCAGTTGTCAGTTGTGAAGTCATGCTGCTGTTAAGTATCTTGTCAGATTTCTAACCTGTATGTCATTCCCCTGTACAGTCTACATACTAGGGCAGAATAAAGAGAACTGTATAAAACATTTAATGATTATGGTCTTTGATTTAACATGTGCAAAGAAAATATTGATACATTTAAAAAGTACTTGTACAAAAATTCATGTTTGCATTAAAGTGCACCAATGTTCTTCATTTTCATAGAAAATAAGGCACATTACTTTGTTACTAAAATGAAAAATAGCAATAATTACAAATTCTACAGTCTTATTATATTAACAATGTTTTCTTGATATAACCAATGTTAAACTAAAATTATAGGAATGTTACTTTGGCTATTCATATATATGTAATGCTATTAAAGTCAAAGATTTTTAACTACATTGTTATTATTAAGATTAAATAGCTGAATTAATTCTTAGCTTGGCATGCCATAAGCAATGGCTATGCCTCTAGATAAGATTCTTTAATGTTTGTTTAAGCATTGATACGCATAGTTTTTAAAAGTAAGAGATAGCTTCCTGGCTATATAATTCTTTTGGGAAAATAATGGTCACCACCTTCTTTTACTATTTCATTTGTTATACAAAATAAGATTTAAATAAAATATAAAATTTGTTTCTGTAGAAAACTATATAATGTTTAACTTTAAATGTAGCATAGGAGTAGACAAGATAATTTTGCAATCATTGAAGACATTATAACTATTCTTCAAGCCTTCCTTCTACACTGTAAAAACTGGAATTTTACTGAAGACTTTATCAGCAGAAACAAAAGAAATCACTGGACTGTTAACAAATACACATAGCAAACCCTTCAATGAAGATACAAAGTTCTCTTTTATGTATAAAACACACACAAAGCATTTAACCTCAAATTACATGCATAGCTGGAGAGATTTTGTTTACATCAAAATAACTCTTTTCTGATCATTTCTAATATACTTGTATTGCCCATGAAACTCACAGAAATACAAAAAGAGCACATGGGACAGAAACTGTGAAATAGGTTTAAAAAAAAAAAACTACCAACAATAACAAATAAAGACCTTATGATGTTGGTTAATCTTGAAGTTATCCCAGAGCCTTCCTGGATTTTGTACTCAATGTTTCAACTGTTTCAGTTTCTTAAGTGCTGTCCTCACAAGGATATGTCAGTAGTACTGCTGAAGAGTAGATTTTGTTGAGTTTCCCTCCTCAATTTAAATATATATTTTCAATTAAAAGCATACAAGTAAAACTGTGTATCAATAAATAATGATGAGAAGTTTACATAACCTCAGCACTCATTTAATAGTAAATGGGATGAAATCTTTGTACAGGGAGTTTCCTTGAACTCAGTTGATATCTCAAACTTATGAACTGGCGCAGACTGGAAGAGGACAAATGATGCTTCTCCGTAGCATCTCTATCCTTCCCCTCACCTGTACTGAAGCAAATTCAAGCCTCGCTTGTTTCCACAAAACCAGGTAATCTAATGATTATAAAACAGCAATATGATTAATGGATTTCAGCTTTCATGCACATCTTAGATGTCATAAGGGTAGAAAGTAGAAGTATAAATATAGTAGAAAAGTTTTATGGACTCATTTTCTTTTTGAGGCTTATAATGCATCTTATATTGCCCTTCCTATCAATAATACATGTCCACCTAAAATTGGAGGATTCAGTTATGACATTCATGTATTTAAATGTTAAAAACCCTTGGTAACAGTACAAGAAAAGAGGGTATTTTCCCAAAACCATGAAAGATAAGAAAACCCCAGAATTACATACAATATTAAATGAAAGGAAAAATAAATGATTTTTCTTTTATGAAATGTAATTCCTCACAAGCTCATGTGGTAAGTGGGCATACTAAATCAAGGAAAAATTACGTGTGTTTTTTAAGTAAAACACTATAAAGCAATTCATGAAGTCACATATGAGCATGAACAAATGAGAGTAAATAGAAGTGGAAGGCTATTTCTAGGGGCTCCATCATATGACTACTTTAAAAAAATATTTTACCTTTACAGAGAAAACCAGGGTCACTGATAAACCAAAAACTGAGGAAGTCTGTCCTGGGTGCAGGTTCTCCAGTTGATCCAAGAAAGATTTCACAGAACAAGCATTAAAGGGATGAAAGCTACATCTAACCATCTGGGGACATTATTGTTAGATAATTGGGACATGGAAAAGGCTCATTAATGCAAATCCACAAGAAGGAATCCAACATAAATGGATGAGAGGTCGCTGAAAAATGGGAAGAGATGTCGGCTTGGACACTATCCTCAAACATTTATTAAAGTAAAGTTATTGAAATTACGCACTACTTCTTCACGTGATTAGCAACTTGTTTATTAGTAATGATTTGATAATCAGTCCTTTTGTACTAGGATTCTTTGACGATTTTATTTTCTCTGTTAGGTAAAGTCTGCAACAATATTCTTTAATTAATCAATTTTCTTAAGACTCCTAAGACCCCTAGGTGCTTAAATAACTTTTTAAAAATGTATATTAATTTTAACTTGAAATTTATATGTGCCATGCCAAACCTTATTGTAAGATGTATACAAAATCTAATATTTACAAAAAACTATATAACACACAAAAAACATAATTTGTTGAGTAAGAGGTGTGGCTTGTATGTGGACTATTTTGTGAATGGACAGATTTCTGACAAGTAGTTTTATATTTGGTATGCATATTTAACCTTTGCAACATCAGATTTATTGAAAATGGAATATGGTGTTAACTCTTTACTATATAAGGTATTAGATGCTGCATACATGCTCCAATGGAGAAAGAGTGAAGTATCTGTGTGTGAATTATAGCTGCAATACAGAAACTTTTACTTGGTATCCATGAAAACATTCTTGAGAACTTTAAAAACTTAGGATGTGTTCTTTTCCAGTTTCCCCTCTGAAAAAAAAGTAAAAATAATAAAATAAATTTAAAAAAACCTGTTCCCTCCTCCCTCCCCCTGCTCACCACCCCACCCTCTCCTGCTTCCTGGCCCTGGCATTCCTCTATACTGGGGCATAGAGCCTTCACAGGACCAAGGGCCTCTCTTCCCATTGATGACCGACTAGGCCATCCCTCCTATACATATGCAGCTGGAGCCATGAGTCCCTCCATGTGTGCTCATTGGTTGATGATTTAATCCCTGGGAGCTCTGAGGGTACTAGGTAGTTCACATTGTTGTTCATCCTAAGGGACTGCAAACACCTTCATCTCCTTGGGTCCTTTCTCTAGCTCCTTCATTGGGGACCCTATACTCAGTCCAATGGATGGCTATGAGCCTCTACTTCTGTATTAGTTGAGTATTGTCAGAGCCTCTCAGGGTTCTTGTTTTTGTTTTTTATTTTATTTTATTTTTTCTTTTTTTCAGAGTGGAAAGTGGGAAAAGAGCTATCATATGACACGTGAATAAAGAAAATATCTAATAAAAATAAATAAATAAAATTAGTTTGTAGAAGGAAAAAATACAATAATTATTTGCAATGTTATTAATATCATTCCAATAAAAGTTATCTGTGTGAAAAAGTCTAATGGCAAAGTAATTTCTTGAGACAATGATTTTTCAAACAAATCTCTGAAGAAAGCATCTTGCATATTTAATTTTACATATCAGAAACTACTGCATTATTGCCACTGCAAATAACGGTAGAATCTCACCCTCCCCCTTTAAAAAAAAAACAACTTAGGATGTGTGAAAATAGTTAGGATATGTCCATACATAGTTCTCTATTTTTCTAGGAAAAGTATAAATAACTGTCACTAATCTTTCAAGGCACCTATGCTATGAAAACTTAAAAATTACTGTCAAAATATTTTAAAATTATTTCAATCAACAGTGGGCATAGGAACATTCTATGTTATCTTAAAAGTGTCTTTAACCACTATGTAATTCCCTGAAATTACACATTCTAAATGGAATATTAAATTTATAGGTCTTTTTTCCAGAACCTATGTCTAGGCTTGATCAATCTGCCAAGTACTTATTTTACACAATACTATGAGTCCCTAGTTCTTTGAACAAGGAGTATTACTTATAGAGGATGAAAAATTATGTCAGAATAACACAACCACCTATGGAAGCTTTAGATATAATGAAAAGGGGGACAGCAGAAACAGAAAAGAAATAATCTAGCTTGAACAATGAATGTGTTTTCCATGGAAAACAAAACATTTCTTTCCCTTTGATCTGCAAAGTCAAATCAAATTATCAACCCTGAGGAAAACTTTTGTCATTATTATTAAAAGTGTTAAGTGGCCTAGGTTGAACCAAACCATATGACTTTAACGCCATTCCTAGAAATTATGAATGGCTTTTCCATCTCAAACAATTAAATTATCCTAGTATCCCAGAGTCAGAACTAATACAGGATGATCAAGAGATTGTTGATATCCAGAAGTAGCTTGGGTTTCAGAACTTTTCATTAGTTTAAAAACCAAAAAGATTTTGATGATGTATTGTGGACAAAATACTTAAACCTGTTTGAATAGTACAGAGATCACAACTCAACCAAGAATTATGCACTTTGTTACTTCATTTTCCATTCTAGTAACAAATTTCATCTCTAATATATTATTGAAGTGTAGACTTACTTTTCGCTACAACAACAAGGGGGGGCATACAGATCTGTCAGCAACATGTCCCATGAGGATACTTCCTCCATGTATTTTCTTCCATCACTTGGTTAATATTTGTGCCTGTATTAACCTGCTTCTTTCTTACCTGTGCATTTTGCATGATACATTTCCCACTCAACATTATAATCTTCCTCATCATCTCTGTAACCTTCTATTTCAAAGCTTAGGATTAGATTTTTAATTCTGCAAATCCTCTACCTTTTGGGTTTGCTTTTCATGTGGTTTTGTTACACACCTTCTCAAGAATAAGCTACTATATTTCTCATCTGTTCAACAGTCGCACCAGACCTAGTGCAGTTTTAAGCATTCCCTCACCAACACTGACTGATTCATGATGATTCACTGTGGTCCAGCCATAATGTCACAAAGAGTAATATGTATGCTAATAAAATTCCCAATGTTTAAAAAATTCAAGAAGAAAAACACAAATGAAATACTCTACACAGAAATACTTATATTGTACTAAATGGTAACAAAGGCCAAACCAGAGGGCCTTCTCAATTTCAAGGGAAAAAGAACATCTTCCCAATCACATCTGAATAAAATAAAATGTAGTTATAGCTTACAGATGATCAGTGGGAAGTCTAATATTCAATATTTTGTCAAAATTTGTGATAATCTATGTGAATAAGAAATATATATCTAAATGACATGTTACATAGCAGATAAATTTTCCTAATATGGGAATGTTTTATATTTTAGCTGTTAGAACTGATTTACAACATATTTTGAAGAACAAAAAAATTTGAATATAGTTTATGGCATTGAGGAGATAATCAGAGGAATGAAGCAGAATGAAACAATCCACCCTACCTACATTGTGTGTATGTGCACTTGTATAAAATGATTAAAATTCAGGAATATGTCTTGGACAGGATTCCTCAATGTGTGGCTTTATCTGAAGAAAACATAGGTACATACATCTGCAAGAAGATGTTTAGAATTAATTTCATTGAACTGATTAAAAGAGTCAGAATATGATTTTAGAAAATATTGTTTTAAGAATATTCTTTGCACTATTTTGAAAATTTTCATGTTTATTACAGACTTAGTTTCAAGTTTAAATGAAAAAAATGTTTTATACTTTTTTTTCCTTGACAAGGATTCAACCATACATAATATGTACACCAGACAAAGGAAAAGAAATTATCACCAAATTTGTTAGTCGCGAATCTTCAGAAAATGATGTTGTAGAAGTAACACAGGATGCGGAAGCGAGTGAGAGCAGAGTAGGATGTTGCAGTCTCTTGAAGGACTGTAGCTCCAGCAATATCTTATCATGTCACTGCTCTGAAGGTATCAACACTAGAGCCATTATTAAGTTGAACCACTTTCCAGAAAATTAAATGTAAGGAAGTCTGAACTCTGCGGTGGGCAACAATACTGTGATCTTCAATGATTCTATAACATCATGTTTCTTCTTCTCACGAATTTTTCCATCACTTCTGATCATTTCCCCCCATAGGCCAATATGATTCCTTTCAGAGAGTTAAGTGAAAGCAAGTTATGAAACGCAGATAACGATTGAGTAGCACCAGCATGGAGTTGCTTCCTGGTTGATGACTTGAGCCTCTTTGTGGCTTACAATTCGTCGCCATCCTCTGAGCTAAGGCTGCTTTGACTGCTCGCTTTGGAAACTGCAGGGGAAATGGCAGAGAGCAGTGGGTCCGTCCCAAAGGGGCATATTGTATCGCTTAGTAGCATGCCATCCAATCTTTGTTCCTCTTTCAAAGCGGCACTAAATGATAAATCTGTGAAGTGAGACAATGGATCAGAGAAAGCAACAGCTTGCTCATAGAACTCCGGGCTTGTCCCCTGAGATGGAGTCAGTTGTTGGCAATAGTCTCCTGAGTTCCTCTCAGGATGGGTCTGCTGCTTGGTGATGACTGTACCAAAATCAGCTGTGCCGAGTGAAGTCAGGATTGGTAGACCATGAGCACGTGCCTGGATCTCTAGTTCCTGCAATTTCCGAATAAGAATTATTAAATAATGCATTGGAAAAGTTGACATAATTACCCATGGTGTAATTATTGAAAGTAAACTGAAAAATAAAACAAAATATTAACTAATATTCAAAAGGAAGAAGAGGTTGTTGAAACCATAGTTTTACAAATAAAGAAATCTAGCGTACTTACAATGCCTAAAAATTACTTAATTTTTAAAAAAGTCATCTCATTGTCTATAAACTACATGGGATGTGATAACTGCGTAGTGGCTCGGACTAAGTAGTGTAATATGTAAATTGTCGAAAGTCTTCCATTTATTCCTCCTGGTTAATCACTTACCATAACTCAAGAGCATTTCGTTGTAATGAAGTGTATCACATGATCATATGCATATTTGCATTAGAAAGAGGTAGGGTTATAATGTCCATACTTTAATATTTTGTGACATATGAACAGATGAGAAGTTATAATGTAAACTGGTAATATATGTCTTGTCACAATGAAATCCATAACAGTGTTACTAACAAAACTAAAGAGGTGGGAGAGATTTGGTATTTAAAATCATCTTACAGAAACATATCCTGCACTTTGTAGCATTGTTTATGTGTCTCTCAGCTGAGTGTGTGTTGACACCATGTCATGTGTGAATTAAATGAGCATTATTTTGTCCAGTTGGCAATTGGTTCTCATTCACTCTGTGCCGATTTAAATCATCTTGGCCTTAGATGTCTAAGCAAAAAATCTAATTGAAACAATTCAATTCAGAACCTTCTAAGAGTTAATAAAGTTACTTTTTCCAAATAAAAACAGTAGTTAATAAAACAATGTATGAATGAAACCAATAAATAAGGCCAATGAGAGGCCAGTGAGTAGGTCTCTGTGCAGCTCAGGGCAGCCATCGCATAACAACCTGAATCCGGAGCCTAAGCTGACGGTTAGCATGCTCTAATTTCTTCTGTCTGTGTTCTAACTCCCGGGCTCTCTGTTGTTCTTTTTGTAGCCACTTGATGTAGTCCACTGATGCTTTTAGAATGGTCCCTTTGTTCCAGCGCATATCACTGTAGAAGGGAGAGATAACCTTTTCACAATTGTGCATGTCAGCAGAATTCATAAGAACTTACAAAATCTTTTACATTAATATGAAATAATGATTTACATGACTATTATTCACTCTTAGATATTATTGCTTCTGAATAGAAATTTTAATAGAATAGTTAAGAAGCCCTTATATAGTAAAATTAATCCCAGAATGAAAATAAGTGTCAAAAGAAAGTAATAAAGTGACTTTTTGTGGGAGAGCTAAATGCAATATCATGATTCTACCATTACAGTTTTTATATTTTTAGTGAAAATTGCTTTTATTATTAACTCAAGATTAAAATCTATGTGCAGTATTTCTGCATTAATGAACTAGGAAATGTACATTACTGATGACTTAAACCTAAATTTTTTAAGATCATTTCAAATGTACCAATCTTTTAACCTATTTCCTAATATGGTTGCTTTTGTTTCTAAGAAAGAAAAAATACATTCTTCCCTGAATGATGATCGTGAGTGGTTTCTCAACAGCTGAGTTGGGAAACATTTCTTTATGCAATAGAGCAAGCTTCCTGAAACCACTTAATCATTTTTTCTACACAAATGATAACATTAAAGCTGGATTCAGAAGACTCTTTTTAGATATTTTTATATTTGTAAATATTTAAGATGAATTCATAGAATTAAATATTTAAAAATAAGTTTAAGTATTAGCATAGAAAATATTAAAATGCTTTTAATATAGTGGAAATATAAATTTAGAAGTGTAGAAAAGGCTAATAATGATTCTAATATCTAAAAGCATTATGGATCTAATGTTGCATGAGATCTATCAAGATGCATTAGGAAGAGGAACAAGTTAATTACCAAACATTAATTACAGTGGTTAGAAAATGCTGCTCACTGAACCTGGAGCTCACTCTTCCACTTTGGCTGGCCAACTAAGTTCCAAGATTCTCCTGCCCCAAATTCTCAACAGTGAGAATATAGGCAAAAGCATACAAGCTGGATTTTTATGTGGATGCTGGGATCTGGACTGAGGGCCTCATGCTTGATTAGCAAGTATACCCACTGAGCCATCTCCCCGGCTCCAAAAAAAATTATTTACATACAATATAAAATAACCATATAGAAAAAAAGTAACATTTTCCTACAGCTCTTTCTGTTTTACATTGTCTAAAACTATATTAAAAATATTTCTGGTTCAAATAATCTTTATAAAGTGTAATAAATTTTTTTTACTTAGTATGGGTCAGATGTAGGAATATAAAGTCTGTGACTCATCTATCTGAATTTTACTCATGGAAGCTCAGCTTGGTGTCTGTCCATGGCATTAGCAGCAATTATGGATAATTAATTATGGATAATTATTTATGGACAATTAATTATGGAATAATTAAAGAAGATGATTTTCACACATTCAGAAAAAGGTTTACAGACTTTTGAGTGGTCACTCATCTACTGAAATACACCAAGCCACCTCACTGTTTGCTCATTCTGATTATCAGTTTTCTAGGGCCAACATCATTATTAGGATGAAGCCTATTCACAGAGTTTTCTCTCATACTGGTTATTATGAAAAGACAAGTCATTTTTGTGACTTAAGTAGGAAATCTTCGTAACTGAAAAATACTGTGGTAATTACTCCAGAATTAGAATCCTTAAGTAGTAACAGGAACCCAATGTAATATTGTTTGTGTTTCATATCCTTGCATGGAGGGGGGAGTGGGCATGAGGGAGAAAAATTAGGAAGCAAAGGTCATGGCCCACGCCCATGCATATGTGGCCAACACTAAATGGACCTGATTGGATATGTGTGTGTGTGTGTGTATCTGTGTCTGTGTCTGTATGTGTGTGTGAGTGCCTGTGTGTGAGTGCCTGTGTTTGTGTGTTTTTAAAAGTGTGTGTCAGTGTGTGTATATGAATGTGTGTTAGTGTGTATGTGTATGAATGTGTGCGTATGAATGTTTGTGTATGTATGAGTATACATGAGTGTATGGCATGTGTGTATGTGAGTGTTGTGAGTGTGTAAGTCAGTGTGTGTGTTTGTGAGTGTGTATATGAATGTGTGTACGTGTATGTATGCAAGTGTATATGTGAGTGTATGTGTGTATATCTGTGTGTGTGTGACAGTGTTAGGAGGAGGCATTTGGGTGGATATGGGGAATGTTGAGGGAAGAAATGAGGACAGATATGATCAAATTTGTTTTTATGTATGTGTAAAATTTCCAAAAATAAAGAAAAATTTTAAGCATAAGACAATTACAGCCAAATCTGAACTCCAAAGCACTACTTATCTGAGTCTACAATAAAAGTCTACAAATAGGGAGGGAAACCACATACCCTTTTAGCTGGTTTTAAAGGTTGCTGCATATGACAGCATTTAATGAGCTAATGCTTTGCATTCAAATGGTTAAAATATGTCATGAACATCTTCTCTCCCGACATAATTTCAAATATAGCATTAACAACATTTTGAAAGAATATATGTTATCATGGAAATATGGGATATAAATGGGTTGCTAAACAAAGAACAGCACATTGTTCTTTCATTTTCAGTAAACCAATTATTCTTGAGGAACTTAAGCCTTTTACGAGAAGAACTAAACATTTGAAGGTAGTGTTCAATGAATAAGGCCTAAGGTATAAACTAGGGTAGGATTTTCTTCAGGTAAGGCTGCAGAAATACACATCAGCTGTCACCTTGGGTATGAAAGCTACTTGAAACATCAATGTTTTATAACCAAAAAATAACTAAGAAAATACCAGAACATGCACAATTTCTATTTGTCCCAAATTGTATTTCTCTACTATAGTTTTTCTGTATGATTTTATCTCTAACTCCATGATTTTGATCTGCAAAGTAAAATAAGTTTCGGAATGTTTTGGTATATAAAAATGGCTATGACATTGAATTCAGTATTTTTGAGGTAGCTCTGCTCTCATCCCCCAAAGTTCAGTCTCAAGAGATGGAAATACCCTCAAAGGAAGATTCTTCACCATGTCTTTGTTCAGACACATGACTTTTATTAAGCTCGAGATCTCCTTGCTTGCTTTACTGGCCTTCTTTAAAAGCATGGCTTTCTCCTTTTGTTGTTGTGGTTGTTGTTTGTTTTGTGTTTTGAGACGCTATTTATTATGTAACCCAGGATAGCCTAGAAGTCACTACATAGCTAAGACTAGCCTCAGACTCATCGTGATCACCCTGCCTCTGCTTTAAAAGTGCTGGGATTGCTGATATGAGCTACCACACAGAGCTATTTTCTTAAACTAAAATTTTATATATGATATATATATTATATATATATACATATATAAGGATATATATATATATATATATATATATATATATATCCTTAATCTTCTTAATGGTTTTCATCTTTGCCACAGACTCAACTGAGAGTTATTTATTCAAATTCATACTTTTACTTAATACTTGTGCTGTTTTCAGATGGTGTTTTAGTTTTCAGTTTGACCATTGTCATAATATAGTGATGCTACTTTTCATTCAGAGTTAAGTAACTGTAACGTAGCCTTTATAAAACTTAAGACTTTAGATACTTATAGGAAAAGCTTGTCATCCTATATGCTATGAGTTAAGCAAGAAAGAGTATTTATACTAGCAAAACAGCCATAAAATGTTAAAGAATACGGTTCTTCAAACAATCCCTAAAATGTTTTGTCATATACCTTATTGATATGTTTATGAAAAACAATTATAAAGGAAAGGCAATAAGCTAACTACTTTACATATTTGTATTGATTTTTAAATTTTTGTATGTAGTTTGGAGGGTTGGATCCATGTTTAAGAGTGCTTGTTGATTTAGAGGATCCAAAGTCAATTCTCAACACCCACACAGTAGCTAACAAATACATGTGACTCTAGTATCAGGGGATTCAATGCCTTGCTCTATGGCATTTGTAATGCACATGGTCTGCATAGATACATGCTGGAAAATATTCACATATTTTAAACAATAAACTAAGTATATCTAAAATAAATAAGTTTATTTGTAACTATACTTGTCTTTGTGAATGTATGCCAAGTGTGTATGCAGGTGACTGCAAAAGCCAGAAAACGTTGGATGCCCTGATGCTGGAGTTCCAGGCAGAAATTAGCTGGTCAACATAGGTGCTGGAAGCCAAACTCAGTTCCTCCCAAAGAACACCAAGCATTCTTAACCACTGACCCATCTCTCTAGAATCTCAGTAATCTGGCAGGGCTGAATGACTATCGGAACAGGCCAAAGTAGGCCTGAGCTCCTCAGGTGTCTATTCTGGGTTGGGTCCTTCTCCGTTGTTCAACATGATGCCTGCACTATCTAGTGGGCTCATGGGAATAAATACCACACTCTTTTCAAACATGATTTAATTACCCAATTTCGTTATAACGTTTAAATTTAAGGCAAGAATGTTTTCAGTTCCACAAGTATCTCTTCATCAAACACCCTCATTTCTGGATTGTATTTGCTAATATTTGAAGAGATCACTTTAAAAACATCATTCAAGATCAGATCATGCAAATCATGACTTTGCTCTTTATATAAAACCTCTACATTCTAAATTGAAAATTTGATTATTTTTGATATCTGCAATCTCAAACATCACACCTGGCTTAGTGTTTGCCATAAGAATTGGCTTGACATCCATCAACAGTATTTTACAACTCCATTTTTTTATATATGTATCTCCAGAAATTGAACATATTTGAAATTATGACAATTTAACAGTAATCATATAAATCTTAAGGTTTGAAGAAATGCTATTACCATAAATTGAGTACGCCAGCCAGTCTCAAACAGTTTTTGGCACTATTACTACATTGCCAGTGTTCTTAGTATACTAAGAGCCACTACATTCTGAGGTGAACTTATATACTTATTCTTATGGTCAGAAGGATAAATCTTGGAAATGCCTTGATGCCTGATAACTATCACACTGAAATAGATATTTTAAAAGGAGTCCAGAAGTAGACTTATCATTGCTATCAGATGCTTCGTTTCCTGGTCACTGGATCTGTCCTCCCTTTTCCCACCCACCCATTTGTTGGGTACTGAAACTACAACATTATTGCATAAATGATATTGAACTCACGGATCATTAGACTTTGGAATAAGAGTGCCAAGCTCCTTGATTCGGTAATTAATATTATACCTTCTTCTTCTTTCGACTATTAAGAAAGAAATATTATTGATTATTTTCATTAAAACACAGTTCACTGTTGGTCAGCTGTAAATTTAATAATTTTTTAAAAATAGTAAAAAGACAAAAATCCTGTTAGTCAAAAGGAAGATTTTAATAATACGATAAAAATGTACTTATATCTTAGACTAAAAGTAAAATTTTTAATACTTTAAAATACAATAAAATATTTTCCCTAAACACCTTTATTCTTTGAATTTACTCACAATGTTATATACATAACTATTCATATGAATATCCTGTTTGGTTGATACTTCACAGATACATATTCTAGCGGTCTATCAGTGTTCTATCAGTGTAATCTTTCTAGGCCATCACCATGCTTTACCCTTCTCATATACTGTCCTCAATGTATAGTACTTTGTAAGTATACATGGTCAGTTAACTATGACTGTATCTCCAGAGAGCTCAGACTACATGAGAAGTGCTAACTAAATGTATATGAACTACACAACTAGTTTGTTTGTTTTTGTTTTGTGGGGGGTGGGAAGAGCATGTCAGAGGACAACTTCTGTTAACAGCTTCTCTCCTTTCATGGTGTGGTTCCTAGGGATCAAACTCAGGTTATCAGGCTTGGCAGCAATACCTTTATCCATGGTACCATCTCAATGGCATTATTTTTCTAATTTTAAGTTTTCAATGATATATAGATAAGTAGTTTTCAAACTCTTGCTTGAATCAAACATACCTGGAAGGATTGTTGAACGCATTTGTATCTAACCTAGTTCTGATTTTTGTAGAGCCAATATATGCACTTCTGAAATTAGGTCAATTGGTTGAGGTTGATATTACATGTGTAATGCCAGCCATCTGAAAGCTATTGATAAAAACTATTAAAGATTTCTCCCTCCTTAATTTTCTACACATTCATTATTCACAACAATTTTGTATAAGTAAACTGTTCACTGTCATGATTTGATGAGCTTCCTATATTGACCCTACTTAATACTTTTACAGTAAATTACATGTAGAAAGAAGTCAGGAACATTTGACCAAAAAGGTCATGAAAAAAATCATACTTCACAGTGTAAAATACCCAAATAGTGTCTACTTGAGAACTGAGATATGCTACATGAAATTAGGATAGTCACTAACAAATGTTATGAACTTTCATAAGCCTTCTCTGCAAAGTAAGGTACCATTAATAAGCTTTAACTCCTGAAACAGCACATCCTAATCAGAATCCAATCAATCATTGAGCTTTCTTGCCCACTTTACCAATCCTCCTGCTTCCTCATAGGTGAATAAAGTACTAAATAATACTACATAAATAAATAAATAAAAAGAACTCTTAGAAAAGCATATATATATATATATATATGTATGTATATATATATATATATATATATA
>NW_022196903.1:12455131-12456695 GCF_008632895.1 Mastomys coucha
TATATATATATACATACATATATATATATATGTGTTCCCAGTGAGAATTTGTTAACAATTCTGTGTTCACATATATTATATTTATATGACGTATTACATTATCATAGATAAAACATGCAACAACAATGAAGAAAGTTCATGATTTCATCTTAAAATAGGTTAGTCTTACGTTCAAAATATTTTACATAACTCCACTATGTGAATACTATCAAATGCTTCTTTACTCACTTTAGATTCTTCCTATAAGATTTTAAATAATTACTTCAGCTCCTAAATGTTTTTCTTGTATACACAAGTTACTTTAAAATTTTCCACTTTAACAAATTACAAAAGTTTACTATTTTCTTCATCCATTTAATCAATCTACTTCCAAAATCCAGGCAAACAATATCCCAACCCTAACTGACATTCAGTAGACCACTTGTACCTTCTCCCATCACATAGACTAAGGCAGACCAAGTCCATGAGAATCCCTACGGAATGGCAGTTTGGCTAATTTGCTCAAGGAACTTCCTCCTCCTCTCCAGGGCTTATTTCCAGGCCTAGTACATGCCTTGGCCTGAGTTTTCCTCTCCCTAGAGAAGAAAATCACACTTCCAAGTGTGTGTATCCAAAGGGTAGTATATGTATGGACTGTGTGTTCACTCATGTCAAAGCTAGTGAGAGCTTAAACTTGAAGGAGATGAAAAGTAGGTTGCAATATAAATGCTGGTACCAATTTTCCCAGCCCAAACTCAGAAGACCTGAGAACTTTCAATCTACTCCTGGCCTTCCTGGTTTTATTAAGAATTTAGAATTTTCAAATTTGATTTCTAACTTTTAAATGTTTAGTCTTCAGATAAAGAGAACCACCTTTGTGGTTTTGCAATGATCTGTAGGTTCTGTAGTTTTAAATGTTTTACATTTGTGTAGATTTGTGTGCATGGCACTAAATTTTTAACATTGACTTACCTCTAAATAAAATGATTTAGCATGAGAATCCAGTTACATACCAAATACTTTGCTAAGACACATAGCAGGCAACATCCACACTATACATTTAAGAACCTGCTGACTATATAGAAGACAGAAAAAGAGACCAAAGGCAGAAATTTCATGGGACCCATGGTTCCTCAGCATATTAACTCTTTGTACCAACCATTAGCTCTGAACACTTCCTTGTTTCATATTCTAAGTCAGAGTTGTCTGCAATATACCTGAGAACTAAGAGAGTCCAAAAGGCCATGGTCCAAAAGAGTGAGAAGCAAGGGCCAGTTAGTTCATATTGTGGTTCATCCTAAGGGGCTGCAAACCCTTCAGCTCCTTGGGTCCTTTCTCTAGCTCCTTCATTGGGGACTCTGTACTCAGTCCAATGGATGGCTGTGAGCCTCTTATGCCCAGTGTAGAAGAATGCCAGGACCAGTAAGCAGGAGGGGGTGGAGTGGTGAGCATAGGGAGGAGGGAGGAGACAGGGGTTTGTTTTAGTTTTTGTTATTTTATTTTATTTTATTTTTTCTTTTGGAGGGGAACCTGGGAAAGGAGATATTGACAATAAAGAAAACATCTAATAAAAAAGAAGAAGACG
>NW_022196903.1:12457141-12464005 GCF_008632895.1 Mastomys coucha
AGGAGGAGGAGGAGGAGGAGGAAGCAGCAGCAGTGAGGGCCAACTCTGCTCACAGTCATCAGTAACTCTTACAAGTCTGACATAGCAGGTGCAGTAAGGACTGGTCTGGGCTTCACAGATATATGCTGAATTAGTTTCAGTCCATGGCACATGAGAAAATTGCTGGTCTGACTGGAGGCTTTCCTCTTTCCCATTTTCATTGTTACTCTTTTCCTGTTGTGACTTGCCTCTCAGAACAAAGCTGTTTCTCAATTAGTGGAAGCCACTTGAGATTACGAAGACAAGACTGAGAACTCTGCTCCTTATCTACCCCTCTCACCTGCATTTCTCCTTCTCATGTGAATGGGAATCAGAGTCAAACTAACCTAAAGAAGGGATGCAGAATTCAGCATTTCAACATAAGCTGTGCCTCTCAGATAATAAGTCATTAGAAAGGGAGGAGCAGAGAGATACTGATAAATGAGGATGCCCACTTGTTGCTAACACAGTGAAGTACATTTCATGACTGGTTTCTTTAAGTCTGTGAACTGGTGAACCACAACACTACTCAAGGGTAACCAAAAGTACTCATTATTGTCCAGCACAACCTGCCCAGGAAGGTATGGGCAAAATAAAATCCAGGCTGCTTCATTTTATGAAAATACAAGACCTTTTCAAGAGACCTTAAGGTCTGAATTTTCAAAACTGCCAAAGTTGCTAAGCATGAACAATTCACTTTAATAATGCAATTTCAAATACTAAAGGAATGACAGCAAAAAACCCTATCCTTTATCCCCCTGCATTTTCTCTTGTAGTAACTTTGAAGAAAAGGGAAACATACTCACTGAGGTTGTGGTTGTCCTTTTTCTGTCTCTCCTTCGCCAAAGCTCTACTGTCAGTTTCTGAACAAAAGAACAATAATTGAAATGAGGCTTAGTTCTACCTGGAAGCTGTTCTGTACAATGTTCAGAAACACTACATAGAAATGACATATTGCTTGTTCTAAATGGTATAATAATATATCAGGTGCCAATATGAAGGGATTTTTAGTAAAAGGAAGTGGTAATGTCTTTAAGACCTGAAGTAGCATAAGCCTGATCTGCTTTCTAGTTCCCCATTAAACAATCATGAAATCAGTTGCCAAACTTGGTGCCTTAGGATTCTCACTGGCAAAATGAATATAATGCAATACCTTCTGACAACCTATGAGCAGACATGGTGCATAGAAAATGGTAAGCTCTTCACCAACTTCTTCCCATGATTTTGAGATTTAGAAATTAATCTAATCTCTTCAAAAATAATTATGATTGCTATTCAAAGGAATGGGAACTAGTTATATATCTCAAAAGTTTCAGATCAAAACAATTCTGCCACTCAGTAAATGGCAAATGTTCTTGACAGTCTAAGTAGTTACCAACCTTCGAAAGTGTTCACAATAATCTTAATCCCTGGTCTCTATAACCTGGGCAATTCCTTCAGCATTGTCTGGGTTTCTGATACTGACAGAATACCAAGGAAATATTCAGGGAACTCGCAAAGCTACTTACCTTATATCATCTGTAGAACCTCAGGAGAGGTCCATGCAGTTACAAAGTAAGACTACTTGTTAAACTACAGCATTTGACTACCTGTGTAGGTACCAGCTTTGAAGTATATTTTCTAGGCCCAGTACATGTCAGAGTCTGTACCTGGATAATTTCTAGAACACAGCCTCATAAGAGACTGAGTCTTCTTGGGATCCCTGGCCAAAAAAGATGGGATCATATTGTAAATGTTTGAGTGAAGTCTATGAGGAGCTACTAAAACATTGAATCCATACAGTTAAAATGTAAATGATATTAACCCAATGCCGATATTAGGAAATGATGTATTTACTCTCAACACTTCTCCATTTTAGCCATTGTAATCATGGTTTTAAAATCAATTCAGCATGACAGTAAATCATTCATATCTTCTGCAAGTGACAAAAATTTTGAAAGGTTAAACTTTTTTAAAAATCAACATTACCTGCAATTTCCTTTTTCATGGGTAAAATGCTTGGACAAGAAGCATTTGTAAGACCAGAATTAACTGGAGAAATGCCCTGCTCATCACTGTACACCTCCAAAATACTACCAGATAACTGAAAAGAAAAAGAGAGAAAAGGTCACCCAATCATTGCCATTGTTGTAAACACAAACAGAATTTGTAGAGTATCTTAAATCCCTATCTTTAAAGTTGTCACTTTGTAATGGTCATGACAATAGAGACCATGCTAAGTATAAAGAAAAATATATCCTGACTACTTTAAAATACACTGTGAAATGCTTGTGGATAAGATGTGCTGAAATTGGTCTTTGTATCTCAATAAAAAGAGATCAGTTCATGTATAAAGTGAAAAATCTGGTGAATATTCACAAACCTATAGAGATTTGAGCCAGATCATGACATGGTTATAAATTAGTACTATTAAAAGACTGGAACAAAAAAAAATAAACATCTTAAGAAGTCTGGAAGCCCCTTGCAGACCACAAGTACAACGGTAAAACCCTTAGGATGCTCAGAATGTTGTCAGTATTATCAGAATCTGGACATCAAAAATGGTTTTATGTTGTTAATGAAATGAGAAATCATGTTTCTTGGATGGCACTGTACACTAATGTTCTAGAGTATTGCCATACCCCAGCTGACAACTATAAGCACACCAAGACTACTTTGGCACTAAGACAAATAAATAGTGAGTATAAACTCTACAATAATAGACACTGCGATTCATTTTTATGGTGTTTGTGTGTGTGTGTTTGTATGTGTTTTTGTTTGTTTGTGTGTGTGTGTGTGTGTGTGTGTGTGTGTGTACATGTATGCTTTCCTTATTTTATTTTAGCTGGTGTGGAATTATTTATTTGCTGTATTTTCTAGAGTGTAGTTATATCCTCCTTGGGTTGCAGTTGGAAATGCTTCTTGAGAACAATTTTTTTAGAAACCTAAGGCACTTTATATATAATTCAAATTGCAATGATTCATTACTCAAACTATACTTATTGATCATGTAAGAATATTTGATTTAAATAATATTCACATTTTAAGTAAATACCCAGTATTTCAGAAAATCAGCTACATTTACAGAATCGGATTGAAAATTATAAAGCATTTCTGTCTTATATGTCTTTATTCTATTTCTGGACAATGCAAAGCTATATAAGAAACAACTTTTTTATTTTCTTTAAGGTCTAGAAGAAATATACACATATAAAATCAAACAAAACTATGCTAAAATTATTACAGAAAATTAACTCTATATTACTATTTGTTGTAAAATTTCAATTCAACCCGAGAGAAAATTTTAAGATTTAGAAAATTAATTTGACAACCAATATGAAGAAAGTACTCATTAAGACTAAAATTAAATTTTAGGAGAATAAATTACTATAGTATAATGAAATAAATGCATATTCTAAGTAAATATACTATGATATAAATTTTAAATCATCTAGTACATAAATTTATGTTCATAGTTCATATCAGAACTATACTCCAGCCTGTTTTTGACACTCTGGCATGTATTTTAATATTTTCATCATTAACTTTATTAGAAAGTCTTATTTTTATAGAGCCTATATTTTACTTATATCATCTTACACTGATTTTTGCAGTGCTAAGGATCAGCCCAGGGCCTGGAATGTGCTGTATACATGCTTTATCATGAGCTACATACACCCTTGTCCCTACAAAATCATTACTTTAAAATGTGTTTTTACTATACAGATTTTAGATAAGAGATATTTAGGTACTTCCTCCATTTCAATTTACTCACTTTAAAAACAAATAAAAGTTGATTAAATTGAAAAGATGATGTATGTGTTTCTCTGAAGCATTCCACAACACAGACCATTTTCCTAAGATGTGAGTCATTCAGAGCTTTAAACACACACATTTTCCATGGTCATTTTTGAATAGCTGTTGGTTCTGAGCCGAGGCAACTCAACCTGAGTTGTGCATTTCCCCTGTGCCTTTGAGAAATATAATGGAGTTACGGAACAAAAAGACAGGGAGCGAAGGGGAAGGAACTAGGTAAAGGCACTTTTCCTCTAAAGAGATGGAATTCAGATGGGTTTCAATGTAGACTGACTAGCAAATTGCAGAAACGTCAAAGAAGAAAAGGAGCTCTAGTCCATGTACTGTAACAATGGAGGAAGTGGCTTCTAACTACAGAATCCACTGTACATGCTCAGACAGTAAGTAGTGTATTATTCCTTAGAAACAAGGCAGAGTTTTGATAATGAATCTAATCCTGCTTAACTCTAGCAGCTTGATTATATCATCTGTTGACCTCAGTTATAACCTAATTAATGCCCTGAATCACAATGATCAATACCTTATTTTATTTTAGGCTGTAGGTAGTATTCAATTTCATGTAAATGGATAATTCCTTTTTGAATATTATTAGACTGCTGAGTCTCAAGGCATGTACACTTCATACCATCTAAAATGTTTTAAGCATCCAATGTCAGTGAATAGTAAATGCATACATACCCATCTTAAGGAGCTTACAAAGTAAATTTCTATCTTCCTTTGTCTAAGTTCCAAACTAATTCAGTAAGAAGGCCTACATCTTTGTAGATCAGTAATGAAATTGATAAATATCTTGTGAGGATGTATGTATGCTTCTTAATGAAGGCAAATTGATTTCTCAGTAAGGTAATACATTTGGCATGACAGTGGCTGAACATATTGGTACCAATTCAAATAAAAATAATTAATTTTAAAACTCATTTAAAATGGTCGAGTATTCATCTGTATAAGAACCTCTCTCTGAGAGAAAAAGAATAACTTTTCCAAAAAGCTACTCCATGATCTGCAGTGATTCACAGTAGTCTCATGGCATCTACGTTTTATTTACAGCTCCAATCCTGGGGTCTCAAGAACCTAAATAAACTGGATCTGGCTTCCTTAAGTGATAGATCCACTTAAAGTAGCCAGTGTTTCCTGGAGGGGGTCAGGTGAGAAGAAAACATCTGAGGAATGTGACTATTTTGACACACCCAAAAGAAACAGCATTAGAAATGATATAAAAAGAAATGAAACAAAATTAAATGAAATCGTTTACTAAATTAGCATAAAATAAGTAAGGGAAAGTGTTTACAATAAACTGTTATAGAAAATAATAAACATAACAACAGATCTGCAGGAGGGAATTTGATGGCCTGTTACAGTAATCCTGATCAAAAATCCTGTGGCCAGGGGAATCATAGGCCTTTAGATAGCACCTGGTATTATTTTTTTGAAGAATTGTCACGCTGTCAAATTAATTTCCAAATACTTATGTACATATAGATAAATCTGGGCTGAGATCAATGAGATGGGTCAAAGAAGCTTCCTTTGCAATGGACAACAGCCGGTAGAGAGATGGATAACTACTCAATGTGCTGAGAATAAGAGATAGAGTGTTCAGTCCTAAACAGGGTATCTATATTAAGCCCAAAACCAAGGGTCAGAAAACATTACATATTTAAAATGAGGACACAGATAGACTGTAGGAGCCTGACGATGGGAAGAGAGCTGTGGTGCAGTCTTTTGGACATGTCAAAATTATCACTTTCATGGACTCACAGCAGCTGTGTTACCTGCATAAAATAAAGCCAGCCCAAGTCCCGGCCTAAATATGGTAGACAATCACCAGGCCCCATCCATTACTGAGGAGCATTTGGCAGTGGATAGCTGCTGAGGGAGGAAAAGTCATTCGTTTTTTAAGGATGTGGCCACCAGTAGGTTCCCCATGCCACAGCAGATGGCCTCATATCCAAGTACAGATGGGCTGTACTAACCAGACTTAGTGTGCTATTAAAAAAAAAAATGTTAAGCTGAGAAGAGGATATCTTGGAGGTATACAGAAGAAAGCAAGAAGGGAAAATGGGTCAGGGGAGGTATAGATGTGATCATATTCCATTATATGAATGTATGAGCTTCTAAAAAATAAAGAAAAAATTTAAACCAATAAAACATTAAAACTATAAAGTGATTATACAATATGAGAAAATCTGCAAGAGTTTTTGCAAAAACACACTTAAGAATTAAGTGTGAAGTGAAAACAAATGAATAGTTTTTAAACATGAAAGAAATTTACTATACATTTCTTTATTCCACATCTTGATACCATGGATACATGAAGCCATGCTAAAAAATAATCCTAGGCATACAGTGTTAAGTTTTCTACACTTAAAAAAAAAAAAGCAAAAACAAAATTTTGTTGTTATGGAAATGAAGAAGATCTGGGAGGATTTGGGAGAGGGAAATTAAAATGATTATACTATATATTATGGATTGTTTAGTGAACTAATTATTTAAAAAATTTACTGCCACAAAGAGTAACAATTGAAAACAATGAGTGACTCAGCTAAAAGGAGGAGATATTTAAAGATCTGTTTCACAAATATGAAATAAAATTGATCAGTGCCTTAGAAAAGTGATGGAGATTGAGATCGAAGACAAGTGAGAAGAGTTCAGTCCTCATAACACCAGCCTAGGTGAACTGGGAAAACTAGGGTGGGTGTTTTGCCTGAGTGTCTATCTGGCACAGGGTGTGTATTTGGTGGATGCAGATGTAAGAAGGTGCTATCGTATTTCCTGGGAGTAGGATTACAGACAGTTGTGAATACCACATGGGTGATGAGAATTGAATCTGAGACCTTGAAATGGGCAGCCAGTACTCTTAAATTCTGAGCCACCTCTCCACAACCAGGAAATATGCTTTAAAAATAGAACATTAACAAAATAAAATGAGAATAAATGAAAATATATTAGAGTTCTCTAGAGGAACAAAACATACACACACATACATAAATATACACACACATATACATACACATATACATGTAAATGTAAATTTTATATATATATATATATATA
>NW_022196903.1:12464015-12467442 GCF_008632895.1 Mastomys coucha
ATATATATATATATATATATGGTTATGATTGAGCTAATCTATAATGACTGCCTACCAGCAGAAGGTTCATGAATCTAGTACTTTCTATACTTGTTTAGTCCATGAGGCTGGACATCTCATTTGGTCTTCAGTATATGCCAGAATTCTAAAGTAGGCTCTAACTCGGTGAAGGAATGGACTTAGTAGTGAGAATTGGGACAAATAGGCAAAGAACAAGAGGTTCTTTCTTCCATATTTTTAAAATGGGTTTCCACCAGAATTAAAGCTGTATCTTCCTATCCCAAAATATCCAGTTTAAAAGTGCATCTTCCCACTTTAAATGATTTAAGGAAAATAATCCCTCATATGTTTACCTAGCTACTGCTTTTAGTTAATTCCCAAGGTTTTCAAGTTGACAACAAAGGATAACCACCAGATATACTACTAATAATAATCAATATCTGTCACTCACTGCATCTGAAATGTATTAAAACTGATTTAAAAAACGCTAGGTTTAATAAGTAACTCAGAAATCGTACCTAGTAAAAGACACACAAATGTTAAATGGAAAAACATTGAAGTCATATATGCCAGCAGATTATAGCTGACATAAGGGACCTGACATAGCTTTACCAATATCAGAGAAAACGGGCTTTAAATTTAGAAATGTCACTAATGATTATGATGGTTAATATTGACGGTCAACTTGACAGGACGGAGAATCAACAGGAGGTGAAGCTCTGGACATTTCTGTGTGAAGCATCTTTGGAAATTATGTTAATTGAGGTTGGAAGACCCTTGGTGAGTGTGGCACCATTAGCCAGGCGAGGGCCCTGGACTGCATGCAGCAGAGCAGCCACTAAAGATGTAACATAGTCAACTGGCTTAAGCTTATAGTGATGAACTGTGACCCCATAATGTGAACTAAAACAAACCCACACTACCTTCGATTGCTGCTGGAAACTATTTTGTCAATTATTTTAGCAGAACATGAGTAATAAAACAACAAAAAAAACTGCATATAAAAAGTGAAATCTAAAAAAAGACAAATGATAAATATGCATGTATCTCATGAAAACCACATCAAGTATGTGAAGAATGCTGAAATCTATAGAAGTGATTGGTCTACCATCAGAGTTGAAGATCTAATGCATTCCTTTTCATTTTTGAAATGTCAAGCAGACCAAATAATGAGAAATGTTATGAAAGATTTGAACAAAAGTGACCTCATAGATGTTTTTACAGTACTTGCAAAAACAAAGAATATGTGATTTTCTCAAATATCTTTGAAATATTAAATCATCAACTATATACTCAGCCAAAAGAAAACCTCAACACAAAATTCATATAGTACTTGAGTTGAAAAACTGTTAAAGTTGTTCTGTTCAATAACTCAAGAGTGAAGATTAAATCATGCTGAAATTTAAAAACAAATGAAAAATAATAAGAACACACATAAAGTAGTTTCTAGCATATGGAGAACCTTCTTAAGGAAAATCTCAGTCTTAAAGAATAATCTGAGGAAAAATACATTAAGGTTGCAATTAGATAAATTGTTATTTTCAAGAGGTTAGGAGGAAAATAATCAAATAACATAGCAATGAACTAACAAGTCAGTTCACAATGTCCAAGTCACTTGGTGGTAATAAATTAACAATACTAATGTGTTTCTATACCACTTATTTAGGAGAGAAAGAGGACAAAATAAACACTCAGATAAACAGAATAAGTAATAAGAGAGGAAGTTTCTACAGTGGCACAAATGATATGGGAGCAACCAGCTACTTTTTGCTTGAATTTAAAGTCCACTCCTTGAGGTGGAAGTCATACATGACACTGCTAAAGTAGTCAATAACCTGAGCATGGATCTACAGGAAAACTTACTACTATTCTGATAAAGGAACATAGCAATAAAATGGCTCTTAATGACATAATGCTATTCCATAAAGCAGATCATCACTCAGCTTTCATCAGAGAAGTTTCATCTTACAGTATATGGTTTTCACACAGAAATCCACAACTAGTCAATGAATGTGCAGAGAGTAATAGAGTAAGAGACTTTGGAGTGCTAAGTCCTAAATGGAATGTCGTTAATAAACTCCTATCTTCAAATTTCAGGTATCTATGAAGAAGAGGCAGGAAGGCTTAGAAGCCAGAGGTGGTAGATGAATTCAAAGAAACAGTACCTTATAGACACAAAGGAACTGATACGTACATAAACTCAGAGGCTGTGATAGTATGCCCAAGACCCAAAGAGATTCAAACCACACAAAATCCCTACACAGTGGTGGTTACAGGGTCAAAAAGTCCCATCCCTAACCAACAATCTATTTGGAATTGATAGCTGGGGAACAAAAAGTCAAATTTCCCCAATGGAGTGTCACTGGCTAAATCAACTATACTCCAAGACAGGCCTTAGAATCAGAAGTAATTGGCCAACACAAAACAATTTCCATGTTTTCTTTGTTTAGTTGGTTTTGTTTTTGATTTTGCTATTGTTGTTGTTGTTGTTTTGTTGGTGATGGTAAAGTTTCTCTTTGTTTGTTGAAGAAATTTTGGGTTTGCCTTATTGATTTTGTTTTTGTGTTTTGTTTTAGTTTATATTTTTTGATTCTCATTGGTTTCAGCTTTTCCTTTTCTGAGAGGAATCAGGAAGATTGGGGGGAAGGGAGATAAGGAGGTACTGGGGAGAGTTGGCAAAGGGAAGCATATGAATCTGAGTCTCTCTAGGTAGCTCTGGCAGTCTCTAGGTAGACAGAGCTCTCTAGGTGGCTCTGTGCCTTTGAACTCACAGAGATCCACCTGCCTCAACTACCAAGTGCTGGGATTAAAGATCTGAGCCAACATGTTCAGTCTTGTATGAAAGAATTTTTAATGAAATAAGAATAATAATTAAAAGATAATAAGCTTTCCCTTAATATCTGGACCAAGATAAGGAGGTCTGCTTTCATGTCTCTAATTTCAGTAGATGGTTTAGCCAGAATAATTAGTCAAGAAAAACAAAACTCACAAAATATCAAGAAATACCCAAAATGGTCTCTGTTCATAGACAGCATGATTCTGATCCTATATTTAGAAAATCCAGAGATTCTGTAAAAATGAAACATAAACAAACAAACACCTTATTCAAGCTAACAAGTGAAGCTGACTAGCTTAGTTGCAAAACATAAAATCAACACATGGCACATGGAAATCCATTGTATTTATATAGATAAGTGATGAACAACATGATAAAGAAATTAAAACACTTCCATTAAAAATAACCTCAAAAAATTGGGAATAAATTTAACTTCCACAAAGAAAAGATATATAGGCTGAAACCTAAATAGACAGATAAAATTAAAGACACAAAAAATGGAAAATATCGCTGGGCAGTGGTGGCACACACCATTAATCCTAGCACTTGGGAGGCAGAGGCAGGCAGATTTCTGAGTTGGAGGCCAGCCTG
>NW_022196903.1:12467452-12521025 GCF_008632895.1 Mastomys coucha
AAAAAAAAAAAAAGGAAAATATCCCATATTTCTAGAAAGAGACTGTTTCATCAAGATGCTAACACTACCAAAACAATCCCATCTCCTATGCGACTGCCAGCAAATGACAAATGAATTTTTGATAAAATTGAAAATCACATGTTAAAATACACATGTATTACCAACAAGCACCAATGAACCAAAAACAGACTTGGAAAATACCTATGTGGTGAAATAATCCTTCTAGATATCCATGCTGATTACAGTGCTATGCATGGTACCTCAAAGGGTACCACTGAAACCTGAAGACAGTTATGTGCATCTGCGAATCACGATAACAAAGCCAGAAGGAAACATTCTACTATAGTCTAGTACTTTTTTTTTTTTTGATATTTTCTTTATTTACATGTAACTTTCTCCATTCCCGGTTTCCCCTCCAAAAAAAAAACAAACAAACAAAAACAAATCCCTGTTGCCTCCCACCTCCCCATGCCTGTCACCCCGCCCTCTCCTACTTTCTGGCCCTGGCATTCCCCTATAGTCTAGTACTTTTAAAAAGGTTACCAAGAAACCCCCTCCCACCCTGTGGCAAAGGGCAGTCTTTTAAATGAATGACATGGGTTTCAATGGATATCACAGGAAAAAGAGTAATTCCGGGCCCTTATCTTCCATATATTTAAAAATTAACTCACAGTGGGTTAAAGAACTAAACACAAGATAGACAACAATAAGACTCTCTAGAGAAAATGCAGAGTCCTTGATAATGCTAGAATCAGCGGAACACCGTTTTGCTAAAATGTAACTTTTAGTGATACCAAAGAAAAATAGCTTTACCTTTGTTTCCAAATGGTGCTGTCCAGATATAAATATATATATATATATATATACAACAAAAATTATTGTGGAAGTATCTACACAACTATAAATTGTGCACAGAGATCCATCTCCTCTTATTAGGAAACTGGTTATTACTTATTCTTACTCTTGCACTAGAAGCAATCTGACCCCTGACATGATGTTGAAAATATAATGATATCCACTTTGGAATTTCATCTCTGTTTTCATTCTCCAAACTCTTCAGGTCCCTACACCTAAATGATGCATCTCTATCTAGTCATCTAGTGTATCTACACCTCTCCTAATAAACTCCCATTTTCCTTCTCAAACCAAAGATATTTAAAATACCCTTAAGATCTCTTTATCTTGAGAATCTGAAGCCTAAAGTACCTGCCATTTAACGTATATAAAAATCCCAAACTCAAAATAACTTTATGGCTTCTTTTTTACTGACTCAATCTTATTTTCCACTCCTCCTAAATTTTTACAGCCTTGTTATTATCATGTGTACTCACACTAGATTTTCAATATTGTCTTTCATACTCCAATGTGGGTAAAGGTGGTGATTACAATGAATTGTGAATGTGTAGATGAGGAATTTTTCAGAGGACAATACATCTCAACATAATAACATACATTATACCATAGTCAATAACTTATTAAATGCCAAGTATAATAACTCAAATAACATCTTAAGTCACCATTAGAACAACCTTGTAGCATATAATTATCCTTCTAAATATAAAGCAATTACAACTCCAAAATGAAGTAGTGGTATAAAAATAACACACCAATAAATGCAATAGACGTTGCAAGAGAGAAGGCTCAAGGCCCTGTAAGTACAAAGACACAAGCTTGATTTCTAAAATCCATGTGAAAAAAGTCAAGAGCGGTGGTATTTTCTAGAAATAGCTTCACCAGGGAGGTGAACACACATGGTGGGGACTAACTGGCCACCTAGCCTCACCTACACTGGGAGCTCCTAGCTAGTGGGAGATATCACCTTTAAAAAAAAAAACTTGAAATAGTAGCCTAGATTTATGCTTGTATGGCACAAGGCTGTATTCTTTCCCCTCTGCAGAAGCATTCTTGTCTTTCACAAATATTTGTGTCTTTCTTCTTCTCCACTGCTATTTTCTCAATTATTATCTCTTTTGATACCCCATCTATAGGTATCAAAAGCAAACCGTTCCTCTCCAGGGCTTAACTTAGGAGCAAAACCCTATGCTACAGGCTCCCAGGCTTCTTTTTCTCTTCACCAGAGAACTAGAGAGCTAATAAACTTTAATAAAACATTAAATCTTGCTTATCCTTATTTGCTTCGATTTTTTTTCACTAACATTCACTTAGCAACAGACAGGGCCCCACACTATACACTTGCTATGTTCCTAAAAATAATAATAGTTCCAAAAACCCTGACATTTTTATGAAACATCATGTGTACCAGCTAGATAATCTCATTTTAAATAGACAAAGTGACCAAAACTTACAGAAGGTTACAAGTTAAATTTGCAAGTAAACTTTCAGTGAAATAACAAAAGGCAAAAGGAGCCCGAATTGTGGTGTGTGTGTGTGTGTGTGTGTGTGTGTGTGTTCACATATGTAGTGTGAGTGTTCAAAGGAAACTGATAGATGTGTTTGTTTAGATCCTCATCCTTTGCTTTTCTATGAGGATATTCACTGTGAATCTAAAATGGTAAAACTGAGCAGGAGACTGTTTGATAGAGAAACTGGACATAAAAGAAGATAAACTCCTGTTATAAAGAGGCGCACCACAGGTGAGCAGAGACTGGAGAACGTATGCACACATGAAACACTGACTTTCGAAAGATTATTTTACTTCCTTGTGGGTGTTGATTCATTTAGATTCAGCGAGCCAGATTTTTCAGTTTTAGGACATACACCGCCAATTGCCTCAAAACCATATTTTATTTGTTAAAACATCACTCTAAGGCTTAAATGACAAACACAGAGCCACAAAATCCTGCTGTGTTATTTTGTTGCTATTATTTTTTGTTCCATTATACATGAATAAAAATAATGAGTGAGGCTGGAGCTGGAGTTCCCTCAGCGAGCTAGCTTTAACACAAAAAGGAAAACACAAAACTGGATATTCGCACAGTTTCACATCGCCTATACTATATCTTCATTATTCTTTTAGCACTAAGTTAACAAAACAGTTGTTAATAGAAGCAGAAAATAAACAATTCACTGAACCCTTGCTTCTTATACAAAAGGCATTAATTTTAGCTGACTTTTTTAAAACTAAATAAACTAAAATTTCTTAGGTAGCCCAGAGTGTTCAAAAGTAAAGGAGCTCCCCAAAACACACAATTATAGTTTAACCATTTTAATGTTAACGTCTACATACTTTATTTTAAAGGCTATAGCTCTAACATTTTTAAAATTAGCAAGTAACCTAGATTTATTTCCAAATAGTGAAAGAATTTGACAGCGTTCTTACCCGTTTCAACTTGGAAGGGTCTATAACCTTCACAATAGCGATGGTTTTCTCCTTCTCCTTCATCATTTCTTTCCCTTAAGATTGCAAACAATAACCAGGAGAGGCATACAGAGACTTCTGCACTAAGGTGAACTTTGCTTCTTCCTTGGACTTTAAGACTAATCTGGCCTAGATTGTGACTGACAAAAGCTTGCTCGTTGATGTCATGAAATCCTTTCAAGTCCCAAGCAAGCACAGGGGCCTGTTAATATTTACTCAGCCCTCGTCTCTGGAATGGTCTTGAACTATAACAGCTTACTTTGCCAAATGCCACCAGAACTCACAGATACCTGATGGAAAAATACATATGCATGTTAACAGAAATGAGCTGCCATCCTCAAAAATATGTCTAAAAGAAAAGAATGAACAATGGTCAATTGGGAAAAACTACAACCTGATATCTAAACTCCGCGGTTAACTAGTCATCGCTCCTTGGGGTAGCAGAGAAACAGCTGTGTCTCAGGTCCTTTCATTTCTATGACTTAGCTACCTGCTAGATGGTGATAAGACAGTTATTTCCTGGGTTTCTTACAGGGATGGAACCCAACTCTGCATCTTCTATTCATTTAAAGAATGAGTTTGAGCACATTACTGAATTTCTATCATTATCTTTCTGCTGTATAAAAATATAACCAGCCTCTATCAGATAGGCTACTTTTCTAAAAAATCATACACAGCTTCTCATGAAAAGTGTATTATAAAATCCTTATCACAATGTGTAGCCAATGCAAAGTGGCTACATTTTATTGTTGCCCCATCCTCAGTACTGCTGCCCTTTATCCATTAAAAGTACTCATAAATAAAAATTATATTGGGAACCCAATTACAATTGTACCTAAATGTATAGTTCTTATTTAGTATTTACTACTATGTACTTATTCTGTATTTATTTGCTAACATCAAAGTTGTGCAAAGTACTATGCTAGCTGCTAATGAACTACTGAACTGAGTGTCATTTGAGGAGAGGAAATGTTGAGAAGCACTAAGATTATAGAAATCTTGAATTTAACTGGGGCAGAATCTAGAGGTAGGAGAGAGTAAAGCAGGGACAAGAACAACATGATTCTTGGAGGTTTATTTTGTTATTGTTATTTTTCCATACCAACAAAAATGAATTTGGGAATATAAAGCATGTTCAGACATTAAAAGTTTGAGACATCTAGCCAGGCAGTGGTTGCCATGCCTTTAATCCCAGCACTTGGGAGGCAGAGGCAGGCAGATTTCTGAGTTCGAGGCCAGCCTGATCTACAGAGTGAGTTCCAGGACAGCCAAGATGACACAGAGAAACACTGGTTCAAAAAAAAACAAAACAAAACAAAAAAACAAAAAAAGGAAAGAAAAAAGAAAAAAAGTTTGAGACATTTGTGGTAATATAACAAATAAACAAGCAGCAGAATGTATAAGTTGAACATGGAAAAGAAAGATCCAAGTAGATGTAATATATATATATATATATATATATATATATATATATATATATATATATATATATGTTCAAGAGAAGAGATGGGTAAAGAGTGGGCAAAGAAACAGCATTTCACCATATGTAAGAAAAGGAAGAGTCAGCAAAATGGACGAAAAATCAGATAATTGAAGACTCTTATGAGAAAGTGCCTCAGGGTGTGGTTAATCATGTCAAACATGACTTGAAAACCAAGTCAAACGAGAATGGAGACTTTGATACCAGATATTAAGTTGACATGTTTTTTTTTTTCATTTTGAGAGTTTGAAGGAGGAAAGAACATGGAGAATTATATTATAATCTCAGAAAAACTTTTTAAATTGATTGGTGTTAAGAGCCCTTTTAAAATCATGAAGAGAAATGCTTGATTGGAGAGGAGAGAATGGAGTCATCAGATGATATAGGAAGAGAGGGAATGTTGGCTGTGAGTTTTATTTGGTGTGTGTGTATGTGTGTGTGTGTGTGCACTTATGCATGTGCTGAAATAACATAGTGGCAAGAAAGCAAATGTATTTAAAGAGCTATCTGGTTTAGTGTGACACTAATATGAACAGTCCTATAGGTGAGCATATACTGATGATACTGACGGAGGTTCACAGAAGGAAAACCTCTTAGGAATTTAAGAATGAAGCGGGAACTTTTCTATTCTAATAGGGTGCAGAAAATGATACAGATGTGGGCGTCTAAGAGAACTGCTAAGGCTTTTGAGCAAATTATAACTTGACTGCACATATTTTCTCTCCAAAGCAATATAGGGCATTTCTGAAAAGCAGATAATGGATGTGGAAGTTGAAAGTTTAAGGAGAGAACATATTACATAGTCTCCATTAGTGGTAATTTTACTAAGAAATGGTTGTAGATTTGTCCCTCTGTTGTAAACTCTTCTGTGAAATTTGATGATGTATTTAACATAATCAGTATGCACAATATAGAGGATACTCCTCATTTATCTGCCTGGTAAAGATGTGGCAAAATGAATGAGTTTATCCAGTACTGATATTTATCCAGGATAGAAAAACATGAAGAACTTAATGATGCTTGTCAAAGAAATGGGTTATATTTTGGACACTATAGACAGATTAAAGAAGATTGTTAAAATATTGTGAATGGGAAATAATAGGCATTGAAAACAGTAGCACTCGTCCAATTGATATGTCATCTCAATGAGCTTAAACAAAAGTAAATTAAGAAAGCTAGAGGAAATATACTTCAAAAATGGGATGTGATAATAAATATTTAAAATAAAGTATAGAATTATGGAGAAATTGACAAGAGTAAGAGGTCATATATGAGCTTGTGAGGGATGTTTCAAATAGGAAGGATACAAATAGCATACATGCTTACGAAGTGGAAAACCTGAGAGTTCAAGGTTGATGAGGCAAGACTGACTAGGCTGAACATTGCCTTCTGCTGCTGCTCTGAGTTCTTGCTTTCCAGTTTATACAGTTATCACATAGGAACCAGTTCCTTGTAAGGAGACCATCTAGTCAGAGCACACAGAAATGGGCAGGTCATCGTCATTTCTGAGTAGACAAAGTAGACACTCAGTAATCATTGTTTGGCTAAATTGACAAGCCTTGAACTCCTTCCCTGAAAAGCCACCAAGAGTAAATTAAGTTAATTAGAAACTTTATTATTAAAAGAGGGGGACACCTGCCCAATGTTAAGTCTCATCTGACCATCTCTGTGTGATACTCAGTCAATTGTAATATCCTAAGTCTTGCAGGCTAGAGGAAAAGAAGAGATAGTTCTTTCAATAGAAAGTCTATTTAGAATTAGTAAAGAAGAAATGGATACTTTCACAGGCTATTTTCAGGCCTTGAATTTCATACATTTATCTTATCGTTGTTTAACTAAATTATTCACTGATAAATTGTTGATCTCAGCCTACAAAATGTGGTTACTCACATACTCTAAATCAAACTTTTAAAGTACCAGCTTAATGAAAACCTTCTATATTCTCTCTTCTGATTTCTAAAGGATCTTAACTCATAAACAAAGCAGACAATCCTTCAAGATATGTGGAAAGAGAATGTACAAACTTTAGACATAACATTTCTGAAACTAATAATTGGATGATGAGTAAAGTAATCAAGTAAAAGATAAGATAATATCCCTTCTTGGAATATGATTCCAGGAGTTAATACTGACTTCAAACCAAAATTCTTTCTACCTTAAGATGATGAGGCCTCTCTCCTTTTTGTTCACCTCTGAATATTGGCTAAGAAATAATTCATATTTTATCATAGTGATTTTTTCTGTCTTCAACAAGGGAGTAAAGTCTATGAATCTCAATCTACTAATCATATTGAGAGAGTCAAAACTGAATCAGAACCTCATGAAGTTATTCTATTACAAGCAAGACTTCAAATAGGAAATGTCAAACTTAAATTGTTCCTGGATAATGCTACAGCAGATTAGATATGAAATCAGTTGCTTGAATATAAGTATAAAATGATAGATTGAAAGATACATAGATAGATAGATAAGATACAAAAATACATACATAGTTACAGATACATACATAATTGTGTATATATACAGACATACACAAAGAGAGAACAGTAGAATCCTATAATCTTTCTCATTATATGATTTTTTGTTTGTATAAAGTATTTTGCAATATTCATTTGCTGTCTTCTATTTCAAAGTGCAGGGCAGAAGAAAGCATCATTTTCTAGTGAAATGAAATTGCTTTGTTGTATAAGCTAAACTGATTATTAATTGTGGCCTTTTTGACCTTTTGGGGTCTGGAAATACTTTTCTTTTTGTGGTCTGCTTTTTCCGCCTGAAAACTTTAGTTCCATACTGATCATATCCTCTGCAATCTCCATCTAACAGAATACAGTGCATTCAGAATGCTGTAAATAACTATTAAAGTAGTGCTTTAGTTTGAAATCACAAAGAACTTTAGTGGAGATTAAAAGTTTACTCTGCATATTTAAGTTTTCAAACACTTAGTGTGTATATCAAAGTCCACTGTATCTAAGAGCTGAATGGGAGGCCCTGATAAAATGCCTTCCCCCCATTACCTTCCCTGGGCCCCCTGGTAACTATGCAGGGGCCCCTGGACACACTCATTGAAATCAGCTTGAATATCAACAGATTGCTCCTCATGAAGTGCTTCAAATCAAAGTCCACAGCCTTAACATGTAGACAGGGAACCTCTCTATCATACTGTTACTTTTAAAATTATTTTGTAGATGTTCAAAGGTCAGTGATGAAATTTTAACTGAATAGTGCTAAATTTAGATTACATGATTTTAGATTATATGAAAACATACCATTCATTCTCTTCATCTTTATAACTAGTGACAAAATGAACAACACAAACACCTTAACCAGCAATAACACCACACACTTGGGTAGTGCAGGAGATGTGTCAGGTATTGTCTTTAGTGCTTGGCATATCCCAGTCATTTGAGCATCACAGCAGCCCATAAACTGAATTCTCTACTTGTCCTCATCATACAGAGATGTAAATCAAATGAAAAAGAAATCACCCATCTTGTCCCAGATTACCTAGCTAGCAAGTGGCAGAGAGAGGTTTGAGTTTCTGAACTCTAGATCCACAGGTCTAACCTCAATCTAATCTCTATTTGCATTTTCATTTCTTTCCCACTAAAAGCTTCCTTTTCCATGCAAAGTTTGCTTAAAAAATAACCAGTAAATGAGGAAGGTTTTTTAAAGATTTAAACTTTTTAGAAAGACTGTGTGCTTCTCTTTTGTTCTTTCTATTCCTCTTTTTCCTATACACTTGTATAGTTTTGGTAGTCAAGTTGACATAGCAATCACCTCTATATGAAGGACTACCTAGATCAGACAGGGCTATAAACATGCCTGCACAGGGTTCTGTTTTAATTGCATTAGTTGCAGTGGTAAGACCCACCCTAAATGTGGGTAGCACTTCATAGTCTGGACCCTGGACTGTTCAAGAAGGGGGAAGTGAGCTGATCACTAGTATGTATGGATTTTCTGTCTCTCATCTTAACTTTGGATATTATTATTAGCTATTTCAAGTTCCAATCATCTGACTGTCCCAACAGTAATGAATTATAACCGTGAATTGTAGGCTAAGACAACCATTTCTCTCCTCTTACTGGGGTATTTCATCACAGCAATAGAAATTTAACTAGAAACTACTGATGCTCCAGTTCTCTTCTTCCCATTGTACTCCCTTTAGGGAAAATTTAATGTATATAAACTAAAGGTGTGAATGCTGAGTTGAGATAAATGGCAGTTGGCATAAAAAGAAATAACAAGTAGTAAACATCTCCAAATAGATTATTAAACTACCACGCAATCCCATTACTCTTCTAAGCAAGCTGGTTGTTCAACTTCAATCAAGAGATATGAGGACATATATCTGAATATTAGGATATTCCCAAGGATGACCTGAACTCTAGAGTTCTGTGTATGGGCCCAAATGGTAAAAGCACCAAGCAGTACAGAGGTACTAAATGAAAAGTCTAGACTAGGAACAAGAGTTAGCGTAAAAGGCTCCTGTTACATACTGTGTGTTCTTTTGTGTCTGGGTTACCTCACTCAGAATATTCTCTAGCTCCATCCATTTGCCTGCAAATTTCATGAAGTCATTGTTTGTACTCACTGATAAGTGTATATTAGCCCCAAAGCTTGCAATGCCCATGATACAACCCACAGACCATATGGTGCTTAGGAGGAAGGGTGTGAATGTTTTAGTCCTGCATAGAGGGGGGAACAAGATGATCCTGGGAGGTAGAGGGGCACCTGGGAGGGAGAGAGGAGGGGGAAGGAGAAGGGGGTAGGATCAGGTACTGAAGGGGATGGGAGAGAGGTAGAGGCAGTCAAGAAATGGAATAAAAAAAAGCCAATACAAGCCATATAGTGACACTCTATGTCAAACAACAAAAATAAGCATAAAAGCATGAAACCACAAATAAACAAAATCTTCAGTCTAATAGAATATGAGTGAATGACCAATCTTCATATAAGAGACCTCACACCCTTTACAGCCTTTTTGAGATATGGACTCCAAGAAACAATTAAAGGATATTAATAAATTGCAACCATGAAAGAAATGTTCTAGCTATTGGGGATAATATGTGTGTGAATGATGACAGCATAGGTCAAATGTAGATATGGCAAATCCAGGTCAGAAACCATATTTTAAACTCCTACATACTAAATAAAACTCTGATTAAGCTGACATTCATGATAGTTGTGAGACACTTTAATACAGATAGTTTCTAATGTAGTAGTTAAAAGCAGGAAATGTCTGCAGCTTTTTTCTTCTTGCCTGCAGATAGCTGAACTCTTTGAGAATATCACCCCTTCTAAGCTACACAACTGTCCTTTATTGAGGATGCCTAAAACAACAGGGAGGATACACATTTCCTCTATAAGTATGAACTTACTGTAATGGCAAAGGTAAGGTGTGACCTAAGAAATAAAAAAAAGACTCTATGGAAAGCCCAGAGGACTTATATATGATATATATAAGGCAAAAGACTGCTTATGATATTTTACTTATAAAAAGTTGGCCTACCCATTACCATTGGGATTTGTTTTGTGGAAAATTAATAATCTTTACAAGAGAATAAACTTTGGAAGAAGTAGTTGAAAGATAAATTGTACTGGGTGTAGTTCTAATATTACTGAGCAGACAGCTCTCATTATTACATATAGTTTATTTTCTTCATGAAGTGAACAGAGCAGCTGGATCTGTATTCCACTTCTGAAACTTTCATAGATATAGATATATACAAATGTAGATATAGGCATAGACATGTCTATTCGTACATATACATAGATATAGATAAATATGTATGTACATATATATGTACATGTATATGAATACATATATGTATATGTATATATATATAAATATGTTTATATCCTTTTGAAAGTTTATATGTTTATGTATATACACCCACTACTAAAATGTTGAAGTAAATACATGCACAGGGACCAGCATTCATTTTTGGGTTTCAGAGAATCCTACAATTTTTTCATTGAATAATCTATTGGATCTTCATTCTTTCTTACTTTCCAAGTTAACATAAAATTTATCTCTTAAAATATTTCTCTCCACTTTGGATTCAAATAATGGGAGCCTGAGTCTTCTGCCTTTGTTCTCTGAGGCTGCAAATTCAATATTAGAAAAAAAATCAACCTGAGGACCGGAGATGCTCATGAACAGTTTAGAGTGTAGGAGGATAATCCGGGTGTTAGAGAACAGAGCTCCATCAAATCAGTCAAGGAACACCAGGGAAAAGAGGCGAAAGCTCTGCTAATAGCATAAATTTTCTTTAAGACAATACTAAAGTTTCCCAAGTTCTAGTTATTTCCTACTTTGTGTCATTATTTTTCAGTATTTTTGGAGATTCATTTAAAAGCAAATAACATTCCATGGAGCTGCCTATTCTTGTTTAATTTGGAACCTCAAAGTAGCTTCATGCCAGTCATTTAGTAGGTGGTAGGGGAGAATTTATTTAAACTTAAAGTAAAAAATGAGTTATAGTTCCATTAAATATTTAATATAATAATGTAATGGAAATTAATTTTATTGTAATAAACAGTTTTTTAGAAAACAAAATTTATGTTCTTTAAGTAACTTCTACCAGTTTCAAACTATGACCTACTTAAGATGTTGATAAATTCAACTCAAGTTAATCAGAAAGCCCAAACCTTTACAATTGCAATTAAGTCTTCTAAGTACATAGGATTATTAGTAGATCATGGATAACTAGATGAGTATTAAAATGAATTAGCTAATTTAGTAATAAAATGAGCAGCTACAATTTATTATGCATAGTTAACATATGTATGATTAATAATTACAGATCAATTAGTTAAAAACACATTTCTTTCATCACACTTTTGTCTGAGTATTTACTGCAAAATTCTTTACTTCACCTCCTAGAACTAATGACAGACTTTATAAGCAGCCATTGAACATACATGCCATTCCGCAGCACCATCTTCTTTCCCAAGAGCCAGCAGATTTGTGAATGGGTTTCCTGCACAGCCAGCATCACTGTCTGGGCTCATGGGGCCATGCTCTGCAAGAGGCATGCAGCTTGCTGCTGGTGGCTGTGCTGTCTTGAGACCCTCCTCGAACACCCGACAGTCAAAGGTCACGAAAGGAGTTATTTGTTGAGTCTGAGCCTTCTGCAGCTGAGGCTTTGTAGAGGTTTCTAAGTGTGCCTGGACCTACAAATACAAAAACAAATAAATGAAATGTAGAACACCATGTAATAAACCAGGTTTTTTCCAGCAAAGTAATCAGAACACTAAACATACTATAATACTAATTCTTTAAGATTATATTGCTGCTTCTGTCCAGCAGTGATAAGATTTCAATGACCTGACGATTTTAAGTAATGACTTTAAACTTTGATGGAAAAAAATGTAATGTTAGGCTTCCAAAGTGAATTATCTATAACAATGAAGGATAAATTTAAAAAGATTGATACTATATGAGTCTCTAACAAAGACGTCTTAAAATACCACAGGTAAATAAAGCATATTCAATAGTATAAGTGGTATTTATATAATTTATGTTTTATTATATATTGGGTTCTTATGTACAATAAAGGTTTTATCAAAAAAATCTAAAAAGTTTTTATGAGGAAGCAGAAATTAAAAGTATATATACAGTTAAAGCATGATAATTTAATAGTGATATAATCCTGGGTGATTTTTTTCTACTTTTCTGTATTTTTCAATGCTTCTATTTTGAGCAGAATTTTGCTTTATAAATATTTTAAATTTTTTCTATATTCTACCAAATAATGAGAACAAATTAGTATGCATCATCATGAATCAACAGGTAAAAAAAAATACTGTGAAAAATGTCTATTCTTGTGTGCCAACTAAACAACTGTGTTTTGAAATCCCTTTTACAAAATATACCATTAAAATTCTGGGCATCCCCACTCACACAGATGGCCCTGGTTACACTCACTGGGGCGCAAAACAAAACAAAAACACATAAAAATGGAACAGGATGTGTAGGGAAGAAAGGGGCTAGAAGGAGGGGAGGGATGGGGAAAATAATAAGAACCCATTGTATCCAGGTGTGAACATGGCGAAGGACGGATTTAACAAAAGAATACTGGGCATTCTCAGTTCGCTTGTCATAGTGTCATAGTTAATATTATCCCATAATTTATAAAAAGGACAGCTTTAAGCACCTCAAGCCTCACTTTAAAAACCTGCAGATAGAGTATTTATAAAAATCCAGTAAACGGAGTATTGCCTGCCAGTTGCCTTTATATTTACTATACTGTGGTGTGGCTTTTAATACATTTTCCTCAAGTGGCCTATATATAAACCTATTTAATTTTCCCCTCATGTTAAACAATAGCAAAGATTGCTGTACAGTGCTTATTTTTCTTTTTATTTCATTACACAAACTACTCCTTAAATCCCTTACCATGTATTAGCTCAGATAAATAGCCTGTAGAAAGTATTTTGCATTTAAATTAGCTGGTTAGGGGTACAATATTGTAGTAGTTACTTTAGTCTAATTCTGTTATGCTGACATTTTTAGCATTATTTTAATTGTACTACCATAAAATAATTTTTCAGTCATATAAAAAAGATTAAGACTGGTAATAAAGATTACACATATTACTAATTATATTACTATGAGCTTTAGAGCTGTAAAATAACATTTCATTAAAATGCCAATGGTAATTTTTTTAAGGGTAGATGTTTAGATGAACCTAACTTCTCTGCATACAGTTACAATATAGACATTATAAAGAATTCTTTCAGTTTCACAGATATGAGCAGTCTTTCATACTAAGTGCCGAATGAATGGTGTGTAATGGTAGAGCTTGTATTGACAAGTGAATCGTATCTCATATTTTAAGTAAAACATCTAGAATTAGAAATCCTTTCATTAATTCATTTTCCACCCTCCACTCATTGACACTAAATATATTTATTGAGCCTCATACTTCCAAGAGTTATCAAAGAATAAAAAAACTTTTCCACACGATCTCAGAGTTTTTAGACTTCATCTATTAGTTAGGACTAATTTAACTACAGCGACTACAGCAACCGCAATTGCAAAGGAATATGTACTAAACACTGGGATAGGCAATTGGCATGTTGTGTTTTTGATGTTGTTTCCTTCTATCTTTATGTAATCCCCCCATGTTAACTGTAATTCAAATTCAGAAGCATTAAATAGCGTGCCCGTAGCCCTTAGAAAGAAGGAGAAATAACTAGAATGCGCAGCCTGCCCCCTGATTACAATGACCCTGGCTTCTGAGTCGGCTGAGCAGTAGATGCAATGAATCATAATGGCACGAAAAAGCAGTGTTTTCTGAGCATCTTGGAAGAGGATGTGTTTATAAGCCAGATATTGGATGGACAGACAGACTTACAGAGAAGGAAAATGTAAAGGAGTGTGGGATGGAAATAAAACTGGAGACAATGTAACAAATCTGTGTCACTAGAGAAGCCACACAGATGCTCTATAATGACAGAGGAGATACACAATGAGCCTGAGTCTTAACTAAATTGCTGGCCACAAAGAATTACAAGGGATTAGCAGACAATGGTGAGGATTGTCTTGGATGCTATCTATTCACCAGTCAACCAAGCAGGAAAGTCTTTGTTTCCTAGGCACAGGAAGAGCTGATTAACTGTGATGACAGGACTCTGCCCAAATTGCTGACTTTTGTCACAGACTGATACCAAAAACAATAGAACAACTCAGGGTAAAACACCAGCCAAGCCACATTCAAAATATTTAAACTTCCTGGGTTCCAAAACCACTAAGGTTCTACTTGATTTCTTGATTTCTACTCAATGCTACAATATTTTGTGATATTCAGTAAGTTGAAGTATAGATTGCTGTTCAGTGTTTGCTTTTAAAGAGTCAAGCATATGGGCACTAAGCAACATAAAGAAGACAGAAGGAGAGTGCCTTTGTGTCTCAGTTCAAATGGCTTAGTCTAGTCTCACTATGGCCATGAAGGAAGAGAGCTCTCCAAAGGAAAAGACCAAGTTCTTCTTGCCGGTCACCCTGATACCATGACTCCTGTCACAACTAGAGAAGACACATAGTCTTTCCTTCCCTGAAAGACTATGTTTGCCATGAGTGGAGGAAGAAATGGGTCATGAGATCTCCGTGTGCATGAATGCTATAAGGAACATAGCTTTTGGAATCCACAGACCTGTTGCTAAGGCATAGACGACCAACCTTTACGTGGAATGCTACAGCTGTCATAGTTTGAGATGTGTCTCACTGGATCACCACTAGACCATTGCAAGGGAAGGAAATTTTGTTGCTGAATATAATCAAAGGATCAGATTTCCCAAGATTCTGAACTATGCTTTAACAGTGTTTTCCCAATGCACTGATATTACAAGTACATTTAGCAAACATCCATTCACATATGTCTCTCAATCACAGTACCCAAGGCCTATTTATCAGTTTGGGGGTTAGCATTTTGGTTTTGTCTGTCACATCATGCCTTGCTATTAATAGAATGTAAAAGTACTAACAACCAAAAATAAACACAGTTTAAAGATAAAGTCTTAAAGAAGCATCAGAGTAAAACTCAGAGCAGAGAAGTTATAAAGTTACCTACTAAAGATTTAAAGGACTGATGATTAATATGCTGAGGAGGCTGGGGAGGCTGAAGAGGCTGGGGAGGCTGAGGAGACTGAGGAGGCTGAGGAGGCTGGGGAGGGTGAGGAGGCTGGGGAGGCTGAGGAGGGTGAAGAGACTGAGGAGGCTGAGGAGACTGAGGAGGCTGAGGAGGCTGAAGAGGCTGAGGAGGGTGAGGAGGCTGAGGAGGCTGGGGAGGTTGAGGAGGCTGGGGATGGTAAGGAGACTGGGGAGGCTGAGGAGGCTGGGGAGGCTGGGGAGGCTGAGGAGGCTGAGGAGGCTGGGGAGGCTGGGGAGGCTGAGGAGGCTGGGGAGGCTGAGGAGTGTGAGGAGACTGGGGAGGCTGAGGAGGCTGGGGAGGCTGAAGAGGCTGAGGAGGGTGAGGAGACTGAAGAGGGTGAGGAGACTGAGGAGGCTGAGGAGGCTGGGGAGGTTGAGGAGGCTGGGGATGGTAAGGAGACTGGGGAGGCTGAGGAGGCTGGGAAGGCTGGGGAGGCTGAGGAGGCTGAGGAGGCTGGGGAGGCTGGGGAGGCTGAGGAGGCTGGGGAGGCTGAGAAGGCTGGGGAGACAGAGGAGGCTGAGGAGACTGAAGAGACTAAGGTAGTTCGGTCATATGAAAGGACATGGGACAATGTAGAACAACTAGTAGACATTCCAATATAAACAAGAAAAAAATTGTAGACACCAAAACACTCCCACAAGATGAAGAATGCCTTTTGTGGGCATATTCGATACAACACATCCGGAGAGCATCTCAAGAAAGGACGCCTCAGAAAGCATCCTCAAACCCTAAGGATACGCAGTAAACTCAGATACTGAGGTGCAAAGGAAAATAGGAAAAACACAGAATATCCAATAGCTCTGAAACAGTAATGCAAGTTTCATTTTGTAATGAAAATGCTAGATATTCTAAAAAGAGCTATTTTGAAACAATGAGGACTAAGAATTGTTAAAAATTATTGTGAGGCAGTAAGCCATAGACACAGAAATTTCAGAAAACACCAAGAAGGATAAACGTCAGAGCAAACATGGGGAAAGTTGGGGGAGGGAGAAAATTTGGGACAGGGAGGAAATGAAAAGAATTTAGAAAGAGAGAGAACAGACCCTGACAAATAATATTCAAAATGCATATAGAAAACCATTCCAAAGCCAGACAGTGAAAAACACTTGCCTATAGTTAGGAAAGGATTACAACATCTGCCCTCTCCTCTGCAGCCTGAACATGAGAAGTGAAGTAGGACATTCAACTGCTGAGGGGAAAGGTAGAGGCTAGAGCACTGTACCTTCTGAAACCTTCCTCTAGAAGTGAATGAACGAACAATGAGAAAATTTTCAAAGAAACACAAACTGAGAAAAATTCCCACCAGTGGGCTTGAGAGAGGAGTTAGCTCCTACTTCGGACATTTAAGTTGGCCAAAGCCTTAACCCTCTCCGCTCCCCCCCCCCCCAACCAAAAAAAGCAAGAGAAAAACACAGCCATAAATACAGTGAATATTTAAGTTGTCTTTTACTTTCAATTAACCTAATCTTGATTACTTTTTTCAAAATGCTAATGATGAGCTACTGATTGGGTGTGTGTGTTGCAGATGCCCTTGGAAATCCAAGGTGCGTGTCCATGTTTATGAATTAGTGAGCGGCAGCAGTGCTAGGACACAGGTGAAGACTGCTTTGAAACTCTAAAGAGTATGCACCACCCAAAATGTACTTCCTATTGAAAAATACACATGGACTCTTTGTAAATGGACTTTCAGAAGCACTGGGTATCCATTAAAAATTATAAGCCATGTGCAAAGGCAATAGGAGAATAACATCCTCAAAAAGTAAACACCAACCAAAGAGCACACATGGAGGGACCCATGGCTCCAGCTGCATATGTAGCAAAGGATGACCTTGTGGGACATCAGTGAGAGGAGAGGCCCTTGATCTCATAGAGGCTTGATGCTCCAGTGTAGGGGAATGCCAGGACAGGGAAGTGGGAGCAAGTTAATTAGTGAGCAGGAAGAGAGGGAAGGGATAGGGGAGCTTTCAGAGGGAATAAAATTTGCAATGTAAATAAAGAAAACATTTAATAAAAAAAAAGTACTCAAGAGGCTACAGGGATGGATCCAAAGCCCCAAAATGCTAAGGGTCTGTTCACCACACCCACACTTCATCTTAAAATGTCTTTAGCTTCATCAACATGTGCTATCACTTAAGTTTTTGACCTTAGCCGTTCTGATTGGTGTAAAGTGCAATCTCAGGGTCGTTTTGATTTGCATTTCCTTGATGCCTAAGTACTTTGAACATTTCTATAAGTGCTTCTTGGCCATTTGAGATTCCTCTATTGTGAATTCTGTTTAGTTCTATACCCTCCTTTTGGATTGGGTTGGTTGGTGTTTTAGAAGTTAGCTTCTTGAGTTCTTTATATATTTTGGATACTAGCCCTCTATCAGATGTGGGCTTAGTGAAGTGGTTTTTTCCCCAATCTGCAGGTTGTTTATTTGTCCTATTGACTATGTCCTTGGCCTTACAGAAGCTTTGCAGTTTCATGAGGTCCCATTTATCAATTCTTGATCTTAGAGGCTAAGCCATTGGAGTTCTGTTTAGGAAGTTTCGCCCGGGCTAATGAATTAGAAGCCTTTTCCCACTTTCTCTTCATTAGATTCAGTTCATCTAGTTTTATATTGAGGTCCTTGATCCACCTGGACAATTGTTCAAGGTGGCAAATATGGTTATATTTTCATTTTTCTACATAGCTACTACCAGTTAGACCAGCACCATTTATTGAAGATGCTTTCATTTTCCCATTGTATATTTTTGGCTCCTTTGTCAAAGATCAAGTGTCCATGAGTATGTGGTTTTCTTTCTGGGTCTTCAATTCTATTTCATTGATCAACCAGTCTATCTCTGTACCAATACTATGCAGGTTTTTATCACTATTGTTTTGTAGTATAGCTTGAGGCCAGGGATTGTGATTTCCCCAGAAGTTCATTTGTTAAGAATTATTTTCATGATCTTGGGTTTTTTTGTTTTTCCATATAAAATTGAGAAATGCTCTTTCCATGTCTTTGAAGAATTATGTTGGAATTTTGATGGGGATTACATTGATTCTGTACATTGTTTTTGGTTGGATGGTCATTTTTACTATGCTAATTCTACCATTCCCTGAGCATGGGAGATCTCTCCATTTTCTGAGGTCTTATTCAATTTATTTCTTGAGAGACTTGAAGCCCTTGTCATACAAAAGCTCAGGTAACAGCATATATTGACAAGAATGTGGAAAAGGAGGAACACTCCTCCATTGCTGGTGGGATTGCAAACTGGTACAATCACTTTGGAAGTCAATCTGAAGATTCCTCAGAAAATTGAAAATAGATCTACCTAAAGACCCAGCTATACCACTCCTGGGTATATACCCAGAAGATACCCCACCATGACACAGAGGCACATGCTCCACTATGATCTTAGCAGCCTTATTTGTAATAGCCAGAAGTTGGAAACAACTCAGATGTCCCACAATGGAAGAATGGATACAGAAAATGTGGTTCATTTATGCAATGGGCTACTATTCAGCTATTAAGAAGGAGGACATCATGAGTTTTGTAGGCAAATGGATGGAACTAGAAAATATCATACTGAATGAGGTAACTCATACTCCAAAAGGACATGCATGGTATATACTCACTAATAAGTAAATATTAGCAAAAAAAAAAAAAAAAAAAAAAAAAAAAAAAAAAACAAAGAAAAAAAAAAAAAAAAAAAAAAAAAAAAAAAAAAAAAAAAAAAAAAAAGTACAAAACACCCAGGATAGAATCCACAGAACTCAAAAAGGTTAATAATAAGGGTTTAAGTAAGGATACCTCAATCAAACATGGGAGGGAGAATAAAGTAATCATAGGAGGGAGGGAGGGAGAGCCTTGGGTGAGAGAGGTTACAAGGAGGGGAAAGGGGGGACATTATCAGGTATTGGAGGGGGGAACAGGAGTGAAGCTCTGAGGGCCAGCAGAAAGAATGGAAACAGGCAACCTAGGGAGGTAGGAGGTAGGGGGACTCTCTAGAATTTACAGAGACCTGGGAGGTGAGAGACACTCAGGACTCAGAGGGAGAAACCTTAGATGAAATGCCCAACAGTGGGGAGAGGGAACTTGTAGAGTCCACCTTTAGTAGAAATACAGGGCATCAAGTGGAGGGATGAAGTTATCATGCCACAGTGAAAAACTCCGACCCAGAATAGTCCCTGTCTAAAATAACTGCAGAGACAAAAACAGAGAAAAGACTGAGGAAAAGGAGGTCCAGTGACCAGTCCAAATTGGGATCCAGCTCAAGAGGTGGCTCCAGGCCTGACACTAGTACTGATACTGTGGTATGCTTACAGAGAGGAGCCTAGCATGGCAGCCCTCCAAGGGGCCCAACAAGCAGCTGAAAGAGTCAGATGCAGATACTTACACCCAACCAATGAATAGAAGCTAGGGGCCCATGTGGTACAAATAGAGAAAGGCTGGAAGAAGCTGAAGAGGAGAGTGACCCCTTACAAAGACCAGCAGTCTCAACTAATCTGGATCCCCGAGATCTCTCAGACACTGAGCCACCAACCAGGCAGCATACACCAGCTGATATGAGGACCCTGACACATGTACAGCAGAGGACAGCCAGGTCTGGTCTCAGAGAGAAAAGCAGCATCTAACCCTCAGGAGACTTGAAGCCCCAGGGGCTGGGGAGGTTTCATGGTATGGGGATATCTTCTTGGAGATGGAAGAGGAGAAACAGGATGAGGAACTGTCGGAGTGTGGACCAGGAGGGGGATAAAAGATTAAAGTATAATTTAAAAGGAGTCTTAGCAAGGAGATGGTGGTGCATGCATTTAATCCCAGCACTTGGGAAGTAGAGGCAGGTGAATTTCTGAGTTCGAGGCCAGCCTGGTCTACAGAGTGAGTTCCAGGAAAAAAAAAAAAAAAAAAAAAGCCTTTAGCTTAAAATGTCACTTTATAAGGATCTAGTACCATCATCTGGTCACCATGGCACTGTACACACATGGTGCACATATAAACACTCATATACATAAAGTAGAAATTAAAAATAAATTAAAGCCACCAAAGACCAAAAAGGCCTAAGAATAAATAATTTAAAAACTATAGCCACAAGATAAAAGTGTTGCAAACATTTAAGAATTAATGCAAGGATCCTTTTCACTATTTAGAAGTCAATTGTATAAATGAATAAATAACATACCAAGAACAATAATTCCCTTCAGGCAGATATGGAGCATCTTTTGCAAGGTTTATCTGGTCCACTGCACACATCCAACATCCAATACCCCAGCACCTTCTAAGCATCCTATCTGAGTCTCTGCCAACTCATAAGCTTCCATCAGGAACCCCTCACACGTCACTTAACCTCCCCAAACAGCCCAACACTGCATATCCTTTTCCAAGGTCTAGATAGATGATCATAGTTCTACAAGCAAACTTCTGTTTTCAGCCAATGGAGAAAAACATTACAGATCATCTTGGTAAAGGGATGAAAGGGACAGAAAGACTTTAAGACCCAGAGGAACATGGAATTTTCTGTGAGACTGCCTCCTAAGAACATTGGAGGAGCTACACCTGTGAAAACTTAACAACATGGCTAAATAAGCATGACCTGAACAGGGGTATGAGTTGACATGTTAATATGGAGGAGAATGTTCACAAGGCCTCAACTGTAGACCAAGAACAACAGGCATCTAAGGAATGCCCAGAGTAAAAAAGAGTTTTCTCCAGGAAAGTGTTCACCCATTAGTGATCAGTCCTGAAAGCATAAATATACACAACATTATAAAGACTGAGCAGGTTGTGTTTCTATATTTGGAAAATGCACACACATACAAACACACACACACACACACACACACAGAGAGAGAGAGAGAGAGAGAGAGAGAGAGAGAGAGAGGGAGAGAGGGAGGGAGGGAGAGAGGACACCATAAATTTGATAAGGATGTCATAGGGAAGGATTTACAATAGGAAAGGGAATTGGGACATGATGTAATTATATTATAACCTCAAAATAAATAATTTTTCATTAATAAAAACATCAAGAAAATTAATTTATTTTAGATATTAAGGCACACATGATTTATAAATTAGTAAACAGAAAAAATATATCATATGAACACTAGTCTCCCCTAATACAGGAATAAGTAGAATAATTTCAGATAAGAGCAAGTCTCAGATTAGAAATTCATCACTAATTTTGAGATCTGAGAGCTGAGGAGTGGCTTAGTGGATAAGAGTTCTAGTTTGCCAATATCAGGTCTGAGTACCTGATATCAACTCCCCAGCACCAACTACCTTGTAGAGCTTGGTCAGGCATCCCTATATTTCTACTGGGGTGGAAAGTAGAGGTGGGAGCACTGCTAGAGTTTGGTGGCTGCTAGGCTAGCTTGAAATTCAATAAGAGACCCCATCTCAAGGGAATAAAGCCCAGAGTGATGTAGCAGGAAGGACACCTGATATCCTACTCTGACCTCTATGTACAGGTGAATGTACCACAACACACACACACACACACATACACACATTCAAAATGATGAATGATAAGTTCTTCAAGATAATGAAAGGACTTAATGCACATGCAAAAACAGAATGCCAAAACCCTGAGGCTGAAACAGATGGAAATTCCAGGGTGAGGAAATGAATTCATTGTTATTGCTGTGAACCAAATTGCTGCTGTAAACAGTCAAACAACTTGGGACTGGATGTTTTTTCCTTTTTCTATCTGTATTAGGGCAGAATAAGTGCAAGGATTATTTTTGTTTTGTTTTGTTTTTTCAAGACAGGGTTGGTCTGTATAGCTCTGGCTGTCCTGGAACTCACTCTGTAGACCAGGCTGGCCTTGAACTCAGAAATCCACCTGCCTCTGCCTCCCAAGTGCTGGGATTAAAGGCGTGGGCCACCATTGCCCAGCTAGTGCAGGGATCCTTATTCCCAAGACCACTGATAAAGACACATGAGAATATAGTCTACCCAATGTATTGTATTATATTATATTTTATGATACTATGTTGTATACTACCTAAAAAATATAGAAGTTGAAACAGTAGGTGACATCTAATTTGTAATCTTATCTTTTGGATCAGCCTATGAAAGATTCAAGACTGCAAGTCTTGAATTTCATTAAAGTTTAATTTAAAAATAAAGTAAAAGTGAGTGAGGTCCTGAAGAAATTAAGAGAGCTACTGAAAATGAGGGCAAGAGAGGCATGGCATGGCTTGCGGAAGGGGTGTTTATACCTGACCTGGAGATACATGCATTTTCACATGTTTTCATAATAAAAATGCAGTTTTCAAATTATTCATTCAACTTCTTCAGTGCTTCATAATATAGCTTCTGCCTAACTTTTCCATGGATTCTATAATTCATCAAGTGAATAACAGTTTTTGTTTGTTTGCTTGCTTGCTTGTTTCTACAGGGAAATTTAAGAAACAAGCAAATATTTATGTCAAACCAACTAGCTTTGGAGTACTCTACATACAGACCCATATTTTTTTTATTCTATAATACTGTCCCCTTGTACCATACCTCCTTAAATTTTGCTACAAGTAATATAAATTACTTTAAATGTAATTTAAATTTAAGTAGAATTATAGTTATTTTAGCTTCCTTTAAAAAATTATCTTTTCATAGATAATTCAACATCCACTAAGCAAACATTTAACTGTTTCCTTTAAAAAAAAAAAAAAACAGCCCCAAGAGAAAATTATTCCTCTCCAGATAGCAAAGCTATGACCCACATGTCGTCATCCACCTGGAGAGCACTTATCCAGCCTGGAAACAAAGAACGTGGGAGGAGACAGGTGTTCCTTCTGCAACTACTTCTCTCCAAGGACTCTAAAGAGTAACAGCAAATATCAATCACAACAACAAGACATTCTGTCACCACTATTTTGACTAGTAAAGCAAACACAGGCTCATACCTAATAAGATCACAAAAATAAAATGTACCAACAAGATAGATAGATAGATAGAGACAGACAGACAGACAGAGAAGGAGAGAGAGAGAGAGAAAGAGACAGAGAGAACTTGGTGATAGTTATGAAAGCTCATACACAATCACCTCTTATACATGAACATGCAAACAAACATTAAGAAGGATGAAAAACAGCCATATTCACTACAACATGACAATCCTTAAGAAATTTTGTTAATTTTATAATCTGTTTGAATATAATAAATGAAAGAAAACATTTGGACTTCACAAATGAGTAATAGGTAACCATTAGTTATGTCTTAATCTGCAGAGGTATGTGAGAGAACATCTATTTTGGGGGGCTTATGAATCTTCTACCTCCTAGGTACAATTCAGAATAGCCAAATGACATTTCTTAATGTTCTACAGTAAAGATTAATAACTCACTTCTTCAAATCTTACTTTTCTTACAGCAGTCTGTGAATATGATACACCCATAAATCTCATCTTGACTAACCTAAAATTATACAGCAGAGTCTGTCTGATTGAGATGTAACTACTGAACGAAAGTGGGACTCAGTTCATCAAAAGTTTCACTTGGGTTTCTGCATAACTGTCAGCATATTTCAATTGAGTATTATATAATCCAGAGTCATTTAATGGATAATGATGTGAAATGTGATTGTAACATATTCCTCAGTCTCAATCATTTGAATTTGGATAATTCCAGTGATGTGTCTTAAAGGAAAAAAATCTACACTTAAAACATTTTAGCAAGATGGGAGTATTATCAAGCAGAATTTTCCTAGTTAACTATCATTCTAGCAGTAAAATGTTGGCATTCAATGGGATTCAAAGAAATCTAGCTTCCTGTATAACTTCATCTGTGCCATTTATATATGTGCTTATTGGTTATATTTATATGAAATCTTCAATCAAATTATCATTTCATACATACAAAAGATAAAAGGCAATACCTGCAAATTGTTGTTTAATTTTACTGACTCTTAAAATTATGTTGAGATGAGCATTTATGTGTCATAATTTGAAATCAGTGTCAGAAATTAACTTCTTCAGTTGAGTTTTAAAGAAATACAACCACCACACACAAACCATATGCTAAATTATAGAGTATTCAAAATACTTTAAGGTCATGATACTAACTTGATTTAACATTATATTCCTAAGTTTAATATTCATTAATTATTTTCTTTTCATATGCCATGAAAACTAAGAAATTAACCTATTACTAAGATACAACTCTCAGCTCAATTATACAAATATTTTTGTGTGTCTAGTATATGGCAAACACAAGAGATTCCTTGAAGAGGTGAAATTCTAAGAGAATAATATTTAAACATATAGTTATTGTTAAACATGACAAAATCTATAAAACCAAAAGTTGCCAGAAAATCAAGCATAAGCTCCCTGATAAACTGTGAGCAAGCCAATCAAATATAAAGTAGTTCCTGCTACTCTAACAAACGCATGCAGACCTGTGTCCAGTAGATATTTGTGCTGGTCACAATAGTCAGAAAGTTTATATGGTCCCTCTTTGACAAAAAATGGAACAGAGACTGAAGGAAAGCCATCCAGAGACCACCCCACCTAGGGATCTATTCCATCTTCAGACACCAAACTCTGACACTGTTGCTGATGCCAAGAAGTGCTTGCTGACAGGAGCCTGGTATGACTGTTCCCTGAGAGGTTCTACCATCACCTGACCAATACAGATACCCATACTCACAGCCAACCATCTGAGTAAGCCTGGGGACCACAATGGAGGAGCTAGGGGAAGGACTGAAGGAACTGAAGGGGATTGCAACCCCATAGGAAGAACAATATCAACTAACTGGACCCCCCTCCCCCAGAGCTCCCAGGGACTAAACCACCAACCAAAGAGTACACATGGAGGGAACATGGTTCCAGATACATATGTAGCAGAGGATGGTCTCATCTGGCATCAATGGGAGGGGGGGCACTTGGTCCTGTGGAGGCTTGATGTCTCAGTGTAGGGAGATGTTAGAGCAGTGAGGCAGGAGTAGGTGAGTGGGTGGTAGAACACCTTCATAGAGGCAAAGGGCAGGGGGGAGAGGGAGGATGGGATGTAGGAAGTTGTGGAGGGGTAACCAGGAAGGGGAATACCATTTGAAGTGTAAACAAATAAAATGATTGAAATATAAATAAATAAATTTTAAAAAGGAAAAGAAATACAGTCCCCCTTCTTGTGAAGATTTTAATCAAGCAATTATGCAGATGACTATGTGTCTTCAAGTACTCTAGGAAACAGGAAGAAAAGATGGATATGCATGTGTGTACTTGGAAAGACACTTTACCTTAGCAGAGTCTGGGAAGGTAGCATTGAAGAGATTGAGGGATAGCTCTGGTAACTAAGTGTGTAGAAACTAGAGGAAGTGTGTAGATAAAACGCACTGGGGAAAGATGGAGCACCATGTTTAAGGACCATGGAATGAGAGGTAATAATAGGTAAGAAAGGTTATGGAGAAGGAGAAACTAGGCCAGAGAACTATGTCATAAACTGGAACTGCAGCGGCCAATGGGACTTTCTCTTTCCATTTGTTAGGTATTTAATGGCTTTGTTTCCTTCACCCTGAGAATTTAAGTGGTAGAAGTTAATTCCACAGTTTTTCAAGGGGTAAATTTTGGTCAACAAGAAAGTTGCTGCTTAAGCCACAGCTATCTGATAAGAGTGAAGGGAGTCAAGAAGAAAAGAAAGATGGATCAAACATGTTTCAAAACACATTGTTGTAAAAACTGAGTTCTCTGGCTTAAAAAATGGATGGATAGTCGTGCCCAGCACTCTGAAAACTGGTTTTTGATAGAAATGGGATACTACTTTTGTCAGCTATGCATCTGACAGATAATTCATAATGTGAATATGCAAATAGCTCAAAGATTAAGTCCCAAGAATCAAACATCCTGATTTTTTAAATAGGTAGCAGGATAGTAAAATAGACAAAATTTAAACCAGCTAGCTCTGAGTCATGGCAGCTACAATAGTGACTGGTCTTTCATGATATGTCCACTGGGACAATAGTACCACAAATGTGATGAAAGTAACCAACCAAGTTCTGTTTGGATTTAAGACTGATTCAAGTCCAGTACAATTAATAGGATCAAATATCTGTGCCTGGATTATAGGCACTAGGGGAAAATCTAATATATTTTTCTGCTAAATGAACATAGTAATAAATTGATACCAAAGTTCTTATGTATATACATAGATTAGTATATACTACTCTAAATGTTCATTAGAGAAGCTTCTTTATAAAGTAGATAATGATTAATACAGAGATTCCCAATTGGTTAACATGTGGTGAATAAGATTATGGAGTTTTTTCTTCTAAATAGAATAGTAATAAAACAACCTGTCCCTGCAGAGAACATTAGAGATCAACAAAGAAGAGTGTAAGAGCCAGAAGTAATGGGCATCTGTGGTAAAACAGTATTTTACAGACACAATACTGCCATTTACACACGGGAACTCTTATTACCTGAGCCTGAATGCCCAAGATCTGTGTAATAACAAGCCAGCCAAAACCCCAGAATAGATTAAGGTGAACCACAAGAAGTTTCACTCCTAGATAAGCAGCTTTTTGGAAATTGATGGCTGCTGGCAGGAGACATTTTGCTTTATGGATAAAGGGTCCCTGAGAGTTACCTTATGCTCCAATAGGCAGTCATACAGCCATGAACATACAGGGAACACTGAGTGGACTAGGTAGGTTATAAAAGGAGACTGCGTCATGAAGGTGGGAGGAAAATCAGTAAGAGGATAGGTAGGAGACTAACTAGAAGGGAGAGGAAAGGGTGAATTTGAGCAAAATACATCACGTGCATCAATGACATTTTCAAGCAAGAAAAGAAAAAGAAAAATTACCTATACAACTAAATGGCATGTTATTCAAAGAATAAATACAAATGGTGATAGAAGACTTAAAAGTATGTTTGACATTCCTATCCATTAGGAAACCATTATAAGATCCATGTTACCCCGTCAAAATGGCTATCAGGAAGAATTATCAATAATAACTAAGGCTGGTGTAGATAGGGGGAAGGAAACCACTACACACTATTAGTGACACTATTAGTGGAAGTATAAATCAGTACATCCTGAATCTTCTCAAAAAAATAAAATAAAAAATAACTACCTCATAACCCAGCTCTACAGACCTGGGCAAAGAACACTACATCCTATGATATGGACACTTGCATATACATCCATTTTGTTCTACTCACAGTAACTACAAGTTAGAAACAACCAGCATGTCCAATAATGAATGGATAATGAAAATGTGGTACATATGCACACTGGGATACAATTCTACTGAAAATAAGAAATAAATTATGAATTTTTCAGAGCCCTGGGCAGTGATGGTGCACACCTTTAATCCCAGCACATGGGAGGCAGAAACAGGTGGATTTCTGAGTTCGAGGCCAGCCTGGTCAATATAGTGAGTTCCAGCACAGCCAGGGTTACAAAGAAAAACCCTGTCTCAAAAATAAAAAACAAAACAAAACAAAACAAAACAAAACAAAACAATGAATTTTTCAGAGCAATGGATGGAACTGGAAAAAAAAAAACTCTATAGAGTAAGCAAATGGAAGCCATAAGGACAAAGCCATGTGTTCTGTTTTACATGTGGCTTCTCATTTAGACTCTCCAGTTATTTTTGTTAGATTTGTTTAACATCGAGGACGTGTGGAAACTAGGAAACAAAAGGATGAGAGGTGAGGGGTTATCTGATTTCACATAAGCTTAAATATTTATAAAGATAAGTCAACAAACATGCTTAAATAATTCTCTGTATTTCTTATTCACTCGTCAGTTAAAGCAAAACTCTCCTGTAATGCTTGACTGTACTATTTTTCATCCCCAGTGACCTTTTGATATTATTTTCATTATGAAGTAGCAAATGTTCTTTCAATGGTGCAGAGAATAAATGGGAAACAGTACTGGCTTCTTTAAAAGGTCATGTTTCAAATATTTTTGGAAAGTTACCAATGCACTTTTTAAAAAATTCCCCATATTCTAGAATAGATCTGAAGTCACAAAAGAGAATGTTTGTGGTAAGAATACAAAACTCACTATTTTTGAAGTGTCTTACATCATTCTGTTCTTCATGTACTACATTTATCATTTGTATTATATCCTAGAATTTGCATTTGGGATGATCACAAAACAATGCCAATTTCTTTGAACTTTATAAAAGAAATTCACAGACTATTTAATTTGGTTGTAATTAATATATATGAAGATAGATATTCATGTGTGTGTGTGTGTGTGTGTGTGTGTGTGTGTGTGTGTGTGTGAAAGTTTTACACTTTTGTAAAACCTAAAGTGTCATATAGAGGTTTACGTTAGAGGGGGAAAAAACCTAAACAATTAAAATGGCTCTAAATGCAGTTTGACTGCTAATTTTTTATATCTTTTGTCTACTTTATGGGTTGATGTATGATCATCAATTAATGAAGTCATTTCTATCATAATAAAATGTCATCATTAGAAATTCAGTATTCTAGTCTAACAATTTTCAAAAGAATATGATTGGGGCATTTTAGGTAGTTAAATATTAAAATAATCTAATTGAAAATGAGACTTTGAGATTATTCATTTTGATTGACAAACTGCTGACACTGGCTCTGTTCATAAGTACATTTCCATCACTCAATTTTTATAGAGATTGGTGTCATTTATGAGAAAAGGGTAAAACTGATTTTGTCTTTGTTTTACTTAGCTAATCTATGTGATAGATTTTTTTGGCTTTCTGTGTTTCACATGCACCTGTTATTAAAATGTGTACAATGCCAAATTCCTCAAGTATTGTGCCACCTAAGGAATGACCCTCAGTCACACAGTTGTCATAGATTGACCTCCCCTTGTATCTAAAGAACTGTTTTTCTTTAGAATAAAGGAAACATATATTTGTTTTGAATTTTTATGGATGCAAAAATTATATACCCAAGGAATTTTAATTCACTGGAAAAAAAGCAAAGAAGCTGATGAACTAGTCAAAAGTCTTGAATGCAAAAACAAAAACATTGAATCTCAAGCTAAATCATTCATCCCCGTCATTCAAGTAACTGTTCCCACATCTCCACCAGGAGAGGTCTCAAATGCAGACACATAATAGGGCTTTCCTAGAGTTTCACATCAAAAAGCTTGCAGCTTGCACAACTCCACAAAACTGTCCCTTGATGTATACACACACACACACACACACACACACACACACACACACACATCCCACACACACACAAACACGCACGCACCCACACACAAACACACACACACACACACACAAACTAATAAAATATGTTTAAATTTATAAAGAAGTTGGATAAATTTACCATGACAGAATGGATGCATACTAAGTCTTTCTTCTAGATCACTCAATGTAGAGAAATAAAACTGAAATGCTAAATGATAGTGTAATTTGTAGTGCACAGATAATTTTCTAGTAGAATGTCAGACTCAGGATCTCTTTTCTACACAGTTTTTGAGAAAATATACCAACTATAAAATGATGAAAAACACCTTCCCATCAATGACATAACGACAGAACAAACTGTATTTGAAAGATATTTTAACATTTTTAAACCTTCCTAATAATTTGTTAAGACTTTGTAGTATAAAATAATACCCCCTATCAAAGTTACTGACATTTTAAGCCCCAGAACCTCAGAAGATCCCAGAAGGAACCTGGATATGTAATTTTCAGTTACACAGGAATCCTGTAGATATATGGAAGGTTCTACCATGGAAATCTAACCTTCGATTACTGTACAGGTCCAGCATAGCCATTAGGGTCATATAAAAAGGAGACAGGACAGTCAGACAGAGGGAGATGTGGCAATAAGAGCTGAAATCAACGAGACACAGGAAACTAAAAGCCATAAAAGCTGGGAAGGCCAGGCGACAGAAACCCCCTAGATCTCCTAGAAAGGGGGAAGCCATACCTATGTCCTGAGTGTAGCACAGGGCAGCTTTGCACACACACTGCCCACCAGATTTCAACAGAAAACACTTCTGTCCTGATTTCAAACTAGCAGGTTTTTAACAAAATTGTTACAGCAGCAATGAGAAAGGAACAAAGATACATTTTTTAACTAGTTCTGTGTTTTAATTTTGCCATTCTAGTGACATTATGGATTTTGCTGAGGACTTTTTAAGAAATAACCAGCCTAGAAATGCTGAGAATATGGGATTTCCCAATCATAGCTTTACTTGAGAAAATGCTGGGGAAAAGAAAAAAACAGTTCCCCAAATACAGTGCCTTCAGTTAACCTCTTGATGCTAACAAAATGCTCCTGTAGCAGAAAATACACTAATAAAATAGTTGCTTCCTCTCTCTCTCTCTCTCCTCTTTCCCTCTCTTTTTCTCCTGTCCTATCCTCTCCTTTTCTCACACTGACCTCAACAAAATATACATGAAGAAAAATAAACAATAAACATAGAAAGCAAAGCTGATGACAACTGATAAAGAGCTGAAAATATAACTCTAAGCTTTAATCTTGAAGCCCTAGTAAAGTACTAGGGGTTTGGGGGAAGGTAGAGTTATAATCAGGTCACACTTCAGAAATATGCTGCCAGAAATGACATGGAGTCATTAAATGACCATGCTAGGACCAAAAACAAACAGCAATTTGCTTAGTAACTTGGGAGAGTAGAATAGAAAGCCCAAGAATGGAAATAGATTTTTGTAGTGTAAAATGTAAGCCCGGTGTTTTTCATAATATAGACAAAGTAGTGATTAACAGTGTGTATGTCTGGTGAGTTTACACAGTGTATAAAGGGGATGAAGAGTCCCATATGATTCTCTGAGGTGAGATTAGAAGAGATGTAAAGAAGTATTATGAAACAAAGTATATTAAAAAAAAACAATTCAACATTGACTTAATGAAATCAGAGTCTGAGAAACATCTCAGAGGGAGGTTGTAAACAGCTGAAGTACAGAGCTAGGTAGAAGGATGGACTTGGGAGAATCACTGCATCATTTTTCTGTAAGTTCATCCAAAAGAACAAACATCAGAAGAACAGAGCGTCTGGAATTCTAAAGAGCACCAAGGGATGGTAGAAACAAAAATCTCACAAACGTACCAAGAAATGAGGGGCAGCGTAAGACCACAAGGTCAAAGTAGGACGGAGTTGAAGAGTGCTTCACAAAGTCAAATGCCACAGAGAGAAGAAAATGAGTAGGAGATGCTGTTAGCAGACCTGGAAATAAGTGGGTCACTTCAGACTCTCAGGAGCACACTTCCCAGCTGTGGACAGAGAATGGATAGCAGCCTGCAGGGACAGTGAATTGTGAACAAGATCTCATGACTTAGACTTAGACACGGTGCTGATCCCTCTTTCTCCACAAGCTCCATGGAGGAGCTCATTTGGTTGTATAATTTGCAAGACCAGATGCCTTCCAAGTTTCTTTCTCTGCACCAGATTTCTGTGTGGTATAGCATCAATAATGCAATGATATGTGAAGTAGGCTGCACTTGGCACCAAGCCCTCCTTACTATCAGCATAAGTGATGCTGTCCAGTGGTTTCCAAGGGGCACTTCAAAGGTTCTACTCATCCTCTAAAGTTCTTCTGCTTTCTTCATAGTTTATATGTGTGTGCTAGGGGATAGGTGGCCCCCAATCATAAAGAAGATGATAAAATTTCCATATTTCAAACACTTCAGTGGTTCTAGAGTGAATAGAAGTGTGTGTGCATATATGTTTGCATGTGTGCTTATAGAGACACCTCAGATGCAGAAGGTAATCGATTATTAAATACAGGCAGAAGGCCCAAAGGAAAGGGATGATTGATTAATTAGCTGGCTGAGAATAGGTGTCAGACCAAAGCAAAGACCCAAGCTTTATCAGAAATTGTCTCTTTCTGGGAAATTGAATCTGACATTTCAGATTTCTGGGACTCTCTTGTTGTATTAGATTATTTCAATGCAATTCTTTGCAAATTCATCTACTCATAATAGAGAGAGAGCTAAGAAGGTCTGAAGCAGGAGGAGAGAAGCTAAATAGAAGAAATCTGCCCAGTGAGATGAAAGGTGGGCTGGAGTGCTTCGGGGTGGAATGAAAGGCCCAGCTGCAGATAAAGACCTGTGGAATAGCCGGGCTGTGGTGGCACACATCTTTAATCCCAGCACTTAGAAGGCAGAGGCAGGTGGATTTCTGAGTTCGAAGCCAGCCTGGTCTACACAGAGAAACCCTGTCTCGAAAAACCAAAAAAAAAAAAAAAAAGAATGAGATTGTACAAAAGTTGTGGAATAGCAATTACATGTTGTTATAGGACTGACTTCTATGGTGGCAGCATGGGGCTGCAGTCTCCATGGATGACCGAAGAAGCAAAAGGCAAGGAATTCTAATTAGAAAAGGTTGATTGTGAAAAAGTAAGGGCCATGCCAAGTAGGAAAAAAGTTGGGGATCCAGTGAAGGAAAGGACTTCACTGGAAGTCAAAGGGGATACAGAGTAAGGGAAGAGAGCAAAAGCAACTGCAGGCTGTGCTCTGAGATCTAGGGCACTGGAGCCTTTCTGAGTACTCATGAACCTCAAAATCAAGACCTCCCTGATCTATCCTTACAGATTCTTCACAATACTTGCAAACATGTTTCTGACTTCTTTGTTATGATTTGTAGGGTACTTTAGAATGTCAAAGTGGTAGACAGTTTATTAACATTAAAAAATAATGATCTAGTGCAGAAACAATTTGATGTCTTGATATTTGCACCATTGGTAACTCTAGTCTCCTTCGCAGGCTCAGTATATATGAGTGTTCTCTAGCATACAAACTAAATGTTGTTGTTGTTGTTGTTGTTGTTGTTGTTTCGAGACAGGGTTTCGCTGTATAGCCCTGGCTGTCCTGGAGCTCACTCTGTAGACCAGGCTGGCCTCAAACTCAGAAATCAGCCAGTCTCTGCCTCCCAAGGGCTGGGATTAAAAGCATGAGCTACCACTGCCTGGCTCAAACTAAACTTTTTAATATACAACAACAAGGTTATAGTATAAGCAATCAAGTTGCTTTGAATGGGATTCTTATACAATATTATTTATTCCCAGAGAATTTTTATAGCCATCGATTAACCCCTTTTGTGATCTCTGACTTAATCACCTGTAACATTTATTGATATTTCAACTAATTAACTAGGTTGCAAAGAAATAAAGATTGCAGATGTGTAAGCAGGCCAAGCCTACTTACCTCTGTCCTGGTGCTCACTTTTAAGTTAAAAAGTACATTCATAGTTTAAGGTTAACAGCATAACTCGGTACATACTGTTTGATTTTAATCAAATACATATATTGTTATTCTGTCTACCTTTTCTCATCTGACCATCCCATCCAGCTAGTGAGTTGAGAATCCTTACACTATGGCCTACACAATAAGTTAAAAGGTACGAGTATATGCTAGAACAAATCAAGCACCCCAAATCATCTCAGGCCAATTCCCTATTCCTAATCAGGAGCAATCATTGAATATTTTGCTACTCAGGTTAACAAATATCTTTATGAAAATTTCTAATGCCAAGGAGGGAACATTTCAAAATTAATCCTCCTGAGTTTTTTTCTCTAACATAAATTTGTAATAGTCTGAAATGTGTAATTGATGTTCATTATCAAGATGATTACTGAAACAGGATGAAAATTTATGCTACAGTTTGTTAAGGATGTGTGATATATAAATATATAGCACAATGGCCCCAAAAGCATTTTTTTTATAGTAAGAAATTTTACATAGCTGTCTCTTTCACTCCAGTAAATGCCTTATTGCTAAAAGCAATTACTTATAGTATGACTAAAAAACATAAACTTGAAAGCAAAGTCAATGTAAGCTTCCTTTCCCTTGATCAATTACAAATTTAAAATCTACATGATAGATTAAGTGACTGTAACAGAGAGAAAATATGAATGTTAGGCCATCTGCAGAAACCTGTCATTATTTTAAAGTCTTTGCAAACACTATGTCCCTAACTTCTTTTTAAACTTACCATTGAATTATTTTTTATGTATACAAGATAATATCTAAATCCAGAACATTTACAAAATATTTTCAAGTGAAAGGTAAGAATTTGGAGGAGTTAGGGAACAGCACATAAATAATTCTTTCTAACAATAACAGGATATTTCAGACTCTCAATGTAAACACATTAGACTACTCGACCAACATAAACCAGACTTTAGAAAAATATGCTTAGAGCAGACAATAACCTTATTATGTCTTCCCATAAAAATTTAAGACTATAATATAAGCATAAATCTTTCCTTCCATTTTTACAGTGTTATTTTTGTCTTGCCCAAGTTTGGAAGTTCATTTCAAAATCAAGTTTCCGAAGGGACATTATAATTGATACCTAAAATGGCTTCCTTTAAAGCTAGTTCAAATAGCAAAGTTCAGCCAAAATTTTCTTGCCTCTAATAAAAACTTCTATTCAGTGTTTTGTTTTCATTTTCGTTCATAAATTCTCTCTAAAAGGACTGCCACTATTGGCATGGCCAACTCTGTTTACTCTAAAACACTGCTAATTAAGTAGGTTACATGATATCTGAGAAGTCATTTACTGTCATATGTCTATCATCCACCCTTCAGAAAAGTCAAGGAAAATGAGACTTTCTTAGGATGCTCCAAAGTTGGAATAAAGTTTCAGCATTATTGAACTGTGTGTGCATCAGGAAAATGTGATTGTGTTGTAGCCTATAAATACATTGCCAGCTCTAACTATCGCAGAGACATCTCAGTCTAGAAAGTCAAATGCTGTAGCATGTCACTTTCAAACTTCTCTCCCTACTCCCAGGGAAATAGGTGAAGATTTCAAATAAAGTTATTTAAAGTAGATTCTGGTATACAGCCACCCACGTCCTCCTGAGTCAAATTTATCTGTTAGAATGTCTCCAGTCAATCTGACCACTTCAACCTGACAGGCAAGCCAACCAAATCAGCAATCAGCGGGCCAAAAAAATCTGTCAAAACCATTGCCTGAACTGGTGATTACATTTTGACTGACTTGAGCAGTCAAGTTAATCAAAATAGTCAAACCAGGTTTCTCATGTATACAATCTCAGGGTTCTGCTGTTTCTGAGGTGTGTTCTGTTTATATATTTGAAGAAAGTTTTATTTCATTGCATTGTTTAGGAATAACAAGTTCAAGAAATTGTGAGCTGCTGGTTTGACAATCGAGGCTCACATCACATTGGAGTGAGTCCACAATATCAACAAAGTGAAGAAAAGACCTGTGGACAGTCTGAGATCTATGGAAAGAAGACAAGAGGCAGGAGCTGAACTTAGGACCACATACATGATCAGACATTAATACGTTTGCTAATTAGGACATTAATACATGGGTCTAAACAAAGGCACATGCTAACCATACCTTATTAGATGAAACAAACCACCCATCCCATGGAGGATGTGGAAAAAGTGATGCAACAGTTCTTATTTATTCTCAATATGAGAATAAAAACTCCCTTTTTCAAAAGGGAGTTAAATGTGAAAACATATATTGACTATATTTGCAAATGGAGGTGAAAGTATGTGATCCAACTGCTCATTGACAAAGGACAATGTGGAAATGTATTCCAGTGCATACAAAGCTATGATAGATTGCAAGTTTTAGAATCAATGAGCTAGCCTGACTCCACAATGAATGACAAACCATGTGGATTTGGGCCATATGTTTCCTCCCAGTATGCATGTGCACTTAATGGCACAATGAATATAATACAACAACATAATTCTCAAATAACTCCCAAGCATGATCCAATCAAAATCACTTAGTTTTGAAAAATCATTCCCAAATATTGGACAAAAGCTTGTGGACTGCAGGAAGATGAAGTGCACCATAATATTGAAAGCCTCCTGTTCAAATAAAGTATTTTATTAAGTAGTGACCTGCTTAGCACATACTGTTTAGCATATGTCCTATCAATAGTTAATCATTCAATAGTAGCACCTATAAGCATAATGGTTAGCATTGCAAGATTGCTATTCTGCATAGGCATTCTGTTGAGCATTATTCTGATAAGCATTATATTGGCTTCTCATTTAACAGCCTCATAGAACTCCTAATAGATAAATCAGGTATACAAATGAAGAAACAGAATTCCATAAATAATACAACCTGCCTGGAATCAAAAAGCTGATTATGACAGAGGTAGTTTGGAAATCTAGCCATCTTGCTTTAAAGTCTATGTTCCTTCTAATGCATGTTTCTGAGAATGCATAATATACTTAACAATAGCTTGCATTTCTGGTTACCCAGCAAAGAAAGAGTTGCCATTGCAGGTTTGGAACTTCCTCAAGAGGCAGATCTCACTCAGAAGGAACTGTCGGTAAACCATAGAAGCCAGAATGATCTAACACCCACTGAACATGTGCAGAATACTGCTATTGTGGTTTCTAAATTGCCACATTAGCCTCCAAAACAATAAATGTTTACCAGATACACCAAACAGGCTTCAAGGAATTTGTCGCTGTAAAGGGTTTTAAAGACTTCAGCAAACAAATACAAGGTACAAGGTCCTGTCACATGATAATAACCCCAACATGAACAGGCAGAAAACAAATGTTTACAGTACCAAAATAATTCCATGACGTTTTCATGGTTATTTTTTAAGTCCTCACAAGAGACAGTAATCTCAAACAGAAGTGTGTAAAAATCCTAAAGACTGGAGGACCAAGAATGAACTGAGCCACTGGGAAGAGAGTCTGGGCTTCGAGCTAAAACTCAACATTGGAGGGTATGATCTAATGTATGGGATGAGCATCTCAGGAGACTTGCCCTGGGTCAGTCCATCTCTCTGTGATGCCTTATCCTCTAGATGGAAATAAAAACAGTGAACTCTTTTAAATGTGCCCTATGGTCTGATTAAAGATTGAAAAGGGCTCTAAAAATCCACAGCACTCCCAGGGAAAATGCTAAATATCATTATCATTATTACACCAAATGCCATAATTTGGTCTCCTCAGATTCCCTTTTTATGTAGATTCCATCAAACTCTGACTTTTGACTTTTCTCCTCTCTGACCAAATCTCCAATGACAAAGCAAAGGGAAATGTTGAGGCAATTAGTGGGAAATGGAAGCAATTAATTCCCTTTTTTTAGTGGAGACCTGGCCTCTGTGAACCAGTTTAACCAAAAATAATCAATGACCTTTCTCTGCCCAAACTGAAGCAAATCTACTTGATATTTGTCCCCGGTTATCCATCTACTGCTTCGACATTAATGAGTCTCTTCACTTTGCTCCTTTCTTTCATGAAATGCAGACATCTTTTCTTGTCCCTTGTTACCTCTGCATCTGCTACTTTTGCAAATTGAATACAGTTAGAGGCCTCGTTATCCTTGTGTGAGACTTGGAAACATTATTAGGAGAGCGTTGATTCTGATGGGTCTTTCCCCCATACACTGAACTGTTTCCCCTCTCCTGTAATGAAGATGAGGGTTTGTCTCTAACAAATGAAGAGTTTAAGTACTGCGTAGAGCCAGATCCATTCCAGTCCCAGTACAATGCTCACCCATTAGCCATCTTGAGAAAGTCAACTAGTCTTCAAAAATCATCATTTCCCCTTTCAAGAAATAGTAATAGCACCACTGGCCTCTAGAGTATTGTCAGATTAAAATGTAACAGAACTTGGGGAGTCCTTAGTACCTGAAAAGCACATAATTAACACATAATCAAGGGTTCCTATTATCACCTAAGAAGAAAGCAGCTATGAGAAAGATGGGAAATAAGAAAGAGGTAGCAGAGGAGGGGGGGGGAAGAAGGCAAGCTGGCAGGAAGAGACAGGAGGGAAGGGAAGAAAAGGTGGGAAATGGGGAGAGAGAGTTCACCAAATATAACTAATTTAGGCATGTGTTAAAATTCTTCTAAAGGGACTTCTACTTGTACAGGAGTAGTTAGTACTTGGTCCCTCTCTTTGGTTTCCCACTAAAAGAGTTAATATCGGCTTACTCACTTATTTTTACATAGTATCTCCTTTTCTTAGAAATTTGTGGGTAGTTGTGAGTATGATTATTTTTTTGCTGTGAGGATTTGTTTCATTTTTACACACATGTACAAGAGCATTGTCATACATCTCATTGGCTGTGTTTACTGGGATGGAGACATGTCAGTACAACCAGAAGAATGTAAATGAATTGGTAAGACAATTTTGGAGGACGGAGGAATGGGTAATATCTTACGGAGTAAAAGCAAATTGATAGTTCCTTCCTAAAGTGTCAGTGGCTACCTCATTTTCTCCTTCATTGTGCTCTGTATGTTCTGTCCCAAAGCAGAGGTCCCTGGGAGGAGAGCTACTTTTCTAGGAGACAGTATGAGGAGCTTAGCTATAAGGTAGAAGCTCATTGCCAGGTTCCATGCTATGAAAACCTGTAAGAAATGTGGAATTGAGACTTTATAAGGAGGCAGAAAAAGGACCTCCTTTCATGCTCAGAGGTATATTTCCTGTCTCAGAGCTTTTTTTGTTCAATCTAAGTTTAACCTCTTAAGAAATCCATTAGCTATTTTTGAGTACTGGAGTGGACTTTAAGCCCCAACAGAATCCTTATCGTTTAGCCTTATACCGGGGCCCTGACCTTTACTCTCCACACTGGGCATTAATTCTTATAGTTTACACAAGCAGAAAAAGACTTATTCGAAGTCACATGGAAAATGAGTAACACACTAAATCTGTTCCTTTGACTTCCTATTTCCCTGTGTGTTCCACCAGCTCCAGACCAGGCAACCACAAAGAAATCACTGAATCATGTGTTTGCTAGAACACACTTGCTTGAGAGCTGATGTCTGTCAACAGAGAAATGACTCTTTCTGTACTGGGAAATATCACTGCATATCAGAATCAATCCTCTCTCAAGAGGTGGGGTCTCTCATGTTCTCAGTAATATGCTTCCTAATTACCAACAATACTCAGATTTTTAGAATATGACCCAGACAAATCAGTCAACAAAGCTTTTTAAAAGAATTTCATTCAAAATACTCTGATCATGTTTTCCCCTCCATTAACTCCCCCATGATCATACCCACCTTTCCTATACCCATTTATCAAACTCCATGCTCTCTCTTTCTCTCTTTCTTTAAAGAACAAACTAACATGTGAAAACATTACAGAATTTTAAAAAGGAAAAAAAAAACAAGAAACACATACACAAATCTGAAACTATAATATACAAGCAAAACACCAGTAAGATAAAAAATAAATAAATAAAAGCAAAATAAAACTCACCTAAAGAAAAATAAAGCAATATGAGACAAAATGTCTACAAAAATACTATTGCGCTCACTTTGTATTAACTATATATTGCTTGGGCAAAGAGTCTAAAACCTGAATAGTTAATATGCCGAGTGAGAGTTGATTTGAAAGAACTAATTTTCCCATTGCAAACAGATGTCAGTTGGGCAGATCTTCTTGTTGGAGATGAGAAATCATGTCTACTTCCCCAGCCCAGCTCTGGGACCTTAAAAGAGTTAAAGAACTTAAAGACTTAAGAGCATTCTATAAACAAAAATACACAGCTAACCATTCAAGTCTTTTACCTTCTCATCTTTCTAGATGGCTAGAGCCAAAGACCTTAAGCAAATACTGATGCTAATATATCAGATCAAGCTACTTCTACTATCAAAATCCTCCAAGTCTTAAAATAAACAGTGCTTTTCAAGGTCTGTTCCCCCTTATCTCTCAGTACCTCCTTCTAGCTATTCCTCATAATGGCCCCAAGCTCTAAAGGAAACAGTGTGCTCCATTTTGCATATGCTAAATTTTTGCTCTAAGTCTTTTCTTTCATTGTTCAGCTACCTAGAGAATAGGGAATTATTTTTCAAGACCCTTCATCCTTCATCTTTCAGTGATCTTCTCACACCTTCATACTCTCGGGGTGTTCATCTACACTTTTAATATAAGATTTCTTTGTTTATGTAACTATGGGAACACCTAAATTGCTCATTGGCAGATGTCACCACCATTCTTAGCTTAACTTAACTGGCATGGTCTCCAGCTTCTTCAGAGGATGGTGTGATTGGTGAACACATTGTGTGGGTGGGCCCATTGACTAGCTTTTCTCTCTCTTCAGTTTAAAAGAAGATATGTTCCAGACTTCCCAAACATTTCATAAGGAAGTTTGGCAAGAAATTCTCAAAAGCTCATAAGAAATGGTTATTTTCCATTAAAAAGAAAGATGGAGAGGGCACGAAGAAAGACCCTGGTGCTTTAAATTTGAGAATACTGAGGAAAAGTTTTGTATTAACTTGGTAGAAAAAAAATGCAAAGGTCTATAATGGTATGTGCAATTTTGATAGAAAGGACAAATCATCCTTTGACAGAAAATTGCCTACAAATTATAATTGTAGAGGAGGGAAAGTGGTTTTTCAAATGGGAGAGAAGCATCTAAGAAGATGTCAAAGGGTCAGATGCCTGTTCACTAAAAGTTACTAAGGAGAAAGCTAGACTCAAAGTTTAAAATCTAGTAGTTAACATGCTCCCTGCTAGCTATTGGCAAGACACAGTCCCGGGCGTTCAAACGCATTTCCATCTACAGAGCCTCTAAGGGACGAGACGAGGTAAATACTAACCCCCGACCATACACATAGCCAGCATCCCAGATCCTCATCTAGACCTTTGTGTGAAATCACTCAGTATGGAATTATGTAGCAAGTCCGGGCTCACTTTCCTATTTGGGTCTACATACTATGAAAATCAAATATTTATTCACGTGCACATTGTCCTCTAAGCATTGGAAGCATGTTTGTGTTAGAAAGAAATATAGGAGGGAGTAAAAGGCAGGGTAGCTATGTCTGGTCCAGTGGAAGTAGCTAGGACATAAACATAATCTGTTTTTTAGGCAAACTAAAGAATGTTTCAATAAACACAAGAGATAATTCTAAAAATCCTCTCAAGGTAGCCCAGAAGTGGACATGAGAGCATGCGATCCTATCAGAAGTCCACCTCTAGCACCTTGAATGCTTCTCATTACCTCACTTCTTTTACATCAAATTCTCACCTCTTCTTTTAAACTTAAAAAGATAAAAGAGAGAAAAAATGCAGCCTAGTGGATCTTTAGAGTTAAGGGTCTCAATCTGCTGTTATCTCGGGGAGCAATTTTTTTTAAAAGAAAAAATTCAGTAACCAGGTCTTTCTCTCCAAAATTTTTTTTTAAAGCTATGGACAGGAACTCACTATTCTCCCACGTTAGCCCTGAACCTGAGCTCCTGATCTTCCCACCTCTGGCACCCATGTGCAGAGATCATCAGCATTCACCAGCAGCCCGAGCAACCAACCTATTTTTAACACTGGTCTCTTGAGGAAATTGCACAACGCCCTTTCACCTTTCCAGTCCTTGCCTTTCCCTATTTTCTTAATTTATAATACAAATTGCCTCCACTCTTAGACCGTTCTTCTTTTAGTTTACAAGTGCTCAGGGCTTTCCATGCCCCAAAGAATACAACTTCACAGAATCCCGGCGTTCATCTCTCCCAAGGTGGGGGAGGGGTGGGAAGGAAACTGCTGAGACCTCTCCAAACACCTGCAGCCTGTCTTGACAGAGTCCTGGATTGAAACTGGCAACTGTCAAAGGAACATTTTGTGGAACATTCGCTGTTCATTGTGCCACTCTCTTTGTTCTCTCCTGAGTCTACTATTCCCGTCTTCATTGTTTTTGTGGTTTTAGTCATCCTACTGCTTTATGTCTTGAATTCCTCTGCTAGGTCCTACTAAATACTACACATGAAACCGGAGTAGCAGCGCATTTTACTGTCTACCGTAGCTTTGCTTGTTGCCAAGCAGGTGTTCCTACCAAAGTGACATTTGCAAACATCAGGGTGATGAACACAAGTCTTTTGGAAACAGGGCATTTACTGAATCTGCCAAAACTGCATGTCTTATTAATTGTACGAGTTGAGCTCCTGGAGAACTCTGCAGTGGTGAACTGACTTGAAATAGTTTTACTTGTACACCAATGGACAAAGGATGAACATACAGGATTTGCACAGGTGTCCTGTCATTATCCATATGACTCTTTGAAGAAGCTGTCATCTGTGTATTCAAACTATTGTGGAAGGACACTTGGTTTTTTCAGTTTCAGCTTTCCTTTTGCCTTTCTGACTATTCAAGCCAGTGCTTTATTATTATTATTATTATTATTATTATTATTATTATTATTATTATTATTATCATCATCATCATTTTTTTTACAGTCTAGTGATTGCCCCCCTTCTGGTTCCCCCTCTCACAGTTTCTCATCCCATTCTTCCTCAACCCCGTCTCCAAGAGGATGTCATCCCACTGACAGGCCTTTTCACTCCCTGGGGCCTTAAGTCTCTCCAGGGTTAGGCCAGAGAGTAGGGGCCCTCAGACCAGCTCCTGTATGCTGCCTGGTTGGTGGCTCGGAGTCTGAGAAATCTCAGAGGTCAAGGGACTTTTGTTTCTTGAGACTGCTGGGGTCGCCCTCCTCCTCAGCTTCTTCCAGTCTTTCCCTAATTCTACCATAGAGGTCCCCAACTTCAGTCCAGTGGCTGGGTGTGAAGCCTCTGAGTCTGTCTCAGTCAGCTGTCAAGCCACTGTTTTTAAAAATGATTTTCTACTCCTACTATGCAAATCACCACAATACCTGAAAAGTGTACTTGCTTTAATTTGACATTGTATACAAACATCTTGCAAACTATCTTGGCTAGTTAGAATTTAAATCCTCATATCTAAGATATTGAGTTAACGTTTAAGAAACTTGTTTTGCTTTTGACATCCGTTCCAAGTTTCAGTTCAGCAAACTCTACTCATCCACTAGACTATTGTACTGCTTCACAAAGAAAGCAGTACAAAACCCACGAAACAAACAATGCAAAAACATGTATTCCACTGAGTTCATAGCTTTAAAAGTTTCTTTAAACACTCAAGTGTAAACCCCCAGTTTGACCTATTTAAGGTTACTTCCACAAAATATGGAAAAGATTTAATTCAAAAGCTACTTGAAAGTGTCTAGCCACAATCAGTTTTATGTAAGATCCAAGTGAAGCACCCTTCTCCTGTGATCGTGCTGACCTCGCTACTCTGTTTTAGCTTGCTTTGTTGACATAGCCTTTGAACAGGGAAAAATTGTCAAGTGCATTGAAAACTATCACTAAATGAGGCTTCAAGCAAATAAACTACCAATGAACTACTCAAGCAAAATTAAATATTACCCCAGGTTCATTAATGTTCTCAAAATGTCTATTCCTAATGAAATGAGGTAGTATTGATAATATAGAATAACCACAGGAACAAATATATGTGCATATACTATATAACACTTTTATATTATATTTGTGCACATATAGAGAAATAACTCTGGCCCTAATTTTTAGGACTTCATTTCGATTTAAAATTATTACGTTAAAAGTTACTGATTTCGTACACTTGAAATCTCCTAAACAAAATAATTAGATCTATATATGTACAAAGAGTATAGCATAACTTAACCTTCAGAAAAGAACACATGCTAAACTCCTGTCTGGTGTTATTATCTGTGAAGAACAAAACTTATATATTCTTACCTTTAAAAACCAATAAAACAGACATTGTGAGAATATAAATAGAAATTAACATTTACTCATAAAAGGGCATAAAATGCAATAAAATGTTAAATTATCTTCCAATTTAGTAAATATCTGAAAATATTAAACTAGAAGAAATTCTCTAGGTTACCATGAACTAAAACAGTGATTTCTACATCTTGATTAAAATAGAAGTTAATAGCATTCCAGTTATATCTTATCTACATTATAGCAAATCATAGGTTGGCTGCTCTAAGATCCTGATACCTGGTTAGCATGTAAGATGAAACCATAATTACAAGAGAGCTATGCATATTATCAAGGCAAAACAGGTATTGATTGAACTTGTCTTCATATTTGTTTAAAGCACAGAAAATTAACCTTCTGGTTTGGTTACCTACCAGCACTGATTGGATTCTAGCTGTGTCATCACGGCTACAAACAGCTCCAAATTGCAGTCCCTCACACCATAACCTAAGCACAAAAGTCAAGGGTCTGTTCGCGAGGAATAAATGGTTTGAACGGCTTGGAATCCACTTAGTTGAGGAAGGAGAAAAGAGAAGTCACCCATTAGGGCATTTCCTGAACTCTGGTTGGAATTTCGGTTAAGGAAGAAGAAATGACACAGCAGTTTCAACTTAAGGCGACTTCCTTTCTTTATCAGAAATATGCTACTAATTTGAGAAACGGCATTCCAGCAAAACTACTTCACAGTGGTGTGTCTACAGTAAAAATCCTCTCATTGATGCCGTTATTGCCCCATAATAAACATTTTTCCCCAGAATTTACAATGGCCGTATGTGGTTATTAGCTCAGTGGACTAAGACCCCACAGTTATTGCAACACAGTCTGCTTTACAAGTAAGTTTCTTCAGAACAATGACCTTGCCCACTTTTCAGTTAGGAATTACACTTTGACTTAGAATAGTTATTGTTTGAATTTTTGCTTTAAGACTATTTCCTGAATTTCATATAACACAAGTTTTCTTATTTCTCAATTTGTTCTCAGACTTCATAATAACATAAATCTTGACCAAGAATAATTGATCTTCCCACGTAGATTAGACAGAAATATAAAATTGAACTTTTGATGTATATGTGTGTGTGTTTGTGTGTATACATATATAGTATATATAAATACACATATACTATATATTTCTATATACTATATATTTATGCTATATTATAGTATATATAGTATATACTACATAGAGTATATGCTATGCTAAATAATATGATATGTATTATATATAAAATAAAACAAATAGCTTTCCTCTTGACCCTCAAAGCTGCCACTCAAATAAATTATCATCTTTCTTTCTGTCTGTCTTTCTCTCTTTCTTTTTTTCTACTCAATCAGACTTTATTGATGTCAGGGTCTAAAATATGAGCTTTTAGCCAGAATCACAAATGACTATAGTAAAAACAAACAAGTACACTAATCTAATTTTTAAAACAAAACACAAATGTTTTCTATATCAGAATTTGATATACTTTTCTGCAAAGTATATAATAATAAGCATTTTGTACTTTTGAGGGTATAAGTCATTCATGGCTTCACAGTTCTAATAATGGCATACTTACACAGTTCACAAATGTATGACCGCAGTAGCACCTCTATTTGTTTGACTCTATTTGGAAGCTCCAGAAGAGTCTATGCTCACTGTTTGTGACTCCACACTTTATGTTCTCTCATAAATCCATTCTAGTCAAGTTCTTAACAACTTCTGTCCAGAACACCTCAACTAGACTTATCAATATTACTAGTGGTAGTAATTTTTCAGTCCCAGCATATTTTCTATATCAATAGCATGTGCTTAATAGCCCTTTAATGTCTTCTTCCATTTGTATCAATGAACACTAATGATAGGCCTCACTGTCTTCATTTTCGTGAGTTTTCAGGGTACCACAGTAAGATATTCTTCTATATGATTAGGCGTTCAGATACACTCTTCTGTCTCCTTCTCTTTTCTGTGATTACTAAAATTGAAATACTTGCAGAGTCCTCTTACTTTCCAGACTCCTGACCTCTACACTGACAAAACCTCTGACTGCTGGAAAGGAAGCTGACACTCATTAAGGTCCAGGCTTTTGCTGTGTTCTCCACAGGCTCATGTGCTAAAAGTTTAGTCCCACCTCTGTATATTCGGAAATTGTGGAAACTTGAAGAAGCAAGACTTGCTGGAAGGTCTTTGGCTACTGGGGACAGGCTTTGGAGGTCCTCTCTGGCCTTGAAGTCAGCAGATTCCTTCTGGCTGCCATTCCTCCCACTCGTCACCTCGCGAGTCCCAAACTCGTAAGACAACTCATTGTGAACTGAAAGTTTTTAGAAATGTGACCCCAAATATATCTTTTTCTTATAACTTGATGCTTCTTCATGTATTTTTTTTTCAGGGTATAAAAGGCAACATTTCTATGGAAGTAAAGATCAAACATCAATCCAGCTACTGTGACTCCTCAGAATAAGTTTTGCCACATGGTAGGCAGAATGTATTAAAACAATTCAAAGTTTTCTTCACTTTTGGCTCTTCATCAAAAGAAGGGCAATGCTTAATTTATTCATTTACTTATTATATTGCCTTCTGTATATCATAGAGAAGCTGCATGCATAAAATTTCAACAATGTGGTTGCCTAAACAATATCTGCATAATGACAACACCAGATGACATGCCAATGCACATGAGAGAAATCTCACAAGGCCCTACCCCCAGATAAAGAAATGCAGGCAGTTAATGGCAGCAAAGAAAGAAAGAATCGCTGTTCTTTAGGGATGAGCCGCCTGATAAACTTATCTAATCCCAGTCAGCCCTCAACAACTACACATATAAATAAGACTAAGAAGATTCAATAGGCTGTATTTATATAAACATCTGTAACAATAATTAAAGAAAAGGAAGTGAATTTGAAGGGAGTGCCATGGAAGAAAATGGAAAGCAGAGAAGGAGGGTGGAGATGGTATAAATTTAATACCCAAAGAAGATAAGTAATAAAGAGGCCCCAAGTGGGGGATCCTTTAATTTCACTGAGAAGGGTAATTAGATTAGACATGGGATAAAGGGAGGGTACTGGATGGGGGAGGGTTGGATGGTAACAGGAGGGATGAGGTTGGGGAAGGATAGAAGGAAAGGGTACTGGGAAACACAACTGGATTGAGGGGGTGCACCTCTAGCACAACTAGAAACCTAGGACTATGGAAATTCCCAGGAATCTGAATGTGACCCTAGCTAAGACTCCTCTAACAAAAGGGGTTATGGAGCCTGAAGTCACCATATTCTCGAACTATGCAGGACTTCCAATGAAGAGATTGGGACACCAACCCAACCATAAAACCTTAGACCCACAATTTTCTTCTGCATACAAGATGTGTAGGGGTAAAAGATGGAGCAGAATTTAATGGAAGAGTCAACCAGTTACACACCCAAATTGACACCCATGCCAGTAGAGCGAGCTCACCCCTGACACTACTGTACATGGAGGAGTCTGATTGTTCAGGCAGCATGTGTATGGTAGAGGACTGCAAAATCGATCATCAATAGGAGGAGAGGACCTCGGCCCTGTGAAGGTTCTGAGCCCCAGTGTAGGGGAATGCCAGGGCCAGAAAGTGGGAGAGGGCGGGGTGGCAGGCATGGGGAAGGGGGAGGCAACAGGGGTTTGTTTTTATTGTTTTTGTTTGTTTCTTTGTTTTTTGGAGGGGAAACTGGGAATGGGGAAATTCGCATGTAAATAAAGAAAATATCTAAAATAAAATTAAAAAAAAAGAAAAAATAATAATATTCTGCTACAATTACCAAAAGGAGCCTAGCATAACTGTCCTCAGAGAGACTTAACCCAGCAACTGATGCAGAGATCCACAGCCAAATACTAAGAAAAAAAACTTATATTCCCTGTTACTTCAGATTACTTCACTGAATTCTCAAAAGTCAGTGGTCCTTGGGAAAAAAAGACCTTTTAATGACAGTTGATTTTGCTCATGGAATACAGTTATGCCCATAAAATTTCTAGCTTGTGTATATGTGTGTGCATGAGCATGCTAGTTATTCATATATACTAGTTAATGTATAATTATTTTATTGAAAAACTGCAATATAAAGCACTGAAAAGAGTTTTTTCTAAATCTCCTAAAAAGTTAAAGCAAAGGAAAAGATGAATCTCATAATACAAAATCTAAAACTAATACGACCATAGAAAACAAACCAAAAATTAAAATGTAATAGAAATGTTTGCTTCATGTTATTAGTAAATAGAAGCTCTATCTAGAGAGATTAATATTATATATAAGAGCACTGGCAAAAAATAAAATATCATTCTAAACTTTGATTCCATTGGGACTTTGGAGAAAAGTAGAAGTTAGAAAAATTCAAGTCCCTTTTTTATATGTAGTAAGACCAAATATTGCCTGGATAAGATAAACAGTAAATTACAAATCTGACCTTAGGTCCAGTATGAGTAAACTATGAATACTATAAGCAAAATATTGTAAACATTTAAAACTGCTATAAAATTTTCTTTATCCGATTGATGGTATGCTTTATTAGAAATGGTCTCTATAGAAATGGTATTGTACACATGTTCCATGCTTGTACTATAGCATTTCAGAACTGGGATGTTTTCACTTCTAAATGCTTTCCATGCATGTCAATGAAATTTGGAAAGATCAATCCGTTTATGTCTCATCTATTTCAGCAGAAGTGTATACACACCATCGTTCCATCGATAGCAGAAATTTAAAAAAAAAAAACACTCAAAATAAGCAAGTGACTTTCCAAAGTTTTCTGTCCCCAACAACTCAGATTTGAAGAACAAGAGTTTAGAAACCCTTATGGCATAAATATAAATTAATTTTCTATAATACTAAGGATGTTAAGATTTCTCTAGAGCTTATATTTAATTGTAACATGCACTAGAGTATTAAACAAAGACTAAGTCCAACTGAAAATTTTGAAATAAAGAAATTTAGTCATCAACAATCAATCTCTGTGTACTTCTTCCTATTTCCTGACAGGTGCTAGGGTCCCTTATTATCTCTTCATTTTTCCTGCTATCCAAACCCATTTTTAGAAAATACTCAGGTTCATTACATACCTTTTTCACTAAGGAATAAATGACTAATAAGAATTAAAATACACTTCCTCCCAAAGGCATTTAAAATTTGAAGTTAATATGACCTTCGTGAAGAGAAGATAACCTTAATATTAAAAAAGAAGTGTTATATACAAAAGTCATCAAATTAAAAAAAAAAACTCATGCAGTCTTCCATCTATTCTGAGTATGGTAGATGAAAAATTGACAACATGTTATTTGTAAAATAAATAAAAATGTATATTCTTTCTTTGCAATATTAGGGTGTTTCAAATGAGACAGTATCGCTCATGATTGACACTTCAGCTCCCTAGAGATTTAAAAAAATTGACAAGTCTGTACAGTCCTTTGCAACTGAACAATTATTCCCTGTCAGACAAAATAGGATGCAATATGTTGGCATAACAACTTCAAAAATTGCTTTAAATGTGTGTGTGTGCATGTATGTATGCATGTATGTACGTGTGTATGCATGTATGTATGTAAAATGGTGGAGAAATTTTGTTCCATCTTGTCACTTAAGGACGTAGGATGACAGACATTCATCTCCAAATATGGTTATAGCACAATGGAGTAGAACATAGAATGTGGAGAATAATAAGTAGCTTTTGAAGTTTTTGTAGAAGTGATAGTCATCATTTCTTTTTGTCATTTTTATTCAAAGCCCTCAATGGTCCCACCACCTGCTTCTAAAAAGCTGAGAATGCATCTCTAACACAAACTAAGAAGACTGAATTTGATTTACTTGGAACAATGGCTATGACAATCTTCCTTGTCCCCAGGAATTAGATTTTTAGCAAAACATGGCTCTTTCATATTGCCATATAATGAACAAACTTGGGCCATCAAATAAACTATAAGCTTTTGTTCATCTTATACAGTAACTCGAATAAGAGGTAAGAGGAAGAGATCAGAGAAGAGTAACAGAAGGGAGGAGGAAGCAAAGAGACAAACACTTGAAAGTGATAGTAGCATCAACTGAAGATCCAACTGTCATTTAAGAACTCCATACATTGTATATTTCAGAGAAGTATAAAAATGAGCCAGAAAGGAAGAGAAGAGATTTCTCAGTGGTTAAGAGCCCTGACTAAATTTTATATGCTCCTTTTAAATATATATCCCTTTCTCAGAATACAACTGTATCATGACCACCTGAAAAAAAAATCTTCACCAAAAGGAAACATGAAGGTAGGAAGGGAACTAGTTTAGGAGAATGTGAGTCACTGGGAATGATAGGATAAGAAAGAGAAATGAGGGTATGAAAATGATTACAGTAAAAATCCATGCATGGATAATATTTTTAAAATTAGAACAAATTAAAAACTATTATAGACAAGATTGAACAGGCTGTGATGTCTTCTTTGGGCTCCTGGGTCAATGACATAGATGCTGGAAAGGGCAAATATGGAGTCACAACCCACAACACTTGGATCATCTACTAAAAACTGTCTTCCTCTGTCCACTTCACTTCCCCAGCTCTCTAATCCACACAGGTTGGGCTCTATGGTTTAACCACAGATTCTCACACTCTCTACATGGCATGGAACTTGGAGAATGTTGAATCCCTTACACTGTGTGGTAAAAGAATTACTACTGTATTTCCTTTCACTTAAACAGAGTTAAAATAGAAAACAAAAATACATACTTCTATAGCTGAGGAAATTTTAAGGAGATTCCATTTGTATTTGGCAGAAGTTTTATCAAAGGAAAGCTAATCATCAGCTGTTTTCTTTGCCTTCATCAATAGGATCCACTAAATTTGAAAAACTAAATAGTTCCTCAATGTGCAAATAAATGGGTGTGCCTACACTAACATTATTAATATACTAATTGCATTGGTTGATAGATGAGTGACCTTACCTTTTAATATAATACATATATACTATAACCCGTGATTTATCCTTTCCTTTTGCTATCAACAACTAATGAGGAAGTAGGGCCCAGATGAAGATTCCAAGGAAGGCAAAACAAAGAAAAAACAAAAGAAATAATTAAAAAGGTGAAAGCATATCAAATATTTTAAAATAAAAGCACAACTTTAACATAATATTCACTCTGGTTTCAAGCAAGTAGAACTCATGCATTGAATACCGGGAGCTTTGCTTTGCATGGGCTATAAAATCCAGTGGTGTAAGAAATAAACTTTAGAGGTTATAAGATTAGAATATTGGAAAATTAGACCAATTGAAGAAATTCCATTTTAAACAAGAGAAAATTGACTATTCGTGGTGACTTTTATCAAAGCTATGAAAAGAACTTACAAGCAATGGTGTGTTCATAAGGGATTTTTTTTTTTTTGCTTTTGTGTCTAGTCCTTGCTAAGCATGTGGCAAATTATACTTCATTGTCCAGTTTGAACACAAGCAGATAGAGCTTTAAAAAGTATGATTATCATGGGTTTTACATTATTTATGTTGTTTCTGTACTGGGAATGCAATCTCTGAAACAAAGATGCAAGCACCTGTGGACACTGGCCCATGTGCAATCAATTTGACTGTTGGTGATTCTAAACCCTCCAGGATACTACAAAATGAGGCAGCACCCAAAGTAAAGGAAAAGAGATATCCCTCTCACTCACAATGCACTGACCTAAAAAATCTTCCCCTTCTGCTGCAGACACAAAGCTACCAGTCTGGAGAGAATAAGAACAGGTGCGACAGAGAAGAGACAAAGGTGGGACTGAAACCTAGTCACTTTCACTTTTAGGGGTAGAAAATGGGGTGAACATATCAGACACAGATTTTAGATGTCTAAGTCATCAGTTCACACAGTACAGGAAGAGAAATGAAAATGACATTTTAGCACAATGGGAAAACTGTAATCCTACAGGTACCACAGAGAGTTGGCAGAATGGCGTGCTCTCCCAGAATAGAGCTGTGGAAGAGCACTCCTAGCTTCAAACACATATAACACAGCATAAGCATTGGAAGAGCTGCATTATATATACATCATGAGAGGCAACTAAATAGGCTATTTTGGCTTAGAGAGACACAGCATCCCTGACTATGACCGAATGTTGAAACAAAAAGAAGCAGTATGAAGTAGGCAACCTTCCACATTAGTAATGAATTAGCAGTCTTTGGCTAGGACCCTTTACCATTCAATTCTGAACAGGATATGTTTAATAGAAAGCCAATTTTGAGGTTAAAATCGACAAATTTGAGTTCATGGGTGATTTGCTAACAGTTTATCCCAATAGAAATGTTAAACTTAGTTTTGGATATAATAAACAATCTACAATGGCTTGTTATTACATATAATCCCCAGAGAGTACCTGGAAACTAAAAACTAAACATTTTTGCAAGCAGTCACAGTCATCAAGCAGAATGTGGAGCTCATTCAGTAGTAGGGTGACAGAGAAATGAATCAGAGTAAGTCAATATCTAGGTCAATATGATTCTCCTCTTTCTCAATTCCATTAAAAATCTCATTAATTCAGTAGTATACTGCTGAACAAACCTCCAAATTATAAAGTTGAATGATGTATTTGGACTTGTTTTAAAGCAAATTGTTCATAGTTTCTGAAAATATAAAATAAAATTTCCTTACATTGAAAAAGGGATAGCTACAATGTGGGAGAGAATTGATTATAAATAGAGGTGTTCCTGTTGCTAAAACTTGAATATTTTTACTCATTAATTCAAACTGCCTTGACTTCTCATGTTTATGCAAAACAGATTTTTTTTGAGAAAAAAAAAGAAAGGTACTGTAACATCAGAGGAAATCATCAAAGAACTGCTGGTAACATCTTAAGGCTTTTATCAAAGTAGTGAGGGAATGCATTAAAGCAACAATATCTGGAGCTCACATGTGATGGGACTACTAAGTTTAATAGTGTATCTTATGAAAATATGTGGATATAATGATTTTTCTGTAAGAATACTCCTGTCCAAAGAACTTTTTTTCTAAATAAGAGAACACAATTCTTTCAAGACAATTCAAAGGAAAAAAAAACCACCAATATTTCATTAATAATAGATGTTTCACACTACATAAAGAAAGGTCTAAAGTTTTAAAAAAAATTATAACCCCTGTAAAAGAAGCTTATTATGAGTGACAATAAGCTTATGAATAAGCCAACAGTGTGTTAAAACATAAAACTGTTAAATTTGGCAATCAAATACATGGATTTAAGTATAAATAAAAATTTTAATACCAATTTTACTATGCAAGTTTTGATTGATTGATGAGTTATCTACTTTCATTTATCGAAATGGACCAAAGTAAACTTTTTTATTCTCAAAAAAACCAATGATATATATCTGCTACACTCAAGGAAATCAAATAACCAATTATTATTGAGCTTTTGGATTAAGGATTCAGGGCATGAATATAGAAGTAGTGATTGTGTGGAGTGAGACCTTACTAAGTGGTGTCAAGTTCTTTCTGTGAGTGTGAGCCTCAAAGTCAGTAGGATCCAATTGCTGGGGCCCTCAAGCTGCCCTGTAATACAGTTATTTCCTTCACATCAAAGAGACAGTCTATGATCTCTAAAAGCATACCTTCAAATTTCAGGGTGGAGTTAAAATCTTCCAACCTGAAAGCTATAAAGTTTTAGTCTACTGTTACAGACTTTGACTTCTGAATAGTAAACACTAAAATGGTTTTCTTCAAAGAAGTCAGGAGATGAACTTAGTAAATATCCCAAAG